>NW_025952837.1:333911-662823 GCF_023078275.1 Leguminivora glycinivorella
TTGAATAAGTTGTGGCGTCTCCTCTGTTACTGACAAATAGTCGCGCCGCAAAATTCTAATAAATGGCGCTTAGTAAGCAACTGCGGAAATGTTTATCGATCCTACAACGCGCTAATGGATTCCAAAAGTTAATTGTAAATATACAACTTCTGTTAATCTCTCTAGGCCCCAGAAACCTATTCGGAAAACATTTGTCAAATGAAATAAACGGGAACTTTCTGTTAGTAATACCGCAGTAGCGGGCGATAATTTTAGGATGCGAGCGCCTCTTTATTTGTAAGAGGAAACTGTGGTCTAAAATCGAAAGAGATTCATCCTTCAATTTCCGTTTAATTTATTATTTCAGAAACAGGCCTCCACATTCACTGACTACCTTTCAACATTTTATCCATAAGAGTGCCTTAGCAAATTGTGAAAATCGGCTTCTCTCGGAAAATGTATTGCCCTATTGGTTTTAATGAGCTTAAAGTGTTTTCGATATATCATACTCATACAACAAATAAGCACTTTGAATACAATTTACCTACACGGTTTTTTGCTTTGTTTTGTGTAGTTGTTTAAGTTTAGGACCAACTTCATTTACTTCGGTCAAGAGATGTAAGCCATAGTTCTTCGCTGTAAATAGTTTGAGAATATTGTTCGGTCATCTCTTTAATCTAATTCGTTAGTTATTTATAGAAACATAGGATTCGTAACATTACGCCATCGAACTGGGCAACCGACAAATCCTTTTACGACAAGAGTCCGTCCTGAGTAACAATGCAACAAGGCATACTAAAATGCTATTGTACTAAATAACATATCCTTTAAGTCATTTTGCCAAACTATCCACAAAATATCGTATATATTTGGGAGTCAGATTTCCGGTACGAGTTTGTTGTCTTTGTAATTAACCTCTTCAAGGATTGTCTGTAACCTTGGTCTAGATAACATTAGTAATAATGCATGATTGAGTATTCTAACCGTTGGTCGATTAACGGCAGTTTGAGGTCAATTTGTAGTACATATATGTATATATCGTACTTAGAAAACTTTCCGAGCTGTAGCTTTTTATTTCTAAATGAATTGGTTCAGAAGTCTCTACTGGGTCGATTGTTATAGAAGTAATACTTTTGTCAGTTCGGTATACTGAACAACATATACTGGAACATTATCCGCCATTAGTCCAACTGGATGTTTCAGCCGGACAGCTATAAGTTTGCTGAAATACAGACGAATATCCAGGTTTCACAGAGTAATGAGCCTAGTACAAGAATTTTCCTTTGCGGTAAGTTATTTTGTAGCTAATAGTCAACATTTGCTAAGTACCTGAGTGGTTCTTCTGCATTTCTAAAGTCCGTATCAAGACCCAAGACCATGCGTCAATTATTGACGCCCCTGAGTTGATGAGACTAGAGCTCTAATCATTCATTTAAAAGAATCTGCACTCTAGGAATAGCGTAAAACAGTGGCATAAATTATGTAATGGATTTTCTTTTTCCCATTGGTATCTTCGCCGCCCCCTCTCCCTTTCTGATTGGGCAAGAAGGGCTTTGTAATATAAAGTGGTTTTTCATTCTGTTAAGCATCACTATTATGTATATTTCTTAATTCGCTTAGTATCTGACAACAAAGTGCTACTTAATTGCTACCGAAGCTCCACCCACACGTTTTTAGATGTGGAAGTGGATTTTCACAACGTCAAACCTGCTAAAAAACCTCTATCATGACGAGCATTCTAAAAGTTGACATGACAAATTAGGTTGGCAATAACGGCGTTGCTTTACAGTAATTGGATCACACATTCGTCATCATTATGGCCGTTCAGATATTCACGAGTGAGATAAATTTGGACTTCCTCACAATCATTCATCTGTTGGTCAGGTGACCACGCTGATTATGTATTAGCTAATTAGGCAATTGAGACGACGCCGATGTCGTTCACTTTACCTGTCTAAAACGACCCCACTTATGGGAACCCATCACGTGATGATTTTTGTCTAATAAGACAATGACTAAACTGTGTAATTGTGTATGTCTCAGGTTAACACGTACGCTGTGGTTCTGATTCGAAAGACTTTCTACGAAGTACATATGTTTAGAAATACCTTATACAAAGTATGTTTAGTTAAGAGTTGTGCTAATTACCGCAAAGTAAATGTTAAAGCGACATAATCTCATTGAGATTCGAGTACAAATACAACATTTTGCCTCGTGATCATAACGCTCGTCTCATGACACGAAAGGTGAATTAGTGCATAGCATGTAATAACCCAATGGGTTCTCACATGATGTCGTAAATCATCGCATAGGGCAACGAAATCCAAATTCCAAGTCGCTGTAAAGTTTAATCTTTTACGGGGCGACGTTTGTCAATTTATATGACAGTGTACTTTTTCGCACAGCACAACTTTACTCATGTTGTCTCTAATGACGAATCATGTCTGCACAATGAATGATCTCCTTTGTCATATCACGAGGCGATGCCCTATCGGATCGTGGCCCTATCTTTTCATAGGCCAGGTTATCTAATGGGACCTCATCTGTCGTTTCAAGACATCTCTTGTGTCCTGTCACCTCACGAGGCGAAGCTATGACTTTTCAAGGGACGAACCTATGTCGTCTCACGGGACGTCGCTCTGTCTCGTCTTACGTGGCATTTGTCCCTTATATTCTTTATGACGGTGCATAGGATTACACTGCGTCCCATCGCTGTCAATTTTCTTCATCGTCTCCATGCCACCATACAGGAACAACCCTGTCGTCTCGCGGGACAATGCAATGTCGTCTCATTGGACGACGCCTGTCGTGTCACGGCACGACGCCATGTCGTCTAACTGGACGACACCTGTCGTCTCACGGGACGACGCTTATTGTCTCACGGGACTACGCCATGTCATCTCACTGGACGACGTCATGTCGTCTCACGGGACGACGCCTGTCGTCTCACGGGACGACGTCTGTTGTCTCACGGGACGACATCTGTCGTCTCACAGGACGACGTCTGTCGTCTCACAGGACAACGTCTATAGTCTTACGGGACGACATCTTTCGTCTCACGGGACGACGTCTGTCGTCTCACAGGACGACGTCTGTCGTCTCATGGGACAACGTCTATCGTCTCATAGGACGACGTCTGTCGTCTCACGGGACGACGCCATGTCAGTCTCACGTGAGTGAGGCATATGTATCCGCGTATTTATGACAGTGCCTACAGGAGGTCACTGCGTCTCGTCGCTGGGCCAAAGGCACCGAGCGGAATATCACGAAGTTAGAAGTAATCATAATCTTTTCGATGTTTTAAATTTCTCGAACTTTTTAAGACTTGCTTTTGTAAACGTGTTGCTCGGCCGAGTTACAAAAGCGTACTGAGGAAAAAGCAGCCGAGCGCTGGTAACCGGGCGACACCAGTACTTGACTGGCGCGCCAGATGGCGCTACTAGTCGAGGAATTCACTCGATTAGGGCCGAGTTATGAAGGTGTTAATCTCATTAGTGGTTCAAGCGAAGGCACGGACACCTAAATAAATAATTATATACGTATAGCCTAATTTCGTCGGTAACAGCGTGTTATGTAATGGCGTCGTTGGTGAACAGTCGCCTGTCACACCGTGAAACTGCGTTCGAATCCCGGGATTCTATAAACTTTTTGTATTTTTTTGGATATAAATTTCGTATTTTTTATTGACCGAGCAAGAATGGAGAGCCAAAGGTATCAATTTTATCTTAGAGAACATATTGATTTTTTTATTGTCATTTTGATTTTCTATTTATTAAGTTGAGATATAAAACATAACTTTTAATACCCTCGCTAAATATAATATATTCTCGAAATTACTCCTTAGATAAAAAAAAGTCCACTTGAGTTTTTAAAGCAAGCACTACGATACTCAGTTAACTATTGCATTTTCATTTACTAATTTAAGATTTCAAAAGCGATTTGAATACCCTTGCTCCATCGAAAATAAACAATTAGAAAAAAAAATCATTCTAATCGTACTTTAGAAACTAAAATGTATCTATACTTTTTGGAATTTTTTAAAATATCAGATTATGATAATTATGTTAGAAATTCTGAGTTCGACGAACCCAAAAATTATTACCATGTAAGAGAATAGGTTTTTAATCTTTTTTGTGGAAAACGCTCAGTAACTACTGTACGAGTACATATACATTTATGTATAATAATAAAACAAAAAATAGTGTCTCATAGTGTTGTGTTCCTGCCGGTGAGTAAGGCTGCCAGAGCTCAACGAGGGTGCAGGGTGCTGACGACCGGAGGACTTACGGAAGTTACGGAACTAATTTGTTCCGTCTATTGTCCTTTGAACTTGTACACTCCTTTTTGCTGTGCACACACAGCAAAGGGGAGTGTACAAGTTTCTAATGGGGCGGCAACGCGCATGCGACACTCTTTGAGTTGCAGGCGTCCATAGGTTACGGTGACCGCTTTCCATCAGGCGGACCGTATGCTTGTTTGCCACCGACGTAGTATTAAAAAAAAAAAAAGAGAAAAAGTCCTGGATTCGAACCCAGTACTTCCATGCAAATCATGCGATAACACGTATTTACCGCAAGGCTATTTAAACAAGCTGTCGCCGCGTGAAATTATCGACTAGAAGGAATACAAAAACACTGTTTGTATGTGTGAGTGGTACTTAAAAATAGTGTAAAATAGTAAATTTAGTACATTAAGGGGATTAACGTTACAATGAGAAGTTGAATGTATGTTGTAATACGTCAATTTTAATATTAAATGTTCGCAAAGCATAATTGAAAGTATATAAATGCCTGTACGACTCCACAAAAAAAATAAGACCGGTAATTTGCAGATTAACGCCATCTAACGCAGCCTGAGCTTCGGGTAACCTAGGCGAGCCACCTTAACGGCCCTATCCTAAATATCACATTCAAAAAATCTGTCACGCCTGGGATAAGATACCGTCTAATTTCATCATTCTATTTGGACTGGGAATTAAATCGGATAAAAGTAGGAGCGGAGAAATGTCTTCCTGAAATTCAATATACAGAAAATCAACAACAAAGTGTGTGTTTTCAACGTCTACACAATTAAATAATACATACGAGTAAGGTCGAGTATGTCATATAGCTTTGCTATGATTTTACCTTAAGTCTACAACTAGTAGGTACATACTAGGTAAGTACGTAGTCTATTTACAATAAAGGTCTATTGCATTGAATATTTTTGCCTAAGTATGAACAGGGGGCCGATTTTTGAGTCTCACTGTCACTTAAATACCGGTTGAAAACGGTGAATTGCCTATTATTTTCAGTGACAATATTCTGAATTCGAACGCCGTGAGACTCAAAAATCGGCCCCCTGGACAATAACTATGGTATCCCTCTTGTATTGCATTTTATTTCTTCCTACAACTCCCCAGTATCTCAAGGCGCGTTTTAGTTACCTTAATTCTGTAAGGTTGTCCCGCAGTCTACTTTTGTCTGTCCCATCTTCTTCTTCAAAATTTTACAACTCCTCTTTTACTTTCAAAGCTGTTCGACTCTGGAACTCTCTACCTCCGGGCATTAGACGGGCTCAATCTATTTCTGTTTTTAAAAAAATGCTTAAAGAACATTATTTATCTCTCCCTTAGTGATCGTATTGCTATTTTTACTCTGTGGTTGGTATGATTGCTGTATATTGTTGGTTTGTTACTATATATCTGTCTTGCTGTATATTACTATTTAAGTATGTTTATGTAAGTCTATTTATATTCTCTTATATGTGTATGTTTATTCAATTTGTGTGTTGGAAATTAGAATAAGTATGATTTTTCATTTCGAAGCACCTACTCTTTCTGATTATGTTTTTTATTTCCGCTACCCAAAGGTTGTCTGGTAGAGATCGCTCTTTAGCGATAAGACCGCCTGTTGTCTGCCTCTATTTATAATCATTTGTTTTGTCTCCGCTGTATCTTTTTTCTGTATCTCTTGCTGAGGTGTGCCAATAAAGAGTATTCTATCTATCTATCTATCTATGGTGTCGGTGAATTAATTATAGCAATCACCTACTTAAGTTTCAAAATACGTTACGCCAATTAAATAAATGGGTAAAATAAAGCACATAAACACTTAACCATTTTGCTTAGCTATTCCAGTCGACAATCGGATTGTCCTGAAGGACATTAGCTACAGATACCAACTAAATACAAGCAGGTAAAGTAGGTCGTCGAATAAAGAAAGTGGGACGCGCATAACAATAGTCCTTTCAATTGTTGTCCTTTAACGAAAATGCACGTGGCATATGTAGATACTTGCGTATGGTATAGTCCATTTCAAATACGAAGGCCCGATGGCACTCGAAACTTAACAATAGGGCTCATAATGTTTGCCTTTTGTTATCTAATTAGGCCCACTTCAAATTGGCACGCGTCGGTGCAATCTTTTTGTCGGTGCAATCAGGTATCTTTTGTTATCACTAATCCTATTGTTAACGCTAATTGACCGTCTCAAGTGCCATCGGGCCTTCGTATTTGAAATGGACTATACCAACCCTGTATTCCTTGTAATAAAATTTTCCTTTTATCTCATAAACAAAACAGATACACAACAGAGAGAACAAACGATTACTTCAGCATATAATCATGGCTCATGCCTAGGTAGGTCACATGTCTGATGAACTATCAAAACAAGCGATCGTGGTAAATATTTTGATATAAATTTGTGATTGCCAGTATGGCGGCGGGTTAAGAATTATATCACCCCCTTTCCTTTCGTGGGTGTCGTAGAAGTCGACTGTGGGATATGGGTTGTATTGTGGCGTAGGCGAGAGGCTGGCAAACTTACTGCAATGTCACAGTTTTGTTTTTACTCCGTTAGTTGCTAAGAGCAGCACTGAAACTTGAGAACTTCAATGTGCTCTTAGTTATTTGACGACCGGTCTGGCGCAGTCGGTAGTGACCCTGCCTGCTGCGCCGCGGTCCCGGGTTCGAATCCCGGTAAGGGCATTTATTAGTGTGATGAGCACAGATATTTGTTCCTGAGTCATGGATGTTTTCTATGTATATAAGTATTTATATATTATATATATCGTTGTCTGAGTACCCACAACACAAGCCTTCTTGAGCTTACCGTGGGCCTCAGTCAATCTGTGTAAGAATGTCCTATAATATTTATTTATTATTTATTTAATTTAATCGTATGGCAGATTATATCTAAAAGCAATCAAAGTGTAGCCTTGAGGTTGCTAAGCCAGGCAACCAGATCCGGTGTCACGATGTTCAGATCTTCAGCAGGCCCGGGGTATGAGTGGAGTGGGCAGCAGATATATAACGTGCTCTGATTTCCCTTTTTAGGGTTACGTACCAAAAAGGTACAAAAGGAACCCTTATGGTGCGACTCCGTCCGTCTGTCTGTCTGTCACTGTGTTATTTGAATATTAAATAGGCGTGAGTAATGTGTTTTTATTGAAATTATGTTACGATTTTGATCAAGGGTACAAATCTACCCTTTACATCCGACGAAAAGCCTTTAATTTGGCGTTTCCTTGACAAGCTTTACCCTATAATGTAAGTAAACAGCGGGATCGATCACGAACGCTGATGAAAACAAATTTACATTGAAGATAAAGTTGTTTGCGACGGACAAAGCTTAGTAATGAGTTATTATAATAAATTAATATTCGGTAGTCTGTTTGCATTTATAAATAGACCAGACCGTCTGGGAACTACGTCAGACCATAAAGTAAATACGAGTACGATATCTGTTGCCAGACTGACTGGGTTCAAAAAAGTGAAGTACCTACGAGTAGATATTAGGTGTTTTATCTACGGGAGGTGTTAATTTTATATTGTTAATACGAGTTGCTTAATGAATGCATTAACTGAGTTAGATCTTACAAATTTTACTTTTAGGATATTAAGAACAGGGTAGATCTATATATTTTTTTGAGATAGGAGCCAAACGAGTAGACAGATTGCCTGATGGTAAGCGATCACCTCCTCCCATACCGCACACCAGTGTGTTTAGCCGAATGCACAAACGCTCACGAAACGCTCTCGATAACATCTCTTCTCTCGTAGCTATCTATCTTTATCGCTCTTGCGCATTGGCGCAACAAAGCCAGACTAGGTACCTTTCCAGAAGGGTTGAAGTGCGGTGCTTTCATTTCAATATGTCCGGAATTACGGCAGGCGATAGTTCTTTCCATAGTTTAGCTGTGCAGGTAAGGAAACTTCTGGATGTTTATCCAGAAGCTTACACAGACGCGTTTGCACAGACTGTTATAGTCCATTTCAAATACGAAGGCCCGATGGCACTTGAGACGGTCAATTAGCGTTAACAATAGGATTAGTGATAACAAAAGATACCTGATTGCACCGACAAAAAGATTGCACCGACGCGTGCCAATTTGAAGTGGGCCTAATTAGATAACAAAAGGCTAACATTATGAGCCCTATTGTTAAGTTTCGAGTGTCATCGGGCCTTCGTATTTGAAATGGACTATACCTATTAAAGTGATGAAGATATTCAGAGCGTTATTACATTTCGGCGTCGGGCGAAATTAGGTATTTTACCAGCCGCGCGAGCCCAATATGCCGACCCTTTCTAGCACGTCTTTCCACTCGCTCGCACTACAATAATGGACAAAACAATCTTGATCCTTTCTATGGTCCTTCCTTCCTTCTTCCTTCCTTGTGGCGTAACAAACTTCGTATCATCCACGATAGTGTGGAGATTTGTCAGATTTAACCTATAATACTAAGCATGCCGCACGTTGTCGTAAACAGCTTACACGATCTATAAACAGCTTACATGTGTATTTATCTGAAAACAGCGTTAATCTATAAGTATGCATATCGTCTACCTACCGTATCTAATTTTAATGACACTGTATCTAATTTGAATTGTGCAGACTGATTTCGATTCCTATTTCGCTGAGAGGATGACATTAAAATTTATTTTTCCCCTCACTAGCTCGGAAACACGTGTTTTGTCCTTTAATACCAGCGGGTAAAAACGCATTTTATCCACTAGTGGGTAAAGTAATTTGACCTTGAATAAAGTCAAATTAACTGCTATAAATTGATAAAAGTAGGTGAATCTAGTAATAAAGATGATTTACCACCTGTGGAACTACTGGAAGCAGTGATAAACGCATTTTTTGCGTTGTAGTTTCCTCGCTATAGTGAGGGGAAAAGTTTTGTGTTACACTCGGGTGCAAATGTATTTTACTTCTCGTGTGTTAAAAAACTCGCAAGTTCAGGATTCTATTCTCGAACCACTCGCTTCGCTCGTGGTTCAACTATAGAATTCTTTCACTTGCTCGTTTTTCAATTCCACACTCGGCGTTAAAATACAACTTTGCCCCCTTGTATAACAAATAACTATTTCCCCTCACTAGCTCGGAAACACGAGTTTTGTCCTTTAATACCAGCGGGTAAAAACGCATTTTATTCACTAGTGGGTAAAGTAATTTGACCTTGAATAAAGTCAAATTAACTACTTTAAAATTAATAAAAGTAGGTGAATCTAGTAATAAAGATGATTTACCACCTATGGAACTACTGGAAGCAGTGATTAACGCATTTTTTACGTTGTAGTTTCCTCGCTATAGTGAGGGGAAAAGTTTTGTGTTACACTCGCGTGCAAATGTATTTTACTTCTCGTGTGTTAAAAAACTCGCAAGTTCAGGATTCTATTCTCGAACCACTCGCTTCGCTCGTGGTTCAACTATAGAATCCTTTCAATTGCTCGTTTTTCAATTCCACACTCGGCGTTAAAATACAACTTTGCCCCCTTGTATAACAAATAACTATTCCAAAATATCTATATTAATATACCTATGCATATACACTTTTTTGTTTTCCGTTAAATTCGACACGTCGTTAGGTTAAATATCAGGGACCACCTTATATTATCATTTTTAGTTTGCAACAATTTTTTTTTATTATTTTCATACACAATAAATGAATTTATTCGTGTGAGAGACCCTTAAGAATAACATTCAAGTTACTGTCATGTCATTGACGGCACATGTCAAAACAAATAACATTATAAATTGGTAAAGGCTGTGACACACGTGTGCTGCAATTATCTTTATTTTTTAATAACTTGATAACCGCAAGAGTTAAGACTCTAGTTTCTTAGAGAAATTAATTGTATTTTATGTAATGAATCTTCCCTTAAAGTTAACGGAATTCAATAAAAACAGAGTGTATAGTTTATATCAATACCATGAAATGGGGGTGGACAGCGTGTGAATGTGGCCGCGACGGTCAGTCATGAGGAACCCAGAGAGATGATCACCACCAACAGTTGATCGATGGAATCAGGCGTTACTTTGCGGAAATCCGTGTTAATCAGTTTGGAGTTTTGTATTTTTTGGTGGTGGGTTGTTATATTTATTTGCGTATTTATTTTTATTTTTGCGGTGGGAGGGTGGGAAAATTAATTGCATGTAAAAAATACGCAAGTAATTATAACAGGTTAGCACTGATTGACTTGCACTTATCTATTCGCGGATTAGCAAAGGAAAGTTCTAGTTTACGATTACCAACAGTTGAGTTACCTTGTTAGCTTGTTCCATTAGCAGACTCCTAAGCTTCTCCTGCTGGGCTGTTTCCTCGGCCCGGATGTTCTGGGAGTAGTGTGCTCGAAGATAATCGATATTGAATTTGATCTCCTGAAGGAACGCGATAGCTTCTTCCTTCGACATCTGGATAAATAAAACATTGTTAGTTTTATTTTTAACAAGCAGAAACGTCTGCTAACGATTCTAAACATTTTTATATTAAAGGAAAAAATGGAAACCGCGCGGCTTCCGCGGCTTCCGTAGCTCAATTAGTTAAGAGCCTTGCACGGATTGCAAATGATGCGGGTTCAAGTCCCGCCGGAAGCGTAAATTTTTCCATTTTTTCCTTTAATATAAAAATTGTTAGTTTTGTTTTCAAACGTACCAAACTGATTACAATCTACCTACTATTGACTTTGGCGGGTTTTCTCTAAGAATCCCGTACTTATTATTTTCGATAAACGTTATGAGTATTTAAATTATTTAGAGGTACAGTCACCGACAAAAATAGGTGATGATTTCTGTACCTTGTCGCTTTTAATCATTTGACAACTTCCTATGACATTTCAAACAAGATGTTAATGTGACAAGGTACAGAAATCATCACTTATTTATGCCGGTGACTACATCCGTAACAATAAATATCTCAAAAATGTTTTCACGAACGTGAGGATGTTTAATCCTTTCTGATCTATTTACTTCCGTGGTGTAGGTATACAATGTATAAGTGATCCAGCATCACCAGCAACATCAGCATCATCAACTTTAAAAGCCAATAATAATTTCACCATTGCTCTTCAACTCTGATCAACCACTATAAGTTTCATTTGCATAGAAATCATGAAATCTAGTTATCGGCCCGAGAGGCACGTACTGTTGATCGCTAGTGCAAATATTTTGTGGCGTGCTAATTTGAGCTATTTTTGTAATTTCTACCAGATGTGGGACTAATAGTTCCCACTTGTTACCACAGGCGTTACCTCCGCCAGCCGCGCAAATGTCTTGGCAGAGCCGTTACAGTGGTTACGTTTGGTGTTTGCCACAAACACCAACCAAGCACATGCCGAATATCACCGAACCCGAACACGGTATCACCACGCTTTGCGAACGTGCCTTGTCGGACATGCCTTTGATTTGAGTAAAAACCGGCCAAGAGCGTGTCGAGCCACGCTCAGTGTAGGGTTCCGTAGTTTTCCGTAGTTTTCTCAAAAACTACGGAACCTATCAAATTCAAAACAATTTTCCTAGAAAGTCTTTATAAAGCTCTACTTATGTGATTTTTTTCATATTATTTTTTAAACATATGGTTCAAAAGTTAGAGGGGGGGGGGACGCACTTTTTTTTCCTTTAGGAGCGAATATTTCCGAAAATATTAATATTATCAAAAAACGATCTTAGTAAACCCTTATTCATTTTTAAATACCTATCCAACAATATATCACTTGTTGGGGTTGGAATGAAAAAAAATATCAGCCCCCACTTTACATGTAGGGGGGGTAGCCTAATAAAACATTTTTTTCCATTTTTTATTTTTGCACTTTGTTGGCGTGATTGATATACATATTGGTACCAAATTTCAGCTTTCTAGTGCTAACGGTTACTGAGATTATCCGCGGACGGACGGACGGACGGACGGACAGACAGACATGGCGAAACTATAAGGGTTCCTAGTTGACTACGGAACCCTAAAAAACCGACATCGATGCCGATCACTAGAAGCACCAAACAGAAAAGTCAAACAACTCTCCACACGCTCGTGTTTGTTTAGGTTCAAGCTGTATGAATGCGCTCTTAGAATTACCATTCCCTCCTGTAGGAACTCCTCGATGGCCGCGGTGACTCCGCGCTCGTCACCAGTCCAGAACACGTACTCTGCCATGTCGAGAGGAGAGTACTGAACACCGGCGTACGAAGCGTAATGGTCAATCTAGAAAACAAGATGATCTCGTCAAAAAGGAGGCAATGTTTATACAATGAGTATATAAAGATTAGAAAGATTAAAATTGCCTTTGATTAATATTATAAACACAAATTATCAGGTCCGTCTTTTGACGTCTTCAATGAAAAGTGGCTTCCACCGAATTGTAATTTTTCATGACTTTCAGAATCAAGAAGAAAAGTGTTTGACCAGCAGGAGCATTTTTAAAGTCCCTAATTATTTAAATTGGGTTTATTTAATAAATCATTAACAAAAATTACTTTGATGTCTATGTATGTATATTCCATTTAGGGTTCTGTACCTAAAGAATAAAACGAGACCCTGTCACGAACACTCCGCTGTCTATCCGTCTGTTATCATATCCGTACCCATAAGTTTAGTGTAGTCAGACGTCAGACATTTGGAATTTTCACAGATGATGTATTTCTATTTGTCACTATTGCAACAAATGCCTTTGCCTTTGGCTAGTCTGTGGCTAAGAGTAGTAAGATTAATAAGCCCATTTGTAATAAAAAAACTAAAAACGTAACAAAATAAATATTTTTGTGGGGCTTCCATAGAACATAGGTACATGATTTGTTTTGCCGATTTTAACTATTAGTATAGACATATAGTAACTGTAACCTTAACCTTGATCCTAACCTTATGTACCTATTGCACAAGTCCGATTCGCACTTGGCCATTAATAGTATAATTTAATATTAGCCCAACTCAATTAAGTCTCCAAGCACCAAGTCATGTTTATTTGCTCACCTACGTGTCCTCTCAATGTCATGAACTCGCAAAGCATTTGAACTGCAACGCGTAGGCATCTAATCTATGTAGATAGAAACCGCAGTTATGAGTTGCTCCGACTTTGATCATTTTTTTCTATTCAATGAGCAATGAAATTATGAAAGCCACGAAATTACACCAATACACTGAATTTATTATAGTAGGTAAGGTTCTGTAAGTACTACTAGATTGTAGGATATTCTTATTATTTATATTCCCATTAGGAAAAGGAAAAATGCTAAAGAAGGAGATAAATAGTAAATTAATGAAAGCATTTTCCTGGCATTGGCAGCCCCTTTATCCACTTATAGGTCTTCGTCTAAGCTCGAGTGTCAAATAACCCTATCAAGTTTAAATTAAACGCTTACTGAACTCGAACAGCCAATTTAACTGTCGCAAAATGTCACCTACATGCCAAATGAAACGTGCACTAACACACTTACATACATTATGATTCCATTATTATTTTCATGTCTGAACTTACAAATTTAAACCTAGGCACTTTTAAACTGAAAGCAATGTCATATATAAAGAAAAAAAAAACTGGTCAAGTGCGAGTCGGACTTGCTCACCGAGGGTTCCGTACAAACTTTCAATAGTTGAATCATCAAAATGTTATTCATAGAACTCTACAGATTTGACTAAATCCCTCAATACTCAATTTTCCACATAAAAAGTAATATTTTAATATACAATTTTATTGTTAGACAACGTCCAAATAAAATCAAGACTATTCGACTTCAATTGTTTACGACTTACGACGTGTCGCAAGGACGCTCCTGAACCGACCTCATTGTATCAGGAAAACGCGATGTAGGAAATGAGCGTTCAACGTACAGCGACATCTATCGGCAAATTAAGTAAAAATTCCATAAATTTATGTTGGTAAACTTCGGAGATAAGGGGGGGGGGGCGGTATTTTTTTTTACATTTTCCTTCAAAAAACATTTTTTTCCACGACCAAAAAATTATAAAAAATAGTTTTGATATGTACAGTTTGAGCTCTATTTAACGATACCCCACTTGACCTAGTTACTTGAAATTTTCAGTTTGCCCCCTTTCATTTTGGCCATTTTTGCAATTAATATTAATAAATTAAAAAAATACTTTCATTTTGTAGAGGTTAACAATGTTCATAAGTATTCAAAATTTCAAAGCGATAGCATAAGTAGTTCTCGAGATATTTAATAATGTGACAGACAGACAGACAGACAGACAGACAGACAGACAGACAGACAGACAGAGCGGCGCCATAAGGGTTCCTTTTGTATCTTTTTGGTACGGAACCCTAAAAAACCAAGACGTCCATTCCTCCAAGCGTCTTTCGTTTGCCGGACTTACACCGCTTGGCCATCTGGTCACGGGGGCGACTTACGAAAATTTCCCAGATGCTTGTGGAACTTGTGATTACACCCTTGTGACAGACCCATAACTCAAATAATCGTTTAATGGAAAACTAAAAACAAATCTCTGCTATATTTTCTATTTTTCGAGCCGATTTCGTCCAATTATGTAATGCGACTTTGCAAGTACGGTCACGGTGAAATATAATAATAATTAACCAACATATTTCATTTTATTTTACTTAAACCAATAGTTTTTCGGTTTAAAATGCTTAAGTGACATTAATTTCAAGGACACTGGAAGCTGACAGCCTCTTAATCGCCGTGTTTGACCTACTATTGATGCCGTGGCGACTTTGACACAAATAACAAGGTCCTTATTAAGTATTACTCTAATCCTTAAGGGAGGATAATCCTGATTAATGTTGAGCAATTTTTGGGTTTTCCTTGAATTCCAACACGTTCTGATACACGCCACGGAACGGCTATAAATTATCTAATTAAGTGTTTGTGATATTGCTTTACGCTTGATATTGCTGCCGATATTATATTATTGACTTGTATTTTTACTTGCAACTGTCATAAAATATCGCATACGTAATTTAATGGTTTGTTTATTTATTTTTCTCAAACATGCAATGAAATATTGTCTTTACGTTCCTTAAAATGGGCTGGGAAGTATCGCTTTTTGGGCGCAACAACTCGAGAGGACTGTAAAGGGATTTCATATAATTTTTCTCCCTCGTATCCCTATCCGGTATATACCCACTTGGCCGGAAATCCTCATTTTCCCGGCCTCTGATGTAATGTACTATTACATTCACTCGATCGACATTAATGTTATTCTCTAAGCCCTAGCTTTTTCCTTTTCTTTACGTGTACAGTTATATACCTATATTATGCTAAATTTATTTTTAACAAGCAGAAACGTCTGCTAACGATTCTAAACATTTTTATATTAAAGGAAAACATGGAAAAAATTACGCTTCCGGCGGGACTTGAACCCGCATCATATCATCTATATTATGCTGTATGTCACATAGTGTTTACTATTCTGTTACTTGCCAAACAATAACATAATTGTTTAAATATAACATTAGTTAATGCGTATAATTTTAGACGTAAACTCAATGTATCAATGTATGTCTCGGTGAGAACTGATGTGGAGGTAAATGCATGTTTACCATATAATTTAGTTTTTATACAAAAGCATGTACATTTAACTCTGTTTGTTCTCCTAATAAATAAATTAATGACAGTTTTCAGATAAAACTCATGCGTAAGTCTCCATTTTCACACGTTTTTATGTGCATAACGTCATGCACATAAATGTATGTATGTAGTGCACATGTTTGAAGAAATGTAATTTTTGACATCGACATATTATTTATTTTATCTAGAGCTAATTAATACTTTACGTATCACAAAGTAAAAATCGGTTTTGTTCAAACTACAGTCGTCCCGCATACTGTGAACTGATGTAGATAATTTTTAAGAAAAAAAAAACCGCCGCCTTTGGGGTTCTGGTGAAAGCTACTTGCGAATTTTGGATTATGTAGAATGTAGGTAAATAAATCTTATAACAAATAAATGTCACTGTTCTGAACTCAAATGCATGCTGTTCTTATAAAAATACCAAAGTCACTATAAGTGTGCCGTTCAGATTTGAGGAGTTCCGTTTTCAGTTTTGAGGAGTTCGGTTCTGACCATCATCAGCAGTTCCACTGCACCAAATGTCACTGTTCTGGACGTAAGTGCATGCTGTTCTTATAAAAAGACCAAAGTCACTGTAAGTGTGCCGTTCAGATTAGAGGAGTTCCGTTCTGACCATCATCAGGAGTTCCACTGCACCAAATGTCACTGTTCCGTTCGTAAATGCATGCTGTTACTTTAAAAAAAACAACAATCAAGAAATCAAGGGAAGAGAAGTCCTTGCACAACAGTGAGACACTCGAATAGGCTTGGAACAAGACAAGTCAGCTTACATTGTTCTTAGTTTCCTTTGTGATGTCGGCGTTGAAGGCACGCCTGATGGCGGTGTGGCCGTCCTTCTGGTTGGTGGCGGTACCCGGCTGTACTAGGCGAGCCGCTCCGTGGAACACCTGGGGAAGACATGACAGTTAACACTTTGGAGAATGTGATGCTATATCTTTAACAAACTTTGACTATGAACTTATGGATCTCGCTCATACAGACATATTAGTGCGAGCGAGTTGTGGTGACTTCTTCGCCAGCAGGCGTAGTCTCGTCAACCATACTGATATACGAGCCTTCTTGAACCATGCTGCGGTTGACGTTTTCAGACGGCACATCCAGTTTCGCCTGAACGTGGATCTAACTTTACCTCTCGACTAACCTTGGTAGTAACCTCTTCTCCAGCAGGCGTAGTCGCGTCAACCACACTGACATGCGAGCTCTCTTGAACCATGGTGCGATGGACGCCTTCGGACGGCACGTCCAGTTTCGCCCAAGCGCGTATTTGACTATGTAGTATGTAGTAATCTTATGACTGAATCTAAAGCGCGCGCGCGCGCTACCTTAGTGGTGACTTCCTCCCCAGCGGGCGTAGTTGCGTCAACCACGCTGACATGCGAACCCTCTTGCAACATGGTGCGGTGAACGCCTTCGGACGGGACGTCCAGTTTCGCCTGAGCGTGGACGACGGGCTTCTCACCCGGCGCCGCGTCTGCCGAGGCGTGTTGCTCTAGTCGAGAGATCAGTTCGCCGTTGGCTTTTACTGCATCTAAAAAAGAAATAATGTTTGCGTACTTAGACGTATTCAGTCTATTTTTTGAGCGTTTCAAATGCTTTGACTTCGGCAAGTTGGCAACTTTGTCTATTTAAAGCAGAAGTCTCTGATTTCTAGAAATTAAGGCTCGGAGAAATGTCTATTAATATTTATCATATCATATAAAATATCCTAACAAATTTGTTGAATTTATTAAGTTTTGCTTTACGTGGGTATATATCTGAGAATGACTTATTGTGTAAAGTACAAAAGTGCCGGTAGGATACAGTTTGTGATATAAAGAGTTTATTTTTTATTATAAATGGACTTACTCTGATATAATACGATTTAAATAGAATGAAAGACTGCCTTTAAGGGCTTTAAGCGTTTAAAACTTTCAAAACGTGACTTCTAACAAGGCGCGTTCTAAAAAGAATGTCAGAGGAAACTTATTTGCTATCTTAGCTAAAAATACTCAAACAAAATTTACGACGACTTTTTTGAAGACGATTTCAAAAGAAAACTAACTGGTAACAAAGTATTTTTCGAAGAAAAGTTTGGCTTCATTTATTGACAAGCAAATTTTAGATAAAAATATGCTATGATAATTGTATGCTGTACAATACGACTTAGAGTGATTTAAATAAATTATAATCGAAGAAGTTAAATGTTTTCATATCACTTTAGGAATTAAAACAAATAACTTGAGTTACCACAGTATTTTATTCTCGATATAATAGTTATTTGTTATACAAGGGGGCAAAGTTGTATTTTAACGCCGAGTGTGGAATTGAAAAACGAGCAAGTGAAAGGATTCTATAGTTGAATCACGAGCGAAGCGAGTGGTTCGAGAATAGAATCCTGAACTTGCGAGTTTTTTAACACACGAGAAGTAAAATACATTTGCACCCGAGTGTAACACAAAACTTTTCCCCTCACTATAGCGAGGAAACTGCAACGCAAAAAATGCGTTTATCACTGCTTCCAGTAGTTCCACAGGTGGTAAATCATCTTTATTACTAGATTCACCTACTTTTATCAATTTTAAAACAGTTAATTTGACTTTATTCAAATTACTTTACCCACTAGTGGATAAAATGCGTTTTTACCCGCTGGTATTAAAGGGCAAAACACGTGTTTCCGAGCTAGTGAGGGGAAAACAATATTTCTACCGTTGGGATTTCAGACCAGACCGAATGCATAAAAATGCCGCTGGATTCTGTACCTCGTATCGTATTTCAAAAATAGGACTGCTATTTTCCATAGCTTTTAAAGCAATAAAATCGGAAATCAATCTCAATCATATATATATACATACTTATAATATAGTCAATATCTTTAAATTCGTAACGGCATATGTAGAACCCATCTGGAACCCAAGACGTATGAAGATTGGACCAACCAAGTTTGAAATGGCATTGGCACAGTTATTTAACAAGACATAATATAATCTGTTCAGTTCGCATTGTCATTTGTTAGCAAGTTGAGGTGCTACTTAGAATTTTCATAATGAGCTGTTAGCCACACCTACTGCTGTGAAATTATCATATAATATCATATCATATCTATTTATTGCATCCAAGATGTTAAATTATAACCTGTATAGACATAGACATAGAATGGCTTTATTTAATATCACAATGTAACAATGTTAAAATTAAACTGCATAACTTTAAACTGCATAAAAGCAAAATATTTGTTATTGTAAGTTTGTGGGGTCTAATTATTTGAAAATATTGTTGTTGCAAGAGTAAACCGAAGAGTTAATAAAATCGATAAATCTGACTATTGACTCTACATAACAGTTTTCACCCACATTACTTACATATGCCTTATTAGACCGTACATACCTATTATACCTGTAAACCCAATGTTAACATAGTAGCCCGTGGGCGTCCTAACACATGCAAAGCCATTATCAGTGTTAGCATAACAACCTCGCTATAATGTGACATTATCAATCCTCGATCAAAGCCGCTAGCCAAGAGGACAATCGTTGTCGCTCCATGGCAAACGATACGCGATGGTCGCACCAATAAGGAAGAGTGCTAGAGAGACATGACTACGATACGACGTTACGGACCGGCAATGATTGTACACTTGACTAGGGGCTAAGTGTTCGCCCTGTTTCAATAAGTTGCGTAACTTGTTTTTCTCTGATAGATATAAAATTGGAAGCACGGGTAGACGATGTTAAAAACTCGTCAGGGGCAATGTTACATAAATCTATAACTGTACTGTAAGTAAAATAGGCAGGTATACTATTTATGAAATTCGAGTTTCTGATTGACCCCGATATTGCCTTGCGAATGGCGGAGCCTTATTGTGCGAAAGCTTTTCACCAATGCTCATATATTCCCGGTTAGTCTTTATGCACTACTTCTCAGTTAAGTATTTTGAGGCTAAAAGTGAAAGTGACCACATAATATTATTATGAACTTACATTTGTATGACATCGGTTATCGGTTACCGTAAGATCTCATCTTATTGCTTAAATAGTTTGCATTAACCTCGCCTGGCTCTGTAGAAGCTGAAAATGGCGTGCCGGTATTTCGACTTTTATAAAGCCAGGCGAGTATAAGAAGATTTATTTATACGAAACCGATAACCTTTCCACGTTACCAGTGTTCGGCGTTGCCGGAAAAACTATCAGCAAATAGCAGCAATCTCGATGTGCGGGTAATTTCAACATGGTAATAAATAGAAATATTTTGCATGTCTTACATCATTAACTACAGTTCCAATTGTGTCCACTAAAAACGCGTACCGTATATAAGTACAATATAAACATGTCCAGTCGAGATTGCCCCCTGTAGTGTATCGTACTGGTGAAATAACTTATGTAACAAGTAATTTAAAGCAACATGTTTAATTCACTTCAAACTCCACTATAACTTCAGAATGCTCAAGCAAAATGAAGAGATTAAAACTTGAGGCGAAGTTTCCGAACGCTATTCGTAACGACGTGGATGCCTGAGCACACATTAATTTCGTGCTAAAATAAATGAGTGTACGTGCGAGTAGTTTGCGAGTATACTGAGTGTTTCAACTCGGGTAAAAATCGTATTTAAACAATTCCCGTTAAGTTTGTACATTTGGATCACGTCTCCGTTTTGGATAAAAATTGGTAGGCTGATAGAGTCTATGATGCTGAGCCAAATCCACTAGGTTTCCTAAAATGTCCTAGGTTGATTGTATGAAACTTTCCTTTTTTGTTACCGAAAATGTATAGAAATCTGGTAACAGAAAAGGAAGGTTTCATACAAACTACATAGGACATTTTGGGAAATCTAGTGGATCTTGCTCAGCATCATGAACTCTTATCAGCCTACCAATTTTTATCGAAATCGGAGACGTGATCCAAATGTACAAACTTAACGGGAATTGCACTTTTACAAGCTTTTATTCAACTTGCCTTGTTAGTAAGTATGTTAGTTTGGGTCAAAACGTATAAGCTAAATTTGACACACTTCCCGGTTTCCGATTGAGCTGAAATTTTGCACACATAATGTCAATAACGTGACAATGCAATATTATGGTATCATGGAGCTGATCCGATGATGGAGCAGAAAGGTGATCATAGGAACTCTGTTATGAAACTTCGTATCCCCACCGAGTAAGGGGTTCTTAGAAACGTCTCGGAGAGAAGTAGATGACCGTTGAAAGAAAGGTACAGCCGGCGATAAAAGCTTGTACCAAAAATGAAATTCTTGCAAAAAACTTATTTACCTATATATACTATTAGCCCTGTATGTGATTTAGGAATGCAATATAATATTTAGCGCTGGCTATATATGTTTGCGACTAAACCGATTTGTTGCGGCTTTTAACTATAAGTAAAATTATTGTTCGATGATTTTGAGCGAGATCTGGATGAAGCTGGGATAAATTGATAATACTTTACCTTAATTTAATATAGTTTTGGTCTTCACTGCATAGCCAATAGGTATATCAGCAGTTCTCGAAAAGTTTGTACAAAAATTAAGGAAAAAGTTAAATTTGTTTTTATTATTCCTATTTTGTTCCCAAGATTTTTTTGATGAATTGAGATTTTAGTAAGTTCTATTACGTCATTAAGGTTTTCTAGTATCTATATTTTCTGAATTACAACCATTATCCTGTATAAGGACTGTATCGTTAAGTATAAGGACAAAACAAACCTCGTCTAAATGTTGACATGTGCATAATTTTGAACTATTATGTTCCGAGAGTATGATCTTAAGGTATTGGTAAGTACTATTTGATATAAGAAGGTCTGATATTTTTTTTATTTTAGGGACTTTATGGTACTTTCATTAAGGTCTAGCAAATAAATTTCGGACAACCCCTATCTGGCTTAATTTGAGAATATTTCAATGACTCTTTGTACGATTTCAACAAACAAAGGTTAATATGCTGCCAAAATATATTCTATAAGAGTCCTCTTCATGGTTTTTCCAATTGGGTACTTGTAGAATAAATGCGGCGAATTTATATAATTTAAAAAAACGCAATTTTGAGCAACGTTCCGGATTGCCGTAAATTTTTGATGCTAGCAGGATGAGAGAAACAGATAAAAAAATTAGCCATAGGCCAAAGTCTAATTGACATTCATGGTGTTTGAACAGTGCTTAAACCAGATCGATATAAACAATGTATGATAGTCAAATTCGACATCAAAGTCGGAGTTAGAGTAAGCACCATGCCACATTATCTAAATGGCCGCCATACACAGATCCTGAACTATATTTTTTTAAAATAACAGGGGCTGGACTAATTCCAGATATTCTGCTTTGTGGATCATGTGTCGTTGAGGTTCGCACCATACAATTTTTTTTCGCAATCGTATCGTCTTTTACGCACTTTGTGAATTTTCTAGTAGCATTTGTCCGGAATCGTAATTGGTACTCGGGAGGATTAAGTCAATACTGTCTAAACCATATGCTTTACGTCGAGTTTCTAGGACAAAATGTGTACCTTATTATGTGCCTTATTAAGCCCATGGCTTGTTATAAGAAAAAAATATAATAGCAAATAAATACGGCTACTCAAAGTTGTCTTCATACTTAACGATACAGTCTTTATATCTTAGGAAAGTCGACTTATATTACTAAAATGTTGGTAACAAAATAGGATCAATTAAAATTTGCTAACGTGGCTATGTACAAAGTTGTCGGGAACTGCTCATATAACAAATATAATTTGTAAAATAAGTACATAATGAGTAAAGGTCGTTTTTACGCCGCAATTACTGTAAAGGAGGCCAATTTGGATTTGTCACACGGCTATTCAATTGCTTAAATTAGTTTCCAATATGTTTGAATCAAAATGTTATTAGGAGAGATTTGTTACTTACCAAGACTGTGATATTCAATATGCGAAGATTGTTCCACCTTGCCGTGTTCAGCTGTAAAAGAAGAAAGATTTAAGTAGTAAATTAGACTAAACGAGTACCAAGCCAATTCCGATACCATCTTGGAAAAATAAGAAAATATTAAGGATTGTAAAGAATCATTCACTTGCACCAACGTTATAATAGAATGATGGTTTTATTTACATACATTTTTAAAATATTAGAACAAAATTCTTAAGCTGAGAAGGTTTAGGTAATTAATGTGATGACATCCATGCTAATATTATAAATGGGAAAGTGTGTGTGTCTGTTTGTTTGTCCGTCTTTCACGGCAAAACGGAGCTACGAATTGACGTGATTTTTTAAGTGGAGATAGTTGAAGGGATGGAAAGTGACATAGGCTACTTTTTGTCTCTTTATGACGCGAGCGAAGCCGCAGTCAAAATCTAGTAATTATATACAGGCGTATTCAATTAGCTAAATACTTATCCGAATATAACTAGGTATATCGCAGACAAAAGTGACGTTTTTTGCTTTCCTATATAGGTCACTTTTGACACATCACATCGGAATAAAATTGAAACAACATTGTAACAATCCGAATACATCGAGTTAAATGAAAATTGTACAAATTCCAAGTTCATACTCAACGTAAGATAATATTACGTTGTTCGTAATAAGTACGGTGATAAAACTTCTCTACCTACTATACTAATACGATTACAAGTTAATAAAACGCTGGCCACGCTGCCGCAATTTAATCTCTATGGTACTCACCAAGATTGGCATTTAGTGCATTTATTTGTGTGATGAACACAGATATTTGTTCCTGAGTCATGGATGTTTTCTGTGTATATAAGTATTTATATATTATATATATCGTTGTCTGAGTACCCACAAAACAAGCCTTCTTGAGCTTACAGTGGGCCTCAGTCAATCTGTGTAAGAATGTCCTATAATATTTATTTATTTTATAATATTGAAATATTCTACATAATAGTATAACATTTATTGAAATCGCATGAGTAGAGCCTGAGCAGCTAACAACTTTCGGAGCAACCCTCGTACCTATCGTCAAGAAAAGAGCGTCCTCCCATGATAATGATCGATAGCGTATTTACAACAATTACAACCCTCTGTTGTCAGGTCCATGGACCTGAGCCTCTGAAATATTGTTTACTCAACTACTCTTCAAGTTATCATATCTGTATAAAGGCTCAAGTAGTCACTTGCAGATGATTTTCCATTACATAAGTAGAAATTGTGGCGTAGACGAGAGGTTGGCATTGGCAACCTGTCACTGCAATGTCACAATTGCGTCTTCCTTCAACCCTTTAATTACCAAGTTAGTGTGATTGTCTGATTGCATATGTATGTATGTATGTATGTATGTATGTATGTATGTATGTATGTATTTATGAATGTATATATCGTCACTACTTTTAAAAAAACTTGTATCTTCGTCTGTCAATGAAAAGAAAATTGTAGTAAGTATGTATGGAATGCATATAGACTTACTGCGTTTTAACTTTGAGGAACAGCGTGAGATACGAGATTTTTTAAAAGTAGTGACGATATAGGTTATAAATTATCTAATTAAAATTGCGCTGAAACTTACACAGGTAGTTTGAGATCTTCTAACAACATAAGTACCTAATTATAATTAAAATTGTTTTCCCCTCACTAGCTCGGAAACACGTGTTTTGTCCTTTAATACCAGCGGGTAAAAACGCATTTTATCCACTAGTGGGTAAAGTAATTTGACCTTGAATAAAGTCAAATTAACTGCTTTAAAATTTATAAAAGTAGGTGAATATAGTAATAAAGATGATTTGCTGCGGAACTACTGGAAGCAGTGATAATAGTTATTTGTTATACAAGGGGGCAAAGTTGTATTTTAACGCCGAGTGTGGAATTGAAAAACGAGCAAGTGAAAGGATTCTATAGTTGAACCACGAGCGAAGCGAGTGGTTCGAGAATAGAATCCTGAACTTGCGAGTTTTTTAACACACGAGAAGTAAAATACATTTGCACCCGAGTGTAACACAAAACTTTTCCCCTCACTATAGCGAGGAAACTACAACGCAAAAAATGCGTTTATCACTGCTTCCAGTAGTTCCACAGGTGGTAAATCATCTTTATTACCAGATTCACCTACTTTTATCAATTTTAAAGCAGTTAATTTGACTTTATTCAAGGTCAAATTACTTTACCCACTAGTGGATAAAATACGTTTTTACCCGCTGGTATTAAAGGACAAAACACGTGTTTCCGAGCTAGTGAGGGGAAAACGCATTTTTTGCGTTGTAGTTTCCTCGCTATAGTGAGGGGAAAAGTTTTGTGTTACACTCGGGTGCAAATGTATTTTACTTCTCGTGTGTTAAAAAACTCGCAAGTTCAGGATTCTATTCTCGAACCACTCGCTTAGCTCGTGGTTCAACTATAGAATCCTTTCACTTGCTCGTTTTTCAATTCCACACTCGGCGTTAAAATACAACTTTGCCCCCTTGTATAACAAATAACTATTGTTGATTTACTCGTGTTGTTTAACAATGCGAACGCGTGGTTGTTTTAGTCAGATATTGAAGATAAATATTTTGTTCTTGTTTCGTTTCTTGTAAAATGTGGAACATTACTTACATAAGAATACTAGCTTTTACCCGCGGCTTCGCCCGCGTAATAAAAGTATTCTTATTGAAACGTTTACAAAAAATAAGATTTTCATTTGGATCCGTAGGTTTCTTTGTAGGTACATCTGTCTGCGATTATTTCGATTAAGGTAAAGCGGGGCAATTCTCGACTGGGGGGGCCATTTTAACTGATCTATTTGCTGTACGGTCAGCCATGAAAGTGGTTTCCCACTTTTCGACTCTATTGATCAAAAAGTGGTAAACCACTTTTTTGGCTGACTGTACCTTACACATATTACTATTGTTTTAAAAGAAATTCTTGCAATGATTGTAGAATTGTTACACAGCGACCACAGCGTAGGTAGTAGGTACGAATATGTATGTATTTTACCTAAATAAATATTTATACTGGGGAAACTTCATACAACCCACATAGCCAGTATCTCGACGCTATGGTCGGTAGGGTAAAAAGTACTTCCTTGCATTATCGCTTACAATTTTTTCCATTTTGCTTATACTTATTGCAAACGTAAACATATAAAAGGCAAGCAAACAACGATCTTCTTACAGCACATTGAATGTAATAGTTATTACGGATGCAGGATACTCGCCGATGCATACTTACTAATCCCTTCCCACTGAGCCACCTGCATTTTACACTGCCTAGATATCGATTGCCGACCGATTATTCCGACCCCAATCCCTATTCTTATCCCCGTCCCTATCTCTATCCTTGTCCCCGTCCCCGTCCCCGTCCCGTCCCTGCCCCTGTCCCTCCCCTATCCCTATCCCCGTCCCCTATCCCTATCCCTATCCCTATCCGCATCCGCATCCGCATCCCTATCCCTATCCCTATCCCTATCCCTATCCCTATCCCTATCCCTATCCCTATCCCTATCCCTATCCCTACCCCTTCCCTACCCCTACCCCTACCCCCTACCCCCTACCCCTACCCCTATCCCTTCCCTATCCCTAACCCTAACCCTAACCCTATCCCGTTCCTGTCCCTGACCCTGTCCCTGTCCCTGTCCCTGTTCCTGTCCCTGTCCTTGCCCCTGTCAAATTATCATGCTAGGAGGTGAACTTTGAAAAATCCTTTCTTAGTGCTCCTCTAAGGAACTTCCGTGTCAATTTGAAATCTCTTGAACCAGAAGTAAAGATAAAAACTAAACCTATACTTATGGCTATTTTGGATATTTTAACCCCATTGCACAACAACAGGGGAGAAAATTTCTTTTCCACCTCATTCGATTTTAAATATTTATCGTGATCAGCGACCCGATAAACCATAAAAACGATACCCATATTGTGTTTTTGACTTTACCCCATTTGCACCCCTTTAGGGGTCAAATTTTCAAAAAACCTGAAACATGTCTTTAGGAATCCTCCTGTGAAGTTTCGAATAAAATAGTCAAACTAAACTTGTTTCCCGATACAAACTTTGAACCCCCATTTCACCCTTTTAAGAGGAGAATTTTGAAAAATCCTTTCTTAGTGCTCCTCTACGCCATATAAGGAACCTATGTGCCAAATTTGAAATCTCTAGGACCAGCGGTTTCGGCTGTGTATTGATATGTCAGTTAGTCAGTCAGTCAGTTTCTTCTTTTATATATTTTTTGATATTTAAACCCCATTGCACTACAACAGGGGAGAAGGTATTTCACTTCCGCCTCGTTAGATTTTAAAAGCGTTGTATTTATCGTGATCAGCGACCCGATTAATCATAAAAACGATACCCATATTGTTTTTTTGACTTTATCACCCCCTTTTCACCCTTTTAGGGATTAAACTTTCAATAATCCTGAAACATGTATTTAGTCTATGTCTTTGGGAATCTTCCTGTGAAGTTTCGAATAAGATAATCAAACTAATCTTGTTTCCACATACAAAATTTGAACCCCCATTTCATCCCCTTAGGAGAGGAATTTTGAAAAATCCTTTCTTAATGCTCCTCTACACTATATGAGGAACATATGTGCCAAATTTGAAATCTCTAGGACCAGCAGTTTCGGCTGTGCGTTGATATGTCAGTCAGTCAGTCAGTCAGTTTCTTCTTTTATATATTTTTTTGATATTTAAACCCCATTGCACCACAACAGGGGAGAAGGTATTTCACTTCCGCCTCGTTAGATTTTAAAAACGTTGTATTTATCGTGATCAGCGACCCAATAAACCCTAAAAATGATACCCATATTAGTTTTTTTACTTTACCACCACCTTTTCACCCTTTTAGGGGTTAAATTTTCAAAAAACCTTAAACACGTCTTTAGTCATATGTTTTTAGGATCCCTCTTGTGAAGTTTCGAATAAACCAGTGAAACTAACATTGTTTCCCCATACAAACTTGGAACCCCCATTTAACCCCCTTCGGAGGCGAATTTTGAAAAATCCTTTCTTAGTGCTCCTCTACACTATATAAGGAACCTACGTGCCAAATTTGACATCTCTAGGACCAGCGGTTTCGGCTGTGCGTTGATATGTCAGTCAGTCAGTCAATATCTTCTTTTATATATTTTTTTGATATTTAAACCCCATTGCACCACAACAGGGGAAAAGGTATTTCACTTCCGCCTCGTTAGATTTTAAAAACGTTGTATTTAACGTGATCAGCGACCCGATAAACCATAAAAACGATACCCATATTGATTTTTTGACTTTATCACCCCCATTTTCACTCTTTTAGGGGTTAAATTTTCAAAAAACCTGAAACACGTATTCAGTCATATGTCTTAAGGAATCTTCCTGTGAAGTTTCGAATAAAATAGTCAAACTAATCTTGTTTCCCCATACAAACTTTGAACCCCCATTTGACCCCCTTAGGAGGTGAATTTTGGAAAATCCTTTCTTAGTGCTCCTCTACACTATATAAGGAACCTACGTGCCAAATTTGAGATCTCTAGGACCAGCGGTTTCGGCTGTGCGTTGATATGTCAGTCAGTCAGTCAGCTTCTTCTTTTATATATTTAGATTAATTTAATTATAACTTAACGTTACAAGTAAGGATTTTTATTATGGTTATAAAATCCAGTAAGATTTACAATAATGAACTTGTTTTCAGGTTTCGATGAAAAGAACTGTATAAAATGTTTTGATACCTACTTCCTTTGCGACAACTTCAGATGGTTCAGTCCTGGTAAATTTTATACAAAATATCGGAATGTTTTAAGACTACAAAACAATTTTCATATCCCAAATCCCAATAATTACTTATGACATTTATGACACACTATCAAAGCTTTATGGGCAAAAAAATATATAAAAAAGAGACCAAGCGTGTACTCTATAAAATCTCAAAAGCACTTGTATGGTAAACAACCCGTGCACATTCCCCTTGAAGTACCCAGTTGTCCAGAAAATTATGTAAATGGGACACCTTGGACAAACTTACGACTTGTCTTATAATAGGTGCTTGAACTGCAGTTCAAGGTTACGAACTTTAATGGACTAATAGATCCACTGAAGTTTACCAATATCTAATTACGTAGGGACTTAGAGACATCGTGTCAAATTCTCGTATTCTCATTTTATCACTCCGACTTAGAATTTACGATGTCTTAGCCTTAATTTAAATTTTACTCAGTATATTATTTTATGACTTAGCTTTTTCATTAATATCCATCGTTATTCTTTAGCACATTTGTCAGATACCCTACATTTTCAATGAAATTCTCTAAAGTTACCTGAGACAAATAGGTACAAAGTTGTCTATTTCAGCAGACCCCGAGTTATTCTCGTGTACAAACTTAGCAGCAACTTTGCTTCACTGTTAACTGTATCCAAAAAGTTGTTTTCCGTCTGCATTGGTAAGTTGGTAAATTACCAGGCCTGTTCAAACAGGCTAAGCTGTAAATATTTACTGCGGGGCTGTTGCAAAACGAGTTTGTCTTGAGTTCCAGAGGCAAATTTGAACAGGTATTTAAGGATGCTGGAGTCAGTTTATAAGTAAAGTAATATCTGATATTTTGAATAAAAGAGTTATTTTGCTCTTTTGAGAGAAAACGTAGCATTTGATATAGATCTCCAGACATAGATTTTTAAAAATGTTTAGTGTCGTAAACTATGATATCATTTTTATGCATATTTTATGTGAATGTACACGACATTGTTGTTTGATTGTACAGATTATTTAAAAACTTTCGGTTTCCTTTTGTACATCGTGCTGATCGTGCACTAATACATCGAACTCAGAAGTGTTATAAGTATAACCGTGTCACATTACCGTGTGCGTACCCGAATGCACAAACACTCACGAAACGCTCATGATAATATCTCTTTCGTAGCTATCTATCTCTATCGCTCTTGCGCGAGAGAGCCAGACTAAATTTCTGCGGCGGCCATTCGACTACGGGGTCTGTTTACTTCAAGTACCTGTTGAAATTAAGATGATAAATATTAAAAAAGAAAAACTCACCAGCCTTTAATTTTTCTAGTTCTTCCACAGGCACATCCTGAAACAAAACAGTTATGTATGTTACTTTATATTGTACATACTTTTATGTTCTCGTAACCCTGGTATCTCTTGCAACAGGTTAAAGGTTAACTTTTAATTTTTCACACAAATTAAATATTAGCTTCAATGTACTCCGATCCGTCATCGTTGTAATTGACGTTTTCGACATGACAAAATTCGCAAAAGAAAAAACTTGAAAGGGTGGTAAAAACCGAAATACAAGTAATTATTTAAAAGTCTCCGAAACAATGTTGATCAGGGGAAAAGTATATAAGCTGCAGTTTAATTCATTGCTTCTGTTACATGAAACTGTATACTTCATCTTCTTATCGTGTCGAAAGTTTCCGACTGTGCGGAATACTGCGGAACTCGACTGTAAGACATTTATGCTATACCTATAAATACTACCTCTACAGAGACGCTTCTTTTTTTGAATGATTGATTACGAAGAAACTAAAATGAGTCACCGGTTAGTACGTAAATATCTACAAATAGGAAACTACCGTGAACCGTGAGACAGTGACATTAAGTTTTAAACATATAAACCGGGTCAAGACGATTTCCCGCCCTCACATGAAGCCAGGACAGAACAGCTGCTGCGTTCGTCGAAAGTTCAGGCCCCGTAGCCGAATGGCATTTCTCCGACGCCAAACGAAAGCGATACGCCGCTGGCTCTGTCGCGCCAATACGCAAGCGCGATAGAGATAGATATCTACTAGCGCTTCGTTTCGTGAGCGTTTCGTGAGCGATTGTGCCATTCGGCTAGCCACCCAGGAGCCCTTAAGCAATCTAGGATTTGTTAGACCTGTACCCCAAAAGCATAAAATTGTTGTAGTAATTCACCGAATCGCATTTCACCTCGATCTCGTATTTAATTTTCGCATTGTGTCTTAATAGTTTTTTTTTCAAGTGGCTGTAAGTTTTAGTCGCATTTCACCTCGATCGTGCATTTAAATATCGCGTTGTGACTCAATCGTTTATTATTTTAGTCGTTATTAGTTTTAGTCGCATTTCACCTCGACCGTGCATTTAACTTTCGCGTTATGACTCAATCGTTAATTACTTTAGTCGCATTTCACCTCGATCGTGTATTGTATTGGCGACGTGATTCAACGCAACAGTATGAAGATTGAGTAGATTGATGATTCTGTAGACTTGGGTGTAATTCTTAATTTCGGATACTTGGCGTTAAAGAAAGCAAAACAAATGATCTAAGACACAAAGCTGCTTTATTACTCCTTAAAAGAAACCTAATTATCTTCTTAAACTAATACAAATCTGCTTTGTTACTACTTAAACTAAAACACAACAGAAAACGTATTGAACGTAAATTAACGTATCAATTTAATTAGAGTACCAAACAAACATCGATCGCGGCGAAATGCGTCTACGGTAACATACTACATAAAAAATTTAATTCTACAATTTAATTATACTAATGTCAAAAGCTACGCGAAAAAGTCGATCACGGCGAAATGCGTCTACGGTAACATACTAGATACAAAAAATGTAATACTATAATTTAATTCTACTAATGTCAAAAGCTACACGAAAAAGTGCGTCAAGTAAAAAAATCTAGTGATATCTTTTTCATTCAAGGTGAAATGCGATTCGGTGAATTACTACAACAATTTTATGCTTTTGGGGTACAGGTCTAACAAATCATTGCCACTATTGTCCCAGAGCTGTAAGAACCTCTTTTTGACACATGACAGCGTCCACAAAACGTAAACTCGCGCAACCTAATGAAATTTTAAATAAAATCCTGTAATAATATTTAAAAAAATCAAGTAGGTACTAAAAAACAATATCTCGCTTACTTTAAAAATAATCTTACACATGTTACATTTTTGCGGATCTTCGTTAGTGAGTATTTTACGATATTAATTTATCACGCAGGATTTACTTATTATGTCATTTATCATTCATTTTTATTTTTAGACTAGTGCTGTGGCAGTCTGTCATTTTGATTCAAATGACATTTCAGTAAGTTGATAGAAATCGTATATTTGTTTAAGCGCCTCCTTGTACATAGGGCCTAATCGATTCAACCAATTCGAAATTAATCGTTAGATTTGGCAAACGATACGTCTTAGCCACATCGCAACATACTTCAAAACAAATGTCAAAAATGTGAAAGAAAAATTTGTGGTTCAAAGAAAGGTACCGGGTGGCCATTGAAATTAGTCTATTAACACGTAGTTTCGACTAATTACACGTGAGTGACCTAGTTTATATGTTTAATATGTCCGTATAATATTCTCAAATTAAGTAAAAAAATAATTTATCTTAAATTATACGAAAAATTATATCGCTCCGCTCCGGGCAGGTTCTGAACTTATTTGCGTTACATTTTTCCTTTAATTATAAAGTTTGTAAGGTTACGTGCAGCTGTCTTTGTTTAATAAGTAAATAGGTAGGTACAGTAAGCAAGCTGCACTTAGTATAATTATTTAACTCTGACGTTGACTGTACACAATGAAACTTTCAGCATGATTTCTTTACAATTAATCAAAAATAAATCTTGTACAATACTTATGGGAAACCAAACAAATCCCAATAAAGTTGCGGGCAAGAATTATAGCGGCTCACAAAGTTCGCCTTGTATATTTTTAGGCGCAGAGGATATCAAGGCTTCTTTACATTTAGTAATGTTTTAGAAGTTCGTCATGAAATACAAAAACAGTACCTACATAGATACTCGTAGAAAGCTATTATCCATGGCAATTATCAGTCAAGTCACAATCATCTAAAGTGACATATAGGTACTCTATAGGTGCTTAAGTCCTTTATGAAAATTTCTACAAATTAGAATAGAATAGAATAATGGTTTATTCGTAGGCACACAGACAATAAACAATTTTCGAGACATACAGATAAAATATGAAGAGCCACGAAATGGCCTCACCTCAGCATATTGCTGGCGACTTCCAGCGCTGGTCTTCCAATTGATTTTTTTCCATAAAGTCAATCAAAAGAAAAAAGCAATCATACTCGTAAAGTCTGTTTACGAGATGTCACGAGAATCTGTTGAAAATTGTGACATTAGTCCAAGCACGAATATCACGGAACGGAACAAAACTTTTGACTTTGTAACTTTGTCTTGGTTAGTTAGGAGCTCAACATATTAATCCAAAGTCCTCGGCCTACCCCTGAAGACGCGGGGAGAGGGGGGTTTTGTCCGTTCATTTCCTGACCTACACGTAGAGGATGAGTACGTTGATGAGGTCCGGACATACGAAGCAAATCGAGTTGAACGGTAGACCTATGCTCTCGTCCCGGTAAATTAATGAGGATCGTAATTCGTAATTCATGCTTACGAACGAATACTGCTTCGCTGATTGTACTGTATAATTCCATGAATAAATTATCCTCGTTTTAGAACTCATGAATAAACCGCCGACATTTATATTAATTTGGCCAAATTACTAATGACATGCAGCTTCAGTTTATCATATTGCAATACATTCAAGTTAAATGGACATTGACACTTTTTAATATACATTTAATAAATTATAAATTTAAAAATCAGTTTTTACTAAATATACAACGTGTTTCCGGTATCACTCAAAACCTCAGACACCCCAACTGATTTTTATTTTTTTAAACTCATCTAGAGTATTCATCTTTTAATCCGATGATTACTTTTTTTAAATTGAATTTTTAATTTTCTGTACAGCTCTACTTGACTTTTAGCTCTATACTCAATAAAATAATTGCTAACTACCATCATAAACCATAAAACTATTTATTTGTGTACGTTACTGCAACGACATAAGGTTTACCAATAGACAGCTAAGATGTCACTGTAAAACACTTTAAAGCTTTGTCACAGTGAACTTCGAATTGGACAGGTAATCGCAGTAAGCAAATTTAAACCCAATATTCAAAATGACAAGGTTGTAATTAGGTACGAGTTCAATTTGTTATGATTTATGATAAATATTAAGATTAAACGGACAAACAACGTAAAACTCGTAGCGGAAAAAAAAATCGTCCAAGTAACCAGCCAGTATTAATACCCCTAAATACTGAAAAAGGTAAACAACCTCTAGCAATGCGATATACACAATGTTGTATTACGAATACTATAGAATAGGCACGTAAAAAATAACTAATAATACTAATTTAAATGGGGTTCTGGTGAAAGCTACTGCGAATATTTATAATAAATAAATAAATATTACAGGACATTCTTACACAGATTGACTGAGGCCCACGGTAAGCTCAAGAAGGCTTGTGTTGTGGGTACACAGACAACGATATATATAATATACAAATACTTATATACATAGAAAACATCCATGACTCAGGAACAAATATCTGTGCTCATCACACAAATAAATGCCCTTACCGGGATTCGAACCCGGGACCGCGGCGCAGCAGGCAGGGTCACTACCGACTGCGCCAGACCGGTCGTCTGAAATGTGTTGGTATTTTATTGTAATACCAAAGTCACTATAAGTGTGCCGTTCAGATTTCCGATCTGATCTTCGTCAGCAGTTCCGCTGCACCAAATGTCACTGTTTTGGACGTAAGTGCATGCTGTTCTTATAAAAATATCAAAGTCACTATAAGTGTGCCGTTCAGATTTGAGGAGTTCGGTTCTGACCATCATCAGCAGTTCCACTGCACCAAATATCACCTTTCTGGACGGAAGTGCATGCTGTTCTTATAAAAATACCAAAGTCACTATGAGCGTGCTGTTCAGATTTGAGGAGTTCCGTTCTGACCATCATCAGCAGTTCCACTGCACCAAAAGTCACTGTTCCGTACGTAAATTCATACTGTTCCTTAAAAACACAAAAATCACCATATGTATGCCTTTCAGATTTGAGGAGTTCCCTCGATTTCTCCAGGATCCCATCATCAGAACTGGGTTCTGAGAAAAATGGGACCATCTGTATGTATAAACATTCAATCAAAAATAAATTTTCAAAATCGGTCCAGTAACGACGGAGATATCGTGGAACAAACATAAAAAAAAAATAAAAAAATAAAAACATACAGACGACTTGAAAACCACCTTTCTTGAGATATTTGAGGCGGCGGTTAAAAATTACAATATGCCTGTCAGTATTTTCACAATGCCTAGCATAATGATTCAATTGAAAATTTTCCTTAATAACATTATATTCCTCCCGTGAATACAGGAAAAATACCCACTTTACCTGTCGCTTAATTTATTCAGATTCCAATTAATCTTCTTTGTTCACCGTACCTACAGATATCAATTAGCATAAATTAAAACATGTATCGCGCCAATAATTATATTTTCATTTTAATTGTAAATAATTTTAATATATAATGTAGGTATCGAGTTAGCCAATTTACATAAAAAGTATCCAGTTAATTTCTCGTGGGACATTGGTCTGGGGAATTAAAATTATAATAAGCTTATGTAAAATTCTGGTTTGCTAAAACATTTGATTAGTTGAGAGTTGTACAATGAAATAGGTAACGAATTAACTCGAGTTTTTACCCAAACTCCGGGAAACTGACTGGTATGAAATAGGTGTGACTACCATGTTTGTTAAATACGATACTCCATAGCATAATTGTCACGGAAAATGACATCCCACCAAAAACATTCCGTAAAAAACTAGCCAAGTCTCGATGGAGCTGGTTATTGTTTGTCTCTAAAAAGTAATGAAATCTAGACAAATTCGTGCCAAGTCTAAGATTCCTTACTGCGATTTCTTTATTATTATAGTTAATGTTGTGTGACTTGGTCGTTGAAGGATTGGTGCAATGGTGTCATGGAACACCTGGTTGTGTACCCTTCAACGGCAAGTCACAACAATATTTACTATAATAATAAACAAATCGCAGTAAGGAACCTTAGACTTGGCACGACTAGACTAGAGCCATGGTAGATGCTCAGTTTTTCACTGACACAAACGCGGGCGTGTGCGGAATTTACTTTCGATGCTTCTCACTAGTACTTGCGTATTAGTTTACGCTAACTGCTGGACGAATTCGCCAATTAAGAGTTGCGCAAAGAGCGATGGAGCGCGCGATGCTCGATATTTCATTGCGGGGTGCGTCCCACGAGATATAACGTTAATATATATAATTTCATGTTACTAACGTTCAGCAGCAATAATGAACGTTAGATATAACACCAACATCAATACTTTTGTAAGAAATAACGCTTAATTGCCATAATATTAGTTTTACATAACGTTTTTTAATATATCGTTTACGTTACTTAATTTCAGTTTATATACCATACACTACGTATACCGTTCACCATGCATAACATTTCTTAATATAATGTTTAAATTAGCTAATTTCAGTTTATATACCATACACTAAGTATACCGTCCACCATAAATAACATTACTTAATATAACGATTATATTAGCTTAATATCAATTTATATACCATACCGTTCTCCATATATAACATTTAACTGTTGCTAAGAAAGTAGGTTTAGGTTAGGTTAGAACTGCGACCCCCACACAAAACTGTTGCTAAGAAAGTAGGTTTGTCAGGTTAGAACTGCGACCCCCACACAAAACTATTGCTAAGAAAGTAGGTTTAGGCTAGGTTAGAACTGCGACCCCCATACAAAACTGTTGCTAAGAGAGTAGGTTTAGGTTAGGTTAGAACTGCGACCCCCACACAAAACTGTTGCTAAGAAAGTAGGTTTAGTTAGGTTAGAACTGCGACCTCCACACAAAATTGTTGCTAAGATAGTAGGTTTAGGTTAAGTTAGAACTGCGACCCCACACAAAACTGTTGCTAAGAAAGTAGGCTTAGGTTAGATTAGAACTGCGACCCCCACACAAAACTGTTGCTAAGAAAGTAGGTTTAAGTTAGGTTAGAACTGCGACCCCCACACAAAACTGTTGCTAAGAAAGTAGGTTTAGGTTAGGTTAGAACTGCGACCCCCACACAAAACTGTTGCTAAGAAAGTAGGTTTAGGTTAGGTTAGAACTGCGACCCCCACACAAAACTGTTGCTAAGAAAGTAGGTTTAGGTTAGGTTAGAACTGCGACCCCCACACAAAACTGTTGCTAATAGAGTAGGTTTAGGTTAGGTTAGAACTGCGACCCCCACACAAAACTGTTGCTAAGAAAGTAGGTTTAGGTTAGGTTAGAACTGCGACCCCCATACAAAACTGTTGCTAAGAGAGTAGGTTTAGGTTAGGTTACAACTGCGACCCTCACACAAAACTGTTGCTAAGAAAGTAGGTTTAGGTTAGGTTAGAACTGCGACCTCCACACAAAACTGTTGCTAAGAAAGTAGGTTTAGGTTAGGTTAGAACTGCGACCCCCACACAAAACTGTTGCTAATAGAGTAGGTTTAGGTTAGGTTAGAACTGCGACCCCCACACAAAACTGTTGCTAAGAAAGTAGGTTTAGGTTAGGTTAGAACTGCGACCCCCATACAAAACTGTTGCTAAGAGAGTAGGTTTAGGTTAGGTTACAACTGCGACCCTCACACAAAACTGTTGCTAAGAAAGTAGGTTTAGGTTAGGTTAGAACTGCGACCCGCACACAAAACTGTTGCTAAGAAAGTGGGTTACACATTAATCTTTATATACACTGATATTATAGAGAATAAACATTATCCACTTCGAAATTATATGATTTGCTTTTATCGATTTTGAGCATTATAACCAGTGAACGTTATGCTGAACAAGCTTATACAAAGTCACAAAGCGAGACAGAATCAGAAATGAGGATATTCGCCAACGCACGAAAGTTACCGACATGGCTAAGAGGATTGCGCAACTCAAGTGGGAATGGGCCGGTCATATTTGTCGCAGGGATGACGATCGATGGGGCCGGCAAGTATTGCTGTGGAGACCAAGACTGGGAAGCCGAGGTGACGGGAAACCACGAGCCAGATGGTCGGACGATATCAAAAAGACGGCAGGGCCGACCTGGCACAGAACCGCCGCTTACAGAACAGAATGGAAATCCATGAAAGAGGCATATGTTCAGCAGTGGACGCAAATATGCTGAGAAGAAGTGTAAGGCATGAGCACAGTATATATAATAAAGAGTACTATCGTACAGTATGGCCACTCCCGCTCTCCGCCGAAAGTGCCGCCCACCCCCGCTCGGTTACCTCACATTTACCGCCTGTCAAAAACGCGAACAGTCGACCTGTCATATCTCACTCATACAAGCATGGTACGCGTTCACCTACACGAGCTTAGACTGTGTGCTAGGAACGCGCCTCTTTCATATATTTGATCGCCAGTGTCCGAGATGTGGCATGAGTGTACGCTTAGGGTTGCAAATAGAAAAAAAACCAAATGTTTTTTTTTCAGAATTATGAAAAAAAAACCGAGTACCTACCATGGTTTTTTTTCTAAATATGTTTTTTTTTTCAGATGAACAAATAATTAGACAATAACGGTGTAGCGGCGTTTAATTGGTGAGGCTACTTACATTTGTCCAGAGGCGCTTGTGGGGCCACGTGGAAACACTTTGGGAAAATCCTCACACTAAAACGATTGTCACATATAAACGGAAGCTTAGGTCACTGGGTTTTGATATCACTTGAATGTCAATTTTCACGTTTATGTCGCGCCGGTGCACCGATAACTATTTTTTAATTCGTAATAACGGGAGCGCAGATCATGGCGCTCGCACGGTCGAAGAGAGAGTTTTTTTTTATATATCCGCCAGGTGGCGTGGTAGGCGCACCGGAAAGTCGCTTTGGGACTTCTGTAATTGCCAGCTCCAAAAAACTGTGCTACATATACATGGAAAAAAGTATTCTTTCAAAATTGTGTTGCCTTGTATGTATGAAAATGAAATAACTATTTAACTATATCAAGAAAAGAAATTAAAACTAAAAATCTCTGTTCCTCGACGGAACATGCCGCTCACCTTAAAAGACACGGAGTGACTTTTAAAAGAAATAAAAAAAAACTATACGAAAGTATACCAAAATATTTTATGAAACTTATATTTAACTTAACATTAAGAGTCGTAACGATTGTATAAGTTTATTCTAAAGGTAAGGGACAGACCTTCACAACAGGTCGTTTGAACAACGTGTTCCCGCTTTTCAATGTTACGACGCGAATAACTTGATCGCTGCCCGGATGGACAGCATGAACGCGCGCGAGTTTCCACTGCAGCGGCGGCAGGTGGTCGTCGCATACCACAACAACAGTACCTTCACGAACGGCGGGACCGCGGTCTTGAAGCCACTTTGTACTTTGTTGCAGTTGATGGAGATATTCACGACTCCATCGACGCCTGAAATGCTGGACAGCTTGCTGTATCCAGCGCCAACGTGTAAGACGATTAGGGTTCTCGTCTATCAGAGAAACGTCCGGTAGGGCCGTTAAGGGCTCACCGATTAAGAAATGGGCCGGCGTAAGAGGTAAAGGATCCGCGGAGTCCGAACTTAGAACGCAGAGCGGACGACTGTTTAATACAGCTTCGATTTGACACGTCAAAGTGTGCATACAATCATATGTTTGCGTTTGTGTACCTATTACGCGATGTAAATGAGCTTTGAAACTCTTAACAGCCGCTTCAAATAATCCACCGAAATGACTAGCATAAGGTGGTTGAAAATGCCAAGTTAATCCTTGTTTTGAAGTTTGTTGATTAAGGGCACTCATGACCGAATCATTACGTAAAAAAGTATATAACTCTTGAAGGTAATTATTACAACCAACAAAGTTACGTCCGCAATCGGTATATATATCCGTACAATATCCTCGACGGGACGTGAAACGTCGCAACGCGGCTAAAAAACCTTCCGTGGAAAGTTCGGAAACTAACTCAAGATGTACAGCTTTAACGCTCATACATACGAAAACTGCAACGTAACATTTTATTATTTTTGCATTACGAACCTTATTAGCGCGTACGTAGAATGGCCCACAAAAGTCACAAGACGTTTTACTAAACACACGCGCGGGGCGCAGCCGAACCGAGGGTAACATTCCCATGCGCGGCTGGCAGCGAGTCGGTCGAGCGCGGAAGCATTTGATACAACGATGTACGCGGAGGCGAACAATATCACGACCAGAGATAATCCAGTATCGCTGTAAGAGCGAGTTTTGCACGCACTGCGAACCGGCATGTAGTTCCTTTATATGCGCATCGTCAATAATAAGATTTGTAAGAGGATGTCTTTTAGGTAAAATCAATTGATGTTTTGATTCAAAAGGTAAAAGTGATTTGTGAATACGTCCGCCGACGCGTAACAAACCATCCCTATCTAACATGGGCGTGAGACGCCGCAAACGAATTGACGGAAGTTTATTTGACGAAATCCTTTTAATGTCGTCTTCGAACACTTTTTGTTGTGTAATCAATATTAGTCGATTTAATGCAAAATTGTACTCTGGTACGGTGACGTACTTTGGGAATGTTTGTTTATGTTTCCTGCATTTATTGTAGAAACGAAATATGACTGCCGTGACGCGAACTAATTTACCTAGCGACGAAAATCGCGTTATAAGAGTGTCGTCGTCCGGGGAAGGAGGCAATGTGGACACACATGCATAACTAAGACTTGCCGAGTCATGTGTATTGCGTTTTTCCTCGTTCGTGTTTACCACCGGTTTTGGTATAGGCCAGGAGTCGCGACTTTGTTGGAGCCATGTAGGACCATGGAACCACAAGTCATTTTGTACGAGCGCGGCGGGGAGCAGACCGCGAGACGCCGGGTCAGCGCTGTTATCAGCTGACGGGACGTGACGCCAACAGCGCGCCGGGACACGGGACAAAATCTCACTAGTGCGGTTCGAGACAAACGTTTTCCATTCGTGCGGGGGTGACTGAAGCCACGCGAGCACGACGGAACTGTCAGACCATGCGTACACTTGATCGGGGTGAATGTGACCACCGTAAAGATGCATAACTCTTTCAATTAATTTTGATAGGATTACACAACCCATCAATTCCATTCTAGGTATAGTAAGGCATACCCGAAGAGGTGCAACGCGACTTTTAGCCATGACTAAATAGGTTTGAACTCGCCCGGTGTTGTCCGTCAGACGTATATAAACACATGCTGCGTATGCAATTTTGCTTGCGTCGGCAAATCCGTGAATTTCGATTGAATCGAAGTCGTCAGTATTGAAAATATGACGAGGAAAAGAAATTTGCGATAGGAGCGGTAGCTCGTTAATAAAACTCGTCCATGAGTTAATAATATCGATAGGGGTTCTGAGTCCCAGGAAATTTTGGCTGACCATAGCAATTGAATTAAATGTTTGGCAAACAATGTCACCGGAGATAATAACCCGAGGGGGTCGTAAATTTTTGCAATTTCGGAAAGAATCGCCCGCTTTGTACAGGCCTGCGAAGAACTTTGAACTTTGAAACTAAATGCGTCAGATCTTGGATTCCATTGAAGTCCAAGGACCTTGACCCCTTTGTCATTTTCCATTTCGGCAAAATGAACATTTTCGCGCCGCTCACCATGAAACTCTGTCGGTCGCGTGGCAGCGAGAATGGCTGGCGAGTTACTTTGCCACTTTCGCAATTCGAACCCGGCCGTGGCACAAATACCTATCAGCTCCTGCTGCAGATTGAGGGCTTCGGCTAAGGTATCTGCGCCGGTCACCACATCGTCGACGAACATGTCATTTAGGAGGACTGGCGAGGCGAGCGGGAAACGCTCGGCTTCGTCATGCGCGAGCTGTTTAATTGTGCGCAAGGCGAGATAAGGGGAACTACTGATACCGAAAGTAACGGTACCTACCGACACCGAGTGGTGCGGGATGTAATAACTCGCGCCAGCGGGGGGGTTATCGTCCGCGAGCTCCATGTGGTTAAGATCCACATACTCCTGGAGGCACGCGTGATACTCCGCCTTCAGCTGGGGGTTTCGTTCTAGACGGTATTCCAGTTTGTGGAAACGTGCTAGAGCAATTTGCCGAGACTCGCCGAGGGGCGGTGCATCGGGCTTGAATGGCAGAGCAACTATGTATCGCCCTGTCTCATCGCGCGTATGCGTCTTTTGGAAAAAGGATTCGCATAGCTTTTCTTCGGGAGTGTAACTCCGCATCTCTGGAACTGACTCCAGCTCCCAAAACTTCTCGAGATTGTCGTTGTCGAACGACGTAAAACAAGTATGGCGTGGAGTCGAAATATTAGAAGTAAAGTTGACTTTACCCCTAGTAAATAACCAAATACACTATTGATTGCTGTGGGTGTGCCAGGTTTACCCCTGACTATACCCTCGCGAATGACATCCATGAAAATGTCCTCGCCAAGTATCATGTCAACCGGCTGAGGTTTATGAAATTCAGGGTCGGCTAGAGCGAGCCCTTGCAAATGAGGCCATTCCCCGTACGGTGCTAGTGGTACACTAGGCATTTGACGGGTTAATTTTGACAAAATAGTAGCCTCCAAAGGAATACTTGGACTTTGTTTGCCCTTGGGCGAAATTGAGCACACAAGGTACCCCTAGGGTTGAGCGGTAAATCACCGACACCTACCAACGGCTCGCTGACATTTCGTCGCGGTAAATTTAATCGTTGCATACACGATTCAGTAATAAGAGCTGCTTGTGAGCCCCCGTCTAACATACAACGAATTGTAGCAATTTTATTACCTTCGTAATAAAGGTCAACCAACGCAGTTGACAGTAACACCGTATGAGGCTCAATACCTAAACCTAGATTATTTTGATTCACGCCGTGAACAGCTGATGGGCTCGGGACAGCGCCCGCGCCGGGCTGCGACTGCTCCGTTAGAGCGAGCGAGACGGCAACTAGTTCCGCGGCTTCATTGTTCGCCGGGAAGGGTCGCGTACGCGTAAGGTCCGAATCTAAATGAATTAAGGTGTGGTGCTTCTTATTGCACTTACGACACTTAAAACTTGATTTACAATTACGTAAGTCATGTCCGGAACATAAACAATTATAACAAATGTTATTTGTTTGAACAAATGTGAATCTATCTTTAGTAGACAAATTTAAAAATTCTAAACATTTGTGAAGTGAATGGAAGCCTTTGCACTTCACGCAAGATCGAACCTTATTCGTATCGACATACGGTCGAGTTTGGTCTGGCGAAGTATTCGTGATTAAAACCCGTTTAGGTGTAATTTGATTTGAATTTAAATTATTTTTATTTGTTGTACTTAAGGAATTATTTTTTGTGGACTGTATATGGGAAACTGTAATCATCTGTTCCGCCGTAAGTTCGCGCTCTAAGAATGTTATTAAGGTTTGGACTTTAGGTATTTCACTTGGGTTGGTTAAAGAACGTTCATATTCTTTTCGCGTATTAACGGGAATTTTACGTAATAATAAATTTAACAGAACGAAGTCCCATTCTTTAACCGGAAACTCCAAAACTTCAAGTGCTTTAATATTTTCGTGGTAAACATTAAGCAAATTTCGCATAGCAACAGCTGATGAGCGCGCGGAACAAGAATCGATATCGAATAATTTATCTAGATGTTGTGACGCAATAATGCGTTTGTTGTCATAACGGGATTTTAGAACATCGATCGCAATTGAATAATTACTTTCCGTTATGGGAATTGATTTAATTAAATTAAATGGTTCGTTTTTAACCGAAAGTAGTAAATACCTAAACTTTTCCGCGTCAGTGTAGGCATTGTTGTTGTGGACCAACGATTGAAATAAGTCGAAAAAAGCGGGCCAGCCAGTAGGTTCACCGTGAAATTCAGGAAGCGACAATTTAGGCAAGTTTCGACGGTCGTTCATAAACGTGTCGTGTTGGCTAGGCACAGGAATGCGGCTCGCTCGCCGCTTTTCTACATCTACCTCCTTTAGGTTATTTAAATGTGTAACTATCGCGTAATATAAATCGTTGAAATCATTTCGAATCTTAATGTTGGCTTCTTTGTTGAAGCTATTAGACTTAATTAATGCTTTTTCGATCTTAGTTTGAATTTTGGTAAACTTTCGCTGGTGCGCTGTTAAATCGGAAGTTCTTGAACGAAATTGTTCTATATTCGTTGCTGCGAACTGTAATGTTCGTTTTAATTCGTCGAGAATTAGATCTCGCTGGAATAAATCTTGTGTCATACACGATGTGTCGGTTTCGACACCGTCTGTAGGATTCGGTACCATTTTGCCGTGAGCAAAGATGGCGGAAATTACAATGAAAAATTGAACTACAAACGTATGTAATTGGAATGATGGGTACGTAATACCGCAAAATACACGGGCAACATAACGTGAGAAAGAAAAATCCGGATCGAACGGATCAAAAAACTATATGTAGCGGCGTTTAATTGGTGAGGCTACTTACATTTGTCCAGAGGCGCTTGTGGGGCCACGTGGAAACACTTTGGGAAAATCCTCACACTAAAACGATTGTCACATATAAACGGAAGCTTAGGTCACTGGGTTTTGATATCACTTGAATGTCAATTTTCACGTTTATGTCGCGCCGGTGCACCGATAACTATTTTTTAATTCGTAATAACGGGAGCGCAGATCATGGCGCTCGCACGGTCGAAGAGAGAGTTTTTTTTTATATATCCGCCAGGTGGCGTGGTAGGCGCACCGGAAAGTCGCTTTGGGACTTCTGTAATTGCCAGCTCCAAAAAACTGTGCTACATATACATGGAAAAAAGTATTCTTTCAAAATTGTGTTGCCTTGTATGTATGAAAATGAAATAACTATTTAACTATATCAAGAAAAGAAATTAAAACTAAAAATCTCTGTTCCTCGACGGAACAAACGGTTTTTCGTGAGTTGTAACGTGTTTCAAAAACAATAACGTACATTTTAATTTGATTACGTGTAACATTCAGTATACAAACGTTTATTGGGGAATTCCCGATGCGGCGTGCAGCGTGGAGAGGTGGTGGTGTTGCCAACAGTAAATAGTGATAACTACCAACTACAGATTTCGTAAATGTTACTTTTATAAGACCAGGGTGGCTAGCCGAATGGTACAATCGCTCACGAAACGCTCACGAAACGAAGCGCTAGTAGATATCTATCTCTATCGCGCTTGCGTATTGGCGCGACAGAGCCAGCGGCGTATCGCTTTCGTTTGGCGTCGGAGAAATGCCATTCGGCTACGGGGCCTGCAATTAAAGTTATTTGATTAAATTCGTTTAATAGTTAACATTAAGTCTAAAAAAACCATATAAAAGTATTAACAGCTTTGCAAATTTTGAGATTTCGTACATTAGAAAAAAAACATACTCCAGAAAAAAAACTGTTTTTTTTTCAAGCCAGAAAAAAAAAACCGTTTTTTTTTAACCCTATGTACGCTTATATTGGGCGTGCGGCGTGCACGTCAAACAATTGCAGCTCATACAACTCATACAAGTGTCATAAGTCAAGTCAATGCGCACGGTCGCCCGCCCCGCTGCACGCCACGCCGAACGGTCCGCTCCGAAGGCCCAGCCACGACATTGGTCTAAGCGCGACAGCGGTGAGCGGCAGCCATACGTGCGAATGAAAAGTCCCATCGCTGTGTCTCGCTCCAATGTATGGCCGCCGCTCACCGCTGTCGCGCTTAGACCAATGTCGTGGTTGAGCCGCGAGTGTTCACTCAGGCCTGCGAGCCAGATATAATAAATAATAAATATTGGGGGATACCTTACACAAATCAACCTAGCCCCAAACTAAGCAAAGCTTGTATTATGGGTGCTAGGCGACGATATACATACTTATACAGAGTGGGGCCTGTAACCAAGGTGAAGAATTGAACTGTAGGCTATTCTCCTTATACTGATCAACATTTGTTCGGCGACTTTTAAAAATAACTTGTATTTTGATTTTTATTACCCTTGAAAGTTTTTTCTAAGAGGTAATGTATTGCGAATTCTGTTAAGTCTAAAGTGTGACAGACAACGTCAATGACAACAATAATGGCGTACATTGAAACTAATATTTATTTTGTATGAAAAATTAAAAATTTAAAGACTTCATAATTTTTAAAAGTCACTGAACAAATGTTGATCAGTATAAGGAGAATAGCCTACAGTTCAATTCTTCACCTTGGTTACAGGCCCCACTCTGTATACATAGAAAACATCCATGACTCAGGAACAAATATCTGTATTCGTCACACAAATAAATGCCCTTACCGGGATTCGAACCTGGGACCGCGGCTTAGCAGGCAGGGTCACTACCAACTGCGCCAGACCGGTCGTCAGGTGTATGGAAAGTAAGTTTAAGTAGAAATAAATGTCAGACACTAAAATTCATTTATCTAATTTCAATTCCTGAATATGCCTTCACTGTTTAAGTTCTTTGTATTCAGGTGGTGGATCAGAAGCGCTAAATATGCAAATTCTATTACTTTGACGTTGGCTTGCGCGATTATTTAAAATGTTTTTACTCTCTAATAAATGTTTATTTAGTCACTGTAAAGTGCTTGGATAATAGTTGAACAGCTGCCTCTGCCATGCAAGTGCTTGATTATAAATTCAATTTGAAAGCGTTGAATGAAAATTTCTATGGCAAAAAAATATGCAGTTCATTTTATGAAATCTTATACTTTTAAACGAGCAATTCTTGTATATTTATTTATTTATTTATTTATATATTTATTTACACTGACGATCTCGGAAACCGCTCAAACGATTTCGCTGAAATTTGTTATGTGGGGGTTTTTGGGGGTGAAAAATCGGTCTAACTTATCCTTAGGTCCCGGAAAACGCGAATTTTCGAGTTTTCATGCGTTTTTCTTCGCGCGCCATCTCGTGTGCAGTAGTTGTACTGTTAAGACAGAATTCTTTCGGTCGATGTAAGTACTATTTATTGCAAACACTAGATGGCGACACAGGTCAAGGCTAAAACGAATAGAAAAATACACTATTTGAGTTTTTGTGGCGAAATGCGCGCCATCTCGTGTGAAGTAGTTGTGTTGTTAAGGCTGAGAATTCTTTCGCTCGATGTAGGTACTATTCATTTTTGAACTAGATGGCGACACATGTCAAGGATACGAAACTTGCCCAGATATTAAAAGTATAATTCAACAAATTTTGCTTATTTGTTAAACAATCAATGTTTTTACGGAAGAAGATTACTTTTTAAGGGAGTTTTGAAGTTAAATAACGGTTAACATATGTTCAACACAACCACTATAATAAAAAGTTGGACGTAAGTCGTAAACTCACAGAGTTTGGCAGTTTCTGAAACTTATATTGAAGCTATATTAGACAGGAATGTTGGCAACAGGTCGTATATTATTATTACCGTCGAGCGAGGGCGAACCATGACCTTCATCAAACCAGGGTATCGTGACCGCGATTATGACAGGATACATATACTGTATGTACAAGGTATAAACAGGAGCACACATAGAGCTATAGAGATTGTTATGATTTTCTTTATTGCACGCTATTAGCACAGTATAATAAAGAGTACTATCGTACAGTATGGCCACTCCCGCTCCCCGCTGAAACTGCCGCCCACCCCCTCTCGGTTACCTCACAGTTACCGCCTGTCAAAAATGCGAACAGTCGACCTGTCATATTTTACTCATACAGGCAGGTTACGTGTTCACCTACACGAGCTTAGAATGTGTGCTAGGAACGTGCCTCTTTCATATATTTGATCGCCAGTGTCCGAGGTGTACTATTAGATTGCAGAAAACCTAATGAGTTATGACATGTATACACGGTGTAACATGTAGAAACCAAATAATTTTAACAGCGCATTCCTCATCTTATTAGAAGAGTAAAATTTTTGATTTCGCCTATTTTCAGACTTAATAAATAATAAATAAATAGCCTTTATTCCATAGCTTAAAAAACAAGAAAATAATTAAATCTAAAAATAAAGGTATAAAAATAAGCCGTGGCCCCTTATTGGGTAAAGGCCTCCTCCAGCTTTCTCCAGTCTTCTCTATTTTGGGCCTTGTCTATCCAGTCTCTGCCTGCGGTTTTTTGGATCTCGTTTATCCATTTTTAGACTTATAAGCATTAAAAAAAATAACAATTATTATTTTTCAGAACAAAACACTGTTTTGATGGCGATGGTGCCGTTATCGGACATAATCTAACTATCCTCGTTGATAGATATCAAAAGGTAACCAGTGACTCATTTCAAAACAGTATTTTTTTAGAAAAATATTGTAATTTTTTATTTTAAGTGCCAGTTTTACGAATATCATTTACTTTTTATGTGAAAATACATAAAAAAACTAAAAAAAAAATTTTTTTTTGGCGAAATTTGCAAGACGTCATTTTATCTTTATTTTGCTTCAGAAATGCGTAGTTAAAATTTTTCGGTTTCTGCATGTTACACCGTGTATAAGTGTGTCTGACCGAGATCCCTGTGTCCAAAAAAATCTATCACAATCAGGGATAGGACAACTGGGCGTCAACTTAAGGTTCATTATTCCGAAAACGTCATACAAATGACGCCCAACTGTTCGATCTGGATCACAATAAAATTATATGAATCCCGTAAGAAAATCGATATGAAAACTATCTTTAACATAAACTGTTCAAGACATTTAGGGCTGAAGACGTATCGTAAAAGGATTTAACATCAGAAGATTGCAACAGACCCACTGCTGTTTTATTCAAAGGTAGACCTATATTTAGATATCCAGTGCCAAAAGGGTCCCGTTGTGTCAAAAGTGAAGTTTCTTCAAACGAAAACGTAATTTCTGACACTGACATATCCCGTCAAAATCATATCTCGATTTATTATAAATTTGAAACTTTACCAATATGACTTCGAACTCTGTTTGCCAAAATAAAAGGTAGGTATAATGCTCTTACCATAGATATCGCTACGCCATGAGTTGAAGTCACACCCAGGGCAGTATTTACCACTTTTAAATGTATTCTAAGCTTAGTGGCACCGATTGTAGACATTTCTGCTTGGCCAATCAAATTTAATATTTGAAGTATATGTATATTACGAGTACAAAGTTGGAATAGCGCCGTTATCCTTTGATCACGTTCACTGGTTTCACCATGGACGTAACCAATATTTACTTGGCAGTAAAGTTAGCGGATTAGTTCCGGCGTAGGTATGTATTACGTAGATTTATTAGTTTAGTGAGAATTAGGTCAATTAGCTGTAAACGAAACTTCTTGGTTATGCTCGTAAATTTTATTACTCTTCTTCTTATACTGTAAGTAGTAATATAGTATACTCGTATGTACCTATATGTATACTGTTAAATTTGTAAGGATTTTATTTGTTGTCGATATCGAATGTGTTATTTTATATTTTTGTGTAAGTATATTTTATGAATGGTGACAAACGTAAAATTTATCCTGGTCCGAGAAATAAAGTAAAATCAAAGCATACGCATGCACGCATAAATTACAAAATGATATACATACATACAATCACGCCTGTATCCCATAAAGGGGTAGGCAGAGCACATGAACTACTCAAGTTTCAGTGCCACTAAATGTCATATATTGTATTCTTAACAAAAGCTACGAAACAGTAAGCACTTAAATGTTTTGTTTTTTTTTCACATAAAATTAGCAATTGTTCTTTGTTAGCATTGGTCTTATAAAAAGGCTAGTTTTATTATATATCAGTTCGATTTAGAAATAATATTTGTTCGCGAATATGCGTGGGTGGGCTTAGAAACTCTCTCTATGAATTTCACGCCTATTTGCTTTGCTATTAGCGATCTTTCAATGGGATACGTTACGAATACATTATGTATACAGATCAAAGATGTTATGCGATTTTTGTGTCTGTCTAATAAAGGTATTTAGAAATACATTTGTGGCATAGATTCATAAGTAGTTAAAATAAATATTCAAAGAGAAAGGCAAAATATCGGGGTCTCGGACCCCAATACCACTTTATGACAGTTGGCGTCGAGACCATGGGCCACCTTGGGCCCTTGGGCCATGGGGTCCAAGCGCCCATGTAATTTTTAAAGAGCTGAGCGCAAAGCTCATAGAAACTGCCGGTGACCAGAGAGCTGGCAGCTTTCTCTCGCAACGCATAAGCATTGCTATTCAGCGAGGGAATGCTGCCAGTACCTTTGCCACAATGCCCTATTTAGGTGTATTTTAGTTTAGATTCGTTTTTAATTTAATTTTAAGTTGTTTTATTATTTTAGAGCTAGCTTATTATTTATTTGTTATTTAAGTTTTATTACCTTAATAAAAGAAAGAATTTAAAAAAATAGAATGTAGATTCTTACAGAAAGAAATAAGAGAAAGGAGAAAGACAAAGATAGAGAAACCGCGATAGTTACTCATGAAATAAAATCCGTTTCCATAGTTTTAAAGATAGAAAAAGATATGTTGAGATAGTTTGAAGTGACTTGGGATCTTGGAAAGAATTACTGAAAGAAGGTTGACAAAGAGAGTCTAAGAGGGAGAAGTAGAAGTCGGCGACAACTTCAACTCGACAGTCCGCAATGTAACTAAAATTTAGAAAACCACCATATGGTTTTCTAAATTTGGCCTTTATTGTACTAACATTCGTAATGACTAGGTAATTAAAGAAATAAAATGTAATTATATATAATTACTTGTTATTTCCTTAATTAGCATGAAACGAGGTCTGTAACTCACCGGCTTCATTTCCCGCGCACCATCTGAAACAAACAATAAACCTTATTAATGGTTAGAAATGAAATACATTTCAGAGAATAAATAAATACATTCTATCCCCACAGGTCAATTGTAGTTGTATTTTTTTTCCTTTGTTTGTTAGGTACATTTATTTAGATCTATAATTTAAATAGTAGTTTGACCGTTCCACATAGCATTAATTAAAATATGTTTATATATACATACATTCTTGAAGTGCTTGCTTATATGAAACGCTACGAATGAGGCTACGATTGAAACGGCTAGGATGCTCGTATTGAATGCTACGAACGCCCGCAGCGTAGCGGCTACTGGGAGGCCTACGGCGTAGCGGCACGTACTACAAATATTTCCCTAGGATGATAAATTATACAAACGCACGATTTGAACGTTTATAAGTAGGTACATCAAACATAATCCTGGGCATTTTTGATTGAAATAAAAAAAAACTTAATTTGATGACACTGACTTCTGTCTAAGATATCATTCGTAGAGCTACCATATTTGACGTATAAAATTTCAAATCAGTCGAATTAGTTCGAATTCTTCGTTCCTTCCAAACTGACTTCTTTGTACTTATAATTATTATGATGAATTCCCGCGCGAATAACAGTTGTGGATCCTGTAATTCCCGAAGGCGCGCGCATTAACTAATCCGTGTGTCCTTAAAAAAAAGTCAAGTACATTTTCAGAACAAATTTTCAGTTGCGGTTTAGGTGCTTTAATTGTGTGGTAAGAGAACAAGTATAGGTAGGTACGTAAAATGAAAAACATAGTACAAATTCATTTACCATTTGAGCTTTCTAAAAATAAGGACCCGTGTCAAAAATCTTAAAGAGATTGAAGGATCCCTTGGGTTTAAGCTAATTTACTTTTTTTAATTATTACTTGAAGGTATTAATTAGCTTTTAGTTAAGGTTGAAAAGACGGACGTATTGTATAACAAAAGCTTTTAATTTTTCCCGTCTGAGTGAGAAAGAGGGTTATTTTAATAGAACGTACAGTCAGACGGTACGTAGCCGAATGGCACAAACGCTCATGAACCGCCCACGAAACGAAACGCTCGTAGATATCTATCTCTATCGCTCTTACGTATTGGCGCGACAGAGCCAGACTACCTTTCGCGGTGTTTCGTTTTCGTTTCGCGTCGCAGAAATTTGGCTACGGCACCAGATGTAGAAATTACAAAGTTAACCGGCACAAGTCAGCTGACGCTTTAATGCTTCACAACCCCACCCACACACACACAATCGCACACATTATCGCCGTCTTTCAGACCAACTCAAACGTACAGTCAAGTAAGTGATGATTTTTGTACTTTGTCGCTTTAAATCGTTTGACAGTTTCGTATGACATTTCAGACACGACGTTAAAGTGACAAGGTACAGAAATCATCACTTATTTATGCCGGTGAACGTACATGTGTACTGACGTCATAAAGATATCCGTATGGTTTCATTCAATCATCGCGTGTCTCTCTCGCACAAATACAGCAAGCAAGAGCGAACTGCACAAAAGCCGAATTACTTCCTTAAGAATACTGATAACACTGTAACTTGTGATTGACCTGTTTATCATTTCCCTTGGATATCAAAAGCCGACATTACGTACATGGCTGATTTCAGTGTCACACGGACCGTCCGCGCGGACCGATCCGCACGACCAATTGGTATGAAGTTTATGTTGTCGTCCGCGCCACCCTAAAGCTAGGAACATACTACGCGGACGTCCGCGGTCGCGCATCCGCGACCGCGACCGATCAGTGTGCACGGTCTTCGGGACGTGACTTCGGCTGACCAAAACATCCAGCGAGCCAGATTTCGATCAGACGGACGTGCGCTCGGACGTGCGGTTAAGTGTATATTCATTGTCTAGATCCGCGTCCGCGGTCGCGCGACGGCGGACGTCCGCGTAGTATGTTCCTAGCTTAAAACGCTCCCTGCACTTTACATATTGGTCCGGTGCGGATCGCTCCGAGCGGCCGGTCTGCGTGACATTAAAACCAGCCTGTTTCAAAAGTTGTCCGTGAAAGCTTAGTCATAGCAACAGGAGACGAGAACAAATAGATTAACCCATTTATATGGCAAGTTACTCCCTCACTTGAAATAGCGGAATAAAGGGTGGAAGCAATTTACTGGACTAATAAAGTAGCGAATTTAATTTAGTACTTTTACGACTTGATGATAAAATGAACTAACAGCACCCGAGCGGATCAAGCTCAGACTTTTAAAGTGGGTTTTGTTACTAAATAAAATAATGAAAATAACTTAGAGAACAATGTATACAAAACTATAATGATACAGTTTGAGACTACCGGACTTATCCTTCTATGGCCTAATTCGATAAAATTTAAATCATATCAAATTGGAACAGATTTGCATTTGTTTTGTTTTGTTCGATTTTCAAACTTGAAGTAAGATATACTTTAAATTCTGCATATTTATTTAGTCAGTGTTTCATTTCGTCCTTGAGAGTAAGTGCGTTTTCACATTATACGATCCGACGTCGAATGTAGGACCGATATATCCCATTCATTTAAGCCGCCATCTTTGATTTTTACCTTTGAAATCCTTCCGACATCCGATATCGGATCGGATAATGTGAAACTGAAAACGCACTAAAGTTCGCGGTGAGCCACGAGATCATTTAATTAGTGACCCGCGTGTATGGCGTAGTACCTATATCTTGTTTCGTTACTAACAGAGAGCGGAATGAGGTACTGCAGCCCGTTAGATTATGAACATAATACGCCCCTATTCCGAATACTCTTTTCATGGTAATTTAAACCAATTATTATTTCCTTTATTTATTTTAAGTCTTAAGTTAGGTTGTCTATAATATTAATATAAAAGTAAAATGCAAAAAACACATACAAAACAATATAAAAAACATATAAACACACTATAAAAAACCTAACCTAGGATGCCGCCAGCAGCGGGGCAGGGCACAAGCTGCCGGTGGTTAGGGCTGCAGAGAGAGGAACCGCCGGACTATCCGCGCTGTGTCCAAGATGATTATTATTATCATTATTCAGAGCCTTCTGTGTTCCGCTGATGTGCAAAGGCTTCCCCCTCTTTTTCCAATCTTCTAGTGCTACTTCAAATTGACCAAAAACATCATAGGGACATTATTATGTTAATTAACTAGTCACGGTAAGCTCTAGAATTGCTCATAATATTTATGTTGTGGTTACCTAGACAACTATATACATCCATAATTCAAGAACAAAATATTTGTGCTCATCACCTCACACATATACGAGTACTTAAATGATGCCGAGATTCGAACCAAGACCATCGGCTTTGCAGGCAGGGTCGACCCACTAGGCCAGAACAGTCACCAAATCCTTACTTTATATATTTTAATAAATTTACTTATTTTTGATTCGGTTTTATTAACCAGGCTTGTGTAGGCGGAGGACAGGACAGGCTCGTTAGTTCCATATCCTTAGTCCAACCAACAACTGTTCACTCGCTTCTGTTTTATTTTTGAGGTTCTATTTATGGTGGTCCTGTACGATCAAACTCTCGCCTGTACTCTCTCTGTGTTTGGAATAACGAGCTATTTGCATACGCAGGACACAGAGTTGATTAGAGGAAAACTGGGGGATTGCGTCCTTTGTACAAGGCCATATAAATTCAAGTCCGAAATCTGTTGTCCACAGAGGACAAAAAGTTTCAATTTCAATAACACGTTTTTTCTTTTTGCGTAGAAAATATTTTGTTGGAAAGCAGGATAAATGTTAATCCGATTTGTGGTTTCAATTCAGTTTTTCTATCGAGAACATTGCTTTTGAGGGCAATGTATTATATTTATATCTCAGACGATTGAATAAATGGAGTGAATTTACTTAACATATAGAAATTTGGGGTTGGTTTGCGCAAAATTCAGTATAAATAAACAATGTTAAAGATTTTCATTGTAACATTGTAAACCACGTTTATAACAAGGTAATTGCTTTACAGGAAAAACGTAATTATACTCTAGCCAACACGCAAAAAATATAGCACTAACCTCGCATAACAAGTTCTTTGTAGAACATATTTTCCCTGTAAAGTATAATTGCTCAGAGCCCACGCTTCGGAGTAATGAATGGATTATGGAAAAAGTTAAATAGAACGCGGCAGGAAAGGTCGTCAGTACTCGACTGGAGAATAAGAGGATGTTCAGATTATGATCCGGTCTCCTAATTATGTAATTCATGAGGAGGTGCAGTGCAGACACCGGCATAAATAAGTGATGATTTTTGTACTTTGTCGCTTTAAATCGTTTGACAGTTGCGTATGACATTTCAGACACGACGTTAAAATGACAAGGTACAAAAATCATCACTTATTTATGCCGGTGACTGTGCAACAGGTGCGCGAATAATACAGACGGTTAGATGCGACAGGGAACTTTGTCTTATACGTGTAGGTAAGTTGTAATAGGTAACAGATGGTAATAAGTACACGTATCTGCCGGCATTATCGAAATGACATTCGTTGACGCTAGACGCCAATCGAAATGCAATTCGCAGTCGCAATCGAATCGCGCCAATACAGAAGAGCGATACACTGAGAGAAATTTGCATTGTGAATTTAACAAGTTCGACTTGTTGCGGTTTATCCGTTTGAATCAGCCAAACGTATGTTTAAAACAATATGTGTCAGGTTGTTTTTATAAAATCGACTTGTTGATTCAAATATATTGCCGATTCAAATGACAAGTAGCTTGTTGTTTGAACCAAAGAGCACGTAGGCGCTATTTTAACCAAAAAACTTGTTGAATGAACATGAAAACTGGTTGTTGTATTTTCTCTCAGTGTAGAGATACATCCATAACGATTCTCGTAAGCGTTTGTGTATTTGAGTACCCTGCGTACTCTAAAATGGACACGTATACATAGTTTCAAAGTTTCTAGATGTTCTTGATAATATTATAATTCCTTACGTAGTGTGGTCAATAATTGTAATAAAATTCATGAAAGCTCTGAAGTGTACTGTATCTTATTTCAATGTGTGACCTTGAAACAAAATTATTTTATAAGCAATATGTATTTTCTTCACAATAATTGTTTTAGGTATGTAAAATTAATAAAATCGAAAAAGCTAAAAAATTACACACTAAAATTTATTATATCAAGTTCTCTGCAATTTCGAATAGTGTAGCTAAAAAGCGTCTAAAAGTGGACCCTGCCAAGCGTGAGATCACAGCACGGACGCCGAACGGAATTTTTCAATAAATCTTTGCGTGGGAGTACGTGAGTATGCGGGTCACGCCAGCCAAAATCTAGCCACTGTCAGCGACACAAAGCCTCACACTATGCTATATATTCGGTGAAAACTAATTTTGGCAAACTGACGTGTTTGCGTTGAAATTGATGCAGCAACGAGGGCACGAGATTTGCATGTGTAATGAGGTGGGTAAAAGCGAAGCGAGTTAGGGTCGGTTGCACCAAACCGTCCGGGCGTTACCGAATTTAGTGTTCTTAACATTTTGGCATGGGAATTTCCATATTCTGCTGCCTAAGGTCCTAAGAAAACATTACGAGTCTACAATATTGCCACTTTAACTTCTTCTACACTTATCATTTTTAGAATTTTATTAATTGATGGACTTGATGTACATGTATTTATTTATTTTTTATGTTATTGGTATTCAGGATAACAACAGCCGTAAATATAACTAAGACATGTATACTACTGCTTACGTATAAGAAGGCCAATAACAGTCATCCATTAAATTACATTTTGTAAGAATTAAAATAACTAAATGTTATTATAAACAATCAAAATGTGCAATACACACAAATACTCCAACGGCTAAAGTACATACAGGTTGTTGATTAAGTATTCTTAGAATTACGTAACTTAAGGCTTCAATAACTATCCACCTACTTAATTCATTAGAATACTAGTATTAATACCCATAAATACTGATAAGTCAGACATCGACAAAACTTACGTCAAGAATTTACGCACTATATACATTATGCTCCAATGATTATTGAATTTCCGCAAAAACAGCCTGCAATAGTTATCTATCCATACCACAGCTAATTCAATTACCACCAAATGACACTCGCAGATCCTAAAATTTGCTCAAAAATCGCCGACATAAATAAATTCCTTTACTTTTTCGCAATCGAAATATTGGTGTCGAGAAATATCACTGAAGAGTCTTCCCCCTTAAATTGGTGATTCGATAAAATAGAAATCGAATTACGAACTGAAATCAAATTATTTTGACGAACAACTAAGTCCCTAAGGGATTTCTTGACGTTATATTAAGTCTGATTAATTAAGAACATGATTTTGTAAGACAAAGTATTTAATAACAAAGTATTTTCAAATGGATTAGATACTTACTTAACAACTCGAAATACGTCCAGAAAGTTTATTTTTAGAACTAAGATGGATTAGCATGTTATTATATTGTTTGGTAGGTACTTATAGTACCGCACCGACTGTTAAAGGCTTACTCGAAAAGAGACAGCAAAATTATATTTTATCCACAAGAGTGCAAAGTAATTTCATACAAAATTTTTAACTTGATGTCTTAAGCTGGCTTGTAGAATTAACCTATGAATGATTATTTCGATTGAATAGATTGATGGATTTGATTTAAGTAGTTTGATGTTTTATAGTCAGTTTTTTCCTCGCTACGCTTGTGGTTCAATATTGTAATCTTTCGCTTGCTCGGGTATCTCGGTATAAATATTGACACGTGCGGTAAAACAACAACTTTGCCCCCTTGTAAGACAAACCATTGATAGAACCGCAAATTAAAATGAGACATTTCAAGTACCTGGGCCGAAAAAGGCTGTTGTAAAAAGTGAAAAAGTGTGAAAGAATAGTACATTACATCAGAGGCCGGGAAAATGAGGATTTCCGGCCAAGTGGGTATATACGGCCGAGCGAGCGTGCGAGCGAGGCCAGATAGGGATACGAGGCCGGGAATCCGTTTTCACGCCGAGGCATGTATAGTGCTTTTCTCAAACATACAATGAAATAAAAAAAAATGCTCTAAAGGACAATATTTTATAAAAAAAGGCCTGAAATATAATATGAAATCCCTTTACAGTCCTCTCGAGTTGTTGCACCCAAAAAGCGATACTTCGCAGCCCATTTTAAGGAACGTAAAGACAATATTTCATTGCATGTTTGAGAAAACATAATTATCGACCGGTAGGCTAATGTATGAAGCACAGTGACACTGCATAAAAAAATGTTAATTCAAGCTTAAACAACAAAGTACGAGGATGAGTAACACATAGCGTGCTTAATTAAATTATTCTACAATGAAAAATTTTAATGATATTTTTAATTTAACATGAAAATTAATAGATTAGTGGTATTCTATACACGTTGTGGGTATATAATTTATTTAGCCAATATTATCGATTGGAACAATCCTAAGAAAATATATAAGTAACTTTAACATTTTATACACAATAAGCTTCTAATTTGATTCTAGGTGTTGGACATTCAAGTAGCTTGTGTCTTGTGTGGTGTACAATGTTTATAAGAACCCTTAACTAAAAAAAGCCACATATTCTATATACTAACATCACGTACTTAACCATTTCTATAAATATAATATACTAGCTTTTTCCCGCGGCTTCGCTCGCGTTAAATTCGAAAATCGCGGAATGCTCCATACAAACTTCCACCCCCCATTTCAAGCAAGTGGGGGGTTAGAAAGAGACAAATAGTATCCTATGTCACTTTCCATCCCTTCAACTATATCCACTTAAAAAATCACGTCAATTCGTCGCTCCGTTTTGCCGTGAAAGACGGTCAAACAAACAGACACACATACTTTCCCATTTATAATATTAGTATGTATAGTATGTATTTGATCCACTTTTTATTACAGTAAGATAGTTCCATAATTTTTGTTATGAATGGCAGGCACGTGTCTCCAAACAGCGGCAGCGCCTCGAAGAATTATGGTACAAATTATGACAAGACAATAAATGTCAACGAGGGATTTTACGCTATACTTCTTAGAGGATAATTTCGTGTTTGATTACTTTTAGACTTGTTTTGACGTCAAGATTATTTATAGGCGTTAATCATAATTGTGGAACATGTAATGATTTTTAGGGTTCCGTAGTCAACTAGGAACCCTTATAGTTTCGCCATGTCTGTCTGTCTGTCCGTCCGTCCATCCGTCCATCCGTCCGTCCGTCCGTCCGTCCGTCCGTCCGTCCGTCCGTCCGTCCGTCCGTCCGTCCGCGGATAATCTCAGTAACCGTAAGCACTACAAAGCTGAAATTTAGTACCAATATGTATACCAATCACGCCAACAAATTGCAAAAATAAAAAATGGAACAAAATGTTTTATTAGGGTACCCCTCCTACATGTAAAGTGGGGGCTGATATTTTTTTTTCATTCCAAACCTAACGTGTGATATATTGTTGGATAGGTATTTAAAAATTAATAAGGGTTTATTAAGATCATTTTTTGATAATATTAATATTTTCGGAAATAATCGCTTCTAAAGGAAAAAAAGTGCGTCCCCCCCCCTCTAACTTTTGAACCATATGTTTAAAAAATATGAAAAAAATCACAAAAGTAGAACTTTATAAAGACTTTCTAGGAAAATTGTTTTGAACTTGATAGGTTCAGTAGTTTTTGAGAAAAATACGGAAAACTACGGAACCCTACACTGAGCGTGGCCCGACACGCTCTTGGCCGGTTTTTTTATTTACATTATTAGATTTTTACTATACTTCGTTTTTTTTTAGCATTAGAGAGACCTTAGACTTATATTGACCGGGATATAGACCGTGATTACCTTTTTGATTTTTGTCGAGCTCCCGATATTTCGACGCAGTTGCATGCATCATGATCACGGAAAACTGACGAAGGCGGGTGGGTCAATATAAGTCTAATGAAAATAACCGTGAATCATTCAAAACTCTTATTAGAGAGACCTGTCAAGAACGAGATATAAGGTTTGTTATCGAGCACATTCTGCGGATCGAACAGTGAATACGAGTTAATAAATATCGTTGTGAACAGGCCCCGTAGCCGAATGGCATTTCTCCGACGCCAAACGAAAGCGATACGCCGCTGGCTCTGTCGCGCCAATACGCAAGCGCGATAGAGATAGATATCTACTAGCGCTTCGTTTCGTGAGCGTTTCGTGAGCGATTGTGCCATTCGGCTAGCCACCCTGATAAGAAACATAACTTTGCTTAATTTAAATATATTCTAAGATGAAAAGCTAAGAATTTTAATAAATTGTGTTTGCAATTTTTCATGGAAAGGTTGTACCTACATTAAAACACCTTAAGAGGCAGAGTTCTCACACTATAATCTATGTATTTTAAACATCACTGTCACTATCTACACACTAGCTACACTATCTACATAAGTTCCGAGAAATCAGTGGTATCGGCCGAACCGAAATCGAAGAAGAAAGGTTTACGACCACTGCTTCTTCGTTTACCCGTTTGACAGATAATTCTAATCTTAACAGAAACGGAGTATACAGTCAGGATCAATAGTTGTGAATATAACAATGCATCAGAAGTATTTCACATCATGAATAACTTTTCTAAATGTAGATAAATCTGTACAATTCGCGGTCAGAATTATTAAAACTTAAATATTATTTCGACGTTTAGACACACATCTCTTTTTGTTTAGCGGTTACAGAATGGTACTTTTGATGCTGACTGTACAATGTACATCCTTTACAACCAACATACTGTACAACCTTTTAGCTCGAAATATTTTTCACTCTTTGTTACGTCGTCTATTTCACAAAAACTAAGTACAATTTTTAATAGCTCAGCCCACGTTACGTGACTTTACTGTGCAGTATGAAGTTTTTTCATCCGCAAGCAAAACAAAGTATTTAAAAAACATCCCATTGGAAATTTAAACACGTGAAACAATTCATCCGAGGAATCCTTGTGACAGCATGTTTGCATAAAATGGAAATTCTGGGACTGAAATTTAAGAACTTAGAGCATTTGTGGAGAAATGCTAAGCAGAAATGCAATTCATGTGATGTATTTTAGTTACCTACTGTACAGTCAACCAATTGGAACCCTATTAGGCCACTGTAGAACTATGTCATAGTGACTTTATAAATCAGATTGTAAGAACTCTCTTACTGTTTGTCATTTTGACATGGTTGTAGAGTGGTCTAGGGTTCCAATTGGTTGACTGTACACACGACACATAAACAAATGCACAAAGCTTACGATAATATCGTTATCGCTAGCTATCTCTCGCTCTTAAATATTGGCGTTACAGAGCCAGATTGTATTTCGATCGGCATCTAGCGTCAACGACTGTAATAGGGATGACGACTACATAAAAAACCGGCCAAGAGCGTGTCGGGCCACGCTCAGTGTAGGGTTCCGTAGTTTTCCTTATTTTTCTCAAAAACTACTAAACCTATCAAGTTCAAAACAATTTTCCTAGAAAGTCTTTATAAAGTTCTACTTTTGTGATTTTTTTCATATTTTTTAAACATATGGTTCAAAAGTTAGAGGGGGGGGGGACGCACTTTTTTTCCTTTAGGAGCGATTATTTCCGAAAATATTAATATTATCAAAAAACGATCTTATCAAACCCTTATTCATTTTTTAATACCTATCCAACAATATATCATACGTTGGGGTTGAAATGAAAAAAAATATCAGCCCCCACTTTACATGTAGGGGGGGTACCCTAATAAAACATTTTTTTCCATTTTTTATTTTTGCAATTTGTTGGCGTGATTGATATGCATATTGGTACCAAATTTCAGCTTTGTAGTGCTTACGGTTACTGAGATTATCCGCGGACGGACGGACGGACGGACGGACGGACGGACGGACGGACGGACGGACGGACGGACGGACGGACGGACGGACGGACAGACAGACAGACATGGCGAAACTATAAGGGTTCCTAGTTGACTACGGAACCCTAAAAATGGCAGTCCGTCAGTTAGATCGTCCAAAAATACTAAACAAATATTTTTCGCAATACAAAGATATAGAGCATCAAAGACGACCGGGCTGGCCTAACGCGTAGTGACCCTGCCTGCTAAGCCGCGGTCCTGGGTTCGAATCCCGGTAAGGGTATTTATTTGTGTGATGAGCGCAGATATTTGTTCCTGAGTCATGGATGTTTTCTATGTATATAAGTATTTACATTGTATATTATATGTATCGTGGTCTGAGTACCTACCCGCAACACAAGCCTTCTTGGGCTTACCGTGGGACTCAGTCAATCTGTGTAACAATGTCCTATAATATTTATTTATTTATTTATTTAAAGTTCCGGAGTGGGAGATTGCGACGTCACGTCTAAGTAAAAATTGTACCGTCACGCGAAACTTCAACGTACTGTACCGTCGTCATTTTTCGTTTACGAGAAAAAAGAAAAAATACGTGTCAAAAATTGTTTGAAAATCTGACGGAATAATTAGTTTTTTTTAGTCGTCTCGCCTATTATCTAAATGACTGACTGTATGCACATTGCACATAATATATGATCGATTGATCGACGATACACCTACCGAGTGAGAATTATTGACAATATTTGGCTTACAACAACTTATACAAACTGAGGACTCTTGAGAGTGCGATTTGAATTTTAAAGTTTTCTTCTAAGACGTCGATCTTGCAATAGCATCCTGATTGGAACTAAGTCAAGCGTATACTGTTTTAAATACATCCAAGGTGCTTTGCAAAGCTGTTTTCACTTCGATGGTTTTCTAAAATTGTAGCTCTTAAAGCAAAAGTTTGCTATTCAGTACATTATAGTTCGAGTCTAACTTATACGAAAGAAAACAGCAAACTCTTATTTAATATTCTTGAGGTGCAAACAAGAGCAAAGATCTCGCAGGAAGGAAACTATCGTAAACTTTGATTTTCCTCCATAGTTAAGCGCATATTTTCTCTTTGAAAATGTTCAAAGCAACATTTAAAATTTGAAAGAAGTACCCTGCAAATATTCTTATTAAGTACATTTACTTTACAGTTTACTTACTAATATACTTAGTTTATAGTTTACTTAGCAACAAAATATGTATCTTTAAAGATTATATTATCGCATATACATATTGTTATAGTAACGTTTGTTTACAATGAAATATCAATTTAAGTGATTCCAGAGCAAAGCATACGCCTGCATACTCTTTGCATTTCCTTTATATCTTAAACACTGACTGACATAAGTATGTGTTATTCTATGCCCAAAGGGCCCGTTTATACGAAGAAAGGACGATTTACTGTTGGAATTTCAGATAAATGTCCTCGGCATAGTCAAGTTCACAATAATTAAAAAAGGGTGTACAAATGTTGCTCAACAATATGTCCCATACATAGCTCATTTCCTCCTCATAAGATCTGTGGCAGATATTTTTTTCTGAGCAAATCTTGTAATATATTTTTACACTTCTAAAAGCATTAGTCACAGCAATGTCACAGCTTTGTTTTCATTCAACCCCTTATTTGCCAAGAATGGCACTGAAACTGAAGTAGTTTCATGTGCTCTGCCTACCCCTTTATGGGATACCGGCGTGATTGTATGTATGTAAGGCCCGTACCGAAAAGTTTTTTTACAAAGTTTGCATATTACTAAAATACTGGCTGGTAAAAGTTTTTTTTTTCTGTTTATAGTTTTCAGCTTATGTCATTTTAATGTATCAATTGACATTGTTAATTTAGGCTGGGCATTGTTTTTATTCAAAATGCAAGACGATAAATTAACTCGGAGAGAAAATGTTTTGCGAACGTATCTGGAAAATCCCGGTTCATCTTTTGCGGCGGTCGGAAAAATGGTAAATGTAAGTCGTGCAACGGTGCGAAATATAGTTAATCGTTACTTCAATGAATACAGAATTCAAGACAAAGCTCGAAGTGGACGCCCCATAGGTCCGTCAAATAAAATTTTAGAAAAGAAAATAGTGACTGCTTATAAGAAAAATTGTAGTTTATCGGTGCGGGACGTGGCAAAAAAATTAAAAACTAGTACTTCTATGGTCCAGAGAGCGAAAGTACGTCAAAATTTAAAGTCTTATAAAAAAGTAAAAGCCCCAAAACAGTCGATAACACAATTCAATAGTTCCGTTACAAGATCGAGAAAATTGTACAAGCTGCTTTGCGATTTGAACGGAGCATGCGTGCTCATGGACGATGAGACGTATGTGAAAAAAGATTTTTCGACTTTGCCAGGTGATCAATTCTTTACAACCGAATCTAAGGCGAATATCAGCGATCAAAATAAATATATTTTTATGGAGAAGTTTGGAGAAAAATATTTAATATGGCAAGCAATATGCTCCTGCGGGAAACGCACTGGGTCATTTATTACAAAAGGTACGATAAATGCAGATATTTATGTCCAGAAATGTATAAAAAGATTTATTTTACCATTTATACGGCAACATGAAGGGGATGTGTTGTTTTGGCCCGACCTGGCTACTGCACACTATGCCCGAGCCACACAAGAGTGTCTGGCTTCAAATAACGTGCAATGTGTGGCCAAAGATATGAACCCCCGAACTGCCCCCAACTACGGCCCATCGAGCGTTATTGGGCATTAGTAAAAGCAGAGCTGCGTAAGAACTGTTCACCAGCAACATCAGAAGCAGATTTTAAAAAGAAGTGGAAAAAACACGCCAAGAAAGTCACCGAAACCACCGTGCAAAACTTAATGGCAGGCTTGAAGAGAAAAATCCGCTTATTCAGCCGCAAAACTCAAAAAATATAAAATGTATATATTTTTTGTAAATAGACACTATCCATAATATAACTAAAATAAAATATCTTTGCTGGTCATCATAGTTTCATTAATATCATAATTACGGTATGTAAAAAAACTTTTCGGTACAGGCCTTAGAAGCATTAGGACCAGAACGCCACATACCGACATCACCAAAAACGTCGAGTTTGTAATGAGCAAAGCTCGCGCCGGAAGTGAGCTCGGTAATCAGCCGACAGCCATTCGCCTGCCATTTCCGGCGTGGCAAGGGAAAGGACTTCCGGTTTACCATCGGCTGTGTGTCGAAGGAGGAAATTACTGTCATGTTGTTGTGACGTCGCTGCGCATTCAATTTAAGGAAAATCTGCCAATTGCGAGTCGGACTCGCACGCCGAGAGTTCTGTATAAAGACTGTTTTTATTGGTTATATTTTTCAAAAATTATAGTATTAGGGTCCCCCCACATCTAGCGTCTCGCGAGCGTCGCCTCGGGCCAACTGTATGGAAAAAGACGCCGCGTCGACGCGGCGTCAGGCTTTGCCCATACAGTTGGCCCGACGCGACGCTCGCGAGACGCTAGATGTGGCGGACCCTTAGATGTCTTCCTGTTTGTGTAGTAAAAGAAGATATTATTTCACAAAAATTGTATAGTTATAGATAGGAGGAGAGGCGGACGGACAAACAGTTATCCTGTAAAGGTTCTGTTTTTCATTTGGAGGTACGGAATCCTGAAAATTTACGTACGTTTACGTTTATAGTGCGCCGCCATAACATAGTCATACCATAGTTATATCATACGTCATATCTTCAATCAACCTTTATAAAAAATTACTTTAATAGCCTCAATTAATAATGTTTTAGCAGTTTCTAAAAAAAACAATGAACCAAATGACAGACTAAGTAAAAGAAACGATTACCTACTAAAAGTAGCAGCTTTTAATGCATTTATAAATAACATAATTGTAGCTTTTCTATTATATTTCGTTGGTTTTCTGTTCGTCCTTTATGAACGTAAGGCGACAGTATTCTGAGTTATGTATGACAGCGAGGTAATTTACTCGCCACTTTTATTCTGGCAACCCAACCGCAGTAGTTTTCCCAGGGGAATGCAGTATGATGTTCATTAGCTAAATTTAACAATGTTGGTAACTTTTACTTATCTACTATGCTGTAATATTATTGACAATGTGTGCTTAGGGATAAGTTCGGCTTTTGTACTTCCTCCTTCTTCTTTCTTTTATTAACCGTCACCTCATATCTCAAGAAGGACGGTTATCAAGTCGTCTGTATGTTTTTTTTTTTATTTTTTTTAATGTTTGTTCCTCGATATCTCCGTCGTTACTGGACCGATTTTGAAATTTTTTTTTTAATTGAATGTATATGCATACAGATTGGTCCCATTTTTCTCAGAACCCAGTTCTGATGATGGGATCCTGGAGAAATCGAGGGAACTCCTCGAATCTGAAAGGCATACATATAGTGATTTTTGTGTTTTTAAAGGAACATCATGCATTTAGGTACGGAACAGTGACATTTGGTGCAGTGGAACTGCTGATGATGGCCAGAATAGAACTCTTCAACAGCATGCACTTTCATCCAGAACAGTGACATTTGGTGCAGCGGAATTGCTGATGATGGTCAGAACCGAACTCCTCAAATCTGAACGGCACGCTTATAGTGACTTTGCCATTTTTATAAGAACAGCATGCGCTTGCGTCTAGAACAGTGACATTTGGTACAGTGGAACTGCTGATGGTCAGAACCGAACTCCTCAAATCTGAACGGCACGCTTATAGTGACTTTGGTATTTTTATAAGAACAGCATGCACTTGCGTCCAGAACAGTGACTTTTGGTGCAGTGGAACTGCTGATGATAGTCAAAACCGTACTCCTCAAATCTGAACGGCACACTCATAAGTGACTTTGGTATTTTTGCAAGAAAAGCATGCATTTAAGTTCAGAACAGTGACATTTATTTATTTAGTTATGTTTGTTAAGCATATTGAGTTTTCAAGTCAAAGTTTGTCAAGCTTCGATTTCTTATAATATAATATCGGATTCATGAGGAATTGAGGAAACTCCTCAAACCTTAACGTTATACGTATATTCATTTATGTTGCCATCTAATAATTAAAGCATTAAAAGCAGTTTTAAAAAATACCTACACATTTCTACATAATCCAACATTCGCAAGTAACTTTCACCAGAACCCGAAAGGCGACGGTTTTTTTTTCTTAAAAATTATATTTGATGATGTATAAGAGATGAATAAAAATAATGCAGTTTTTTTGAAGGTCAACAACATATGTGTGCGGCCTGTAGGTACAGTTGCCGGCAAAAATAAGTGATGATTTCAGCACCTTGTCACTTTTAATCATTTGACAACTTCGTATGACATTTCAAACAAGATGTGATTGTGAAAAGGTACACAAATCGAGTGGTTATGACCGCATTCAGTGGAGACACGCTACTTGTGGTCACGATTCTCAGCATTGAGGGAACGAGGAAGAAGAAGAAGAGATCAAGAGAACACTTGTGATACCTAAAACCGATCACCATCTAATAGCCTCTGCCATGAGTATTTGACGTTTTAGAAAACTAATCGAAAGCGTAAATATGACAGGTAATGTACGTAAATCGTTGGTTATACTTAAGTACATAGTAAATAACAGTTTGGAGGACCTGTTCGATTTCTTTCCCAGTTCACTCTCGAGTAACGGCACCTATTCAAAATCTCATGGTGGAAGTCCCCTCAATATGGAAAAGCCCACAAAATGAGGGCAGCACTAGTCTTGCGCGAATACTCTTGGTTACCATTTTGTAATATTATACAATACCTACCTACCGAGGTATTTCGTATCAGCTTGTATCCATCCATCCGCAAGAACAAAGAACTCGGATATCTATTATTGCGTTCGGTTTTCCATGTAGATGATCAATTCATCAGGTTTATCAATTACTTTTACTTATACGTAAAATGAGCAATACATTTTTTGATTTGAAATAAGGAGTCTGATGGATGGAAAAGGTTTCAGGGAAAATGGAGATTACTCGGTATTGAGTAGCAATAAAACCGCCTTCAAAAAAAGCGTGTTACAAAACACGGAGAAACTAAAAAGCCAAAAATAATAAACCTTCGAATTCAGATTTCTTATCGGATTGCAATAATCTGAACATCCAAATTTTTATAATCAATTATTTTTGTAGTCGGTTCCAGACCTGTTCGTCGCCTTGCTATTTCCTGTTTGCCCCACCCAACCATACGCAGACTGGCCCCGACTCCAAAAATAATTGATTTGTTTATAATTTGGATGTTCAGATTATTGCAATCCGATAAGAAATCTGAATTCGAAGGTTTATTATTTTTGGCTTTTTAGTTTCTCCGTGTTTTGTAACACGCTTTTTTTGAAGGCGGTTTTATTTTTTGTTAAAAAGTTAATTTATTTGTTGATTTTTAGTGGTTCCTAGTGATATTATATGTATCAGTCCGAATATATGTACAGTAGTGAAAGAATTATCCTTTAACTCCTAACCGTTGAGGAGTTGACCTTCCATCATCAGCTCAGCCACATTAACAAAAAATAAAACCGCCTTCAAAAATAAGCGCGTCACAAAACACGGAGAAACTAAAAAGCCAAAAATAATAAACCTTTGAATTCAGATTTCTTATCGTATTGCAATAATCTTAACATCCAAATTATAAACAAATCAATTATTTTTGAAGTCGGTACCAGACCTGTTTGCCCCTCCCAACCATGCGCAGGCTGGCCCCGCCTTCAAAAATAATTGATTTATTTATAATTTGGATGTTAAGATTATTGCAATACGATAAGAAATCTGAATTCAAAGGTTTATTATTTTTGGCTTTTTAGTTTCTCCGTGTTTTGTGACGCGCTTATTTTTGAAGGCGGTTTTATTTTTTGTTAAAAAGTTTATTTATTTGTTGATTTTTAGTGGTTCCTAGTGATATTATATGTATCAGTCTGAATATATGTACAGTAGTGAAAGAATTATCCTTTAACTCCTAACCATTGAGGAGTTGACCTTCCAACATCAGCTCAGCCACATAAAATTACTACCGTCAGGCGTAAATACTGGTGTACCTTTGAAAAATACACTAAAAACCTTACATGTGCCTATAACATTTGAAGAGTTCTTCCTTGGTGCCAATGGGACCATCCCGGGGTTATACCCGTTCGATCAAAAAAAAAATTTTGAAAATCGGTCCACGATTCTCGGAGATATCGAGTAACATACATACAAAAAAAAAACATTCAGTCGAATTGAGAACCTCCTCCTTTTTTGAAGTCGGTTAAAAAGTCATCAAAAGTAATGGCAGTGTACATTTAGAAATAATAGGGCCACGAACGTGACGCCCAATTTCTTTTTATACTACGTCGCTGGTGGCCTATAGCCGTAAGAACGTGCGACTTTCGATCCGGAGGTCGCGAACCCGGCTCGTACCAATGAGCTTTTCTGAACTTAAGTGCGAAATGCCATTTGACATTTGCCAGTCGCTTTTCGGTGAAGGAAAACATAGTGAGGAAACTAACCGGACTAATTCCAATAAGGCCTAGTTACCCTTCGGGTTGGAAGGTCAGATGGCAGTCGCTTTCGTAAAACTAGTGCCAAATCTTGGGATTAGTTGTCAAAGCGGACCCCAGGCCCCCATGAGCCGTGGAAAATGTTGGGATAACGCAAGGAAGATGATGACTACGTCGGTGGCAAACAAGCACACGGTCCGCCTGATGGAAAGCGGTCACCGTAACCTATGGACGCCTGCAACTCAAGGAGTGTCACATGCGCGTTGCCAACCCGTAGAAACTTGTACACTCCTAACGTAGGTATGCACAATATGAGATTAGTATTTTTTTACTTTAATTACTTTTGCATCAATACCCTATAGGGGTAGGAGTTTTGTGAATGCCTAAAATTTTCCGAAACAACTGACAATATTTCAACTTCAACTTATCCATTTTATTAGAAAGAAAATAAAAAAACCGGCACGATTTTTTTCTTTGTCGAGATAGTTCAAAAATTGTCATTGCAAAAAAAAAACGATTTATAAAATTACTTTAAGAACTTTTATATAACTGTCTTATTTAATTTATCAGCTATCACTTTATTATCTAAAATCAGATTTATTGTAAAACGTATTGAAATCGAAATTGAAATAAACGTATCTAAGAAATCTGACAGTCATTGTTTCAAAATGCGTCGAGAAAATGTAATAGTCCTTTCCATCGCCCCTCCGGGGGAAAAGCAAAGAAAATTGTATTTAAGTAATTCAATTACTTTTATATGACAATCAGAACCTTTTACGAGTCCACGTCAACCGTACTATATCTACCTTAACCTTTTTATTCATAAAACTTTACAATCCTCAATTACGGATACCATGACTTTTTAGCGCGTTACTCAGTAATGGTAATAAAATAATAGATTGATACTAATAGGCGATACAATTATAATTAAATGATATTTAAAATAATTACATAAAAGTACAATTAATAAAAATACAATATAATCGAACTTTCGAAAAATATCGGAACAAGCCTCAAGACGTTAGAGTGACGATACTTGTGAGTGTTTTGGCAGCTCCGATATACTTATTTGATGGCGACTGTACCTAAAAGACGCGGAAAATTACATTAATAATATCGAGAAAGTAGACTCTAAACAGGGTACGTAGCCGAATGGCACAAACGCTCACAAAACGCTCACGAAACGAAACGCTCGTAGATATCTATCTCTATCGCTCTTGCGTATTGGCGTGACAGAGGCAGACTACCTTTCGCGGTGTTTCGTGTCGCGTCGTAGAAATGCCATTCGGCTACGGGGCCAGCGCCTCGAACGCTTACTAGTAGTACCAAAATTCACATACATCTTTTGTGACTTTTAAATACGCAATTGAGCAACGTATTAAGAACTCCAACGTAATACATATACTCAAATACTGTATATTTGTCTCAAAATAAATGTAAATTAGTGTCTCAGTACCTGTGGGGCTGCATAAAGACGTTGCTTTATCAGAAAATTGAAAAATTCAGTACAATTCGAGTCTCTCTCTCTATACTTAGCAATCCCTATTTCTAGTGATACCGACCTCAGTGTATAAAAATATCGTAAAACGTGCGTTTTATTGTTGTCAAGTGTACCATCCGGCCGTCTAAGAGAATATTATAGTCGAGTGAACTCTGAAAGGGTTGAACGGTGCAAAACGATTTAACGAAGCTTTCTACCTTAAAATGATCATAAAAACCTTTGAACTGCTATTAATAAAAACTATGAACAAACCAGCTGCTGAAATTTACACTGTACAGTCAAGGACACTCACACTTCTATGACGTGTCCGGGATAAAATGAGCTAGGAGTGGATCAACAATTAAAGTTAGGAGATAAACAAATCAAACCGAACCAAATTCAGAGCTGTTATAAATCGAATATTAGTAATAAAACTTAGTTGATGAGTTTTGGTTGTACGAAATCAACAGTTGATTCTTATCAACTGATTCTATTAAATATTCTTATATTTAATAGAATCAACATTAGATTAAATCGAGTGTTTATCTGACGTGGATGTGAAATCTGAAAGTTGTACATGTCAAATAAGGCCTCTGAATACAGGACAATGTGAAGAAAATAGAAATAACAAAAAGTATGGAGCGTAAATATGTCAAAATAATACGGTTATGAGATCCCGCGGGACACGATAAGCTGATTGCAAGCTCTTTCTTTTCGTCATGCGAGTGACAAGATTAGCTTTATTTTAGCTGCGTGTTTGACTACCTTTCAGAAATAACTACGTACTAAGTAGAACATTTCAAAGATAATTTTTAAGAAAAAAAAAACTGCCGCTTTTGGGGTTCTGGTGAAAGGTACTAGTTTGCGAATGTTGGATTATGTAGAAATGAGTAGGTATTTTTTAAAACTGCTTTTAATGTAAATCTTTGATTATTTCATGAAAACACAAATGAATATATGTATACCGTTAAGGTTTGAAGAGTTTCCTCAATTCCTCATGAATCCGATATCCGATTATAAGAAATTGAGCTTGACAAAATTTGAAAACTCAATATGTAAGCATAACAAAGAGACAAATCCCCTAACAAATAAATGTGACTGTTCTGAACTTAAATGCATGCTGTTCCTATAAAAATACGAAAGTCACTATAAGTGTGCCGTTCAGATTTGAGGAGTTCCGTTCTGATCATCATCAGAAGTTCCACTGCACCAAATGTCACTGTTCTGAACGTAAACGAAAGCTGTTCTTATAAAAATACCAAAGTCATTATAAGCGCGCCGTTCAGATTTAAAGAGTTCCGTTCTGATCTTCATGAGCAGTTCCACTGCACCAAATGTCACTGTTCTGGACGTAAGTGCATGCTGTTCTTATAAAAATACCAAAGTCCCTATAAGTGTGCCGTTCAGATTTGAGGAGTTCCGTTTTGATCTTCATCAGCAGTTCCACTGCACCAAATGTCACTGTTCTGGGCGAAAGTGCATGCTGTTCTTATAAAAATACCAAAGTCACTATTAGTGTGCCGTTCAGATTTGAGGAGTTCCGTTCTGACCATCATCAGCAGTTCCACTGCACCAAATGTCACTGTTCCGGACGTAAGTGAATGCTGTTCTTATAAAAATACCAAAGTCACTGTTCCGGATGTAAATGCCTGCTGTTCCATTGCACTATATGTATGCCTTTCAGATTTGAGGAGTTCCCTCGATTTCTCCAGGATCCCATCATCAGAACTGGGTTCTGATAAAAATGGGACCAATCTGTATGCATAATACATTCAATAAAAAAAAAATTTCAAAATATGTCCAGTAACGGCGGAGATATCGTGGAACGAACATAAAAAAAATACAGACGAATTGAGAACTACCTTCCTTGAGATTTAAGGGCGGCGGTTAAAAATGGGCAGCTTTTACCAAAAGCTTGATCGTTTTTATTTAAATTTTTTCGGAAAAAGAATACTTATATGATTTCAATATTATTGTGCACCTTAATACAAAAAATGGGAATTTCGCATCTCAAATATGTGGGTCTTCCCTAAAACATAATTTCTACCGGTAGCAAAAATCTACAGATTTTATATTATTTCAGTGGGTATTCCTCGAACTGAAGAATCATATAGCTTTACTCAAACAATCTACACGTGTAAATTCCTGTGATATATGTCACAAACAAATCTATATTTAGATGACGAAAATATTTCATATCCAAAGTTTCCTGGAAACATTTAGGAAAGAAAAAGGTCGAGCCAGATGCGGCATATGAAATGGATGACTACGCAATATCGGACGCTTATTGAAACTTGGTCGAGGAGGTCCATTCGAATTCAAAAGTAGATAAATTAGAAAAACCGGCCAAGTGCGAGTCGGACTCGCCCACCGAGGGTTCCGTACCTACAAAACTTTTACGTTACTCACATAATTCTAAAGACTGGGCTAGGCTAGAAGTATAGGTTCTCTAATGAGCATAATTGTGTTTAGCGTCACCTCTCGACGAATTCGCGAACTAATTAGCACAGCTTGCGTGAGGTCTTTTATAATGTTAACCAAATTCAACATTTTTTATTTTATTTTAAAGTAGGTTTTTTATGTAAAATTTCGTAGCTATAAATTTTAACACCCTTATTCATAAACGTACACTAAAGTATCCAGCCGATAAAGTTCGTTTGTCCCTTTCTATCACACCAATACGTCGGAAAGGGACAAACGAAATTTATCGGCTTGATAACTTTAGTGTACGTTTATGAATAACGGGGTAAGTAAGTATGGTAAACATCAAAAAAGGGTGAGTAAAACAATCTGAAAGGTTCTAAGTTTTACTTAAAGGTTTTTTTAATCTAATCCAAATTTGGTTATGGTAGCTGAAAAAGTATACGTATGTATAACCACAGAATATATAATAGTACAAGTAGTATAACGCAAGTTTCTAGCGGGAAATTACTAAATAAATATTATTTAGAATACATTATCTATTGTTGTATTTTGCCTTGGACCTTGTAGTACCAATAGATAGGTAATTATTGATATATGGCAAAACGAAGGAAATTGTTTACACCTCCGCAAATAAGTATCTAATGATAATTTTTAATTTACCATGTTACTTCACGTAAAAATGTCTATTGAGTTTCTGCCACAGACCACCATGTGGTTTCTGCATATTCTGCGCTGTGCATAGAATTTGCAGAGACATTGCAGAGAGCGCACGCGGACACCGGCGCGGCGCCAGTGGACGCGTCTGTGTGCGTGAGCTAGGTATGCATACAACTACAACTGCTGTAGGCACCGCCCCCCTCAGTAGATCGATGCGATAACATCGATTTAAACTTCCCTATAGCCTCGTGGCGCCCACCGTACAAAATTTTTGCTAGGGAATTTTGATTCTTATTGTACTTGAGATTGAATTCAATTTCAGTTATTCGAAAAATTTTAGAAACAAAAGAAATAATATTTTATTTGTTTACATGAGAGTTAAAATTCCATTGAAACCATTATGTACTTTAGAAACACAGAGAACCTCCTTTGGGGTTGGTCTGTGTACCGCAATCTGAGGCGCTGAATGTTTTAAGACTGTGCACACTTACGCCGTGTCTTGCGTGGTCGCGCGCGACCGTCGCCGTCACGTCTCATCGCATCGTCTACTTTCATATCGATAAGGTTTGATTTCGTATGCGCCGCATCGCCGTCGCGCGACCATCGCGCGACCGTCGCCCACGCAAGCCATCGGCTTATCAGTCGCGGTCGTCAGCCGCGTCCGTCAGACGCGTCCCATAATTTGTTTCAAGCTTTATACCTACACAAGTTTTCCTTTCAATAGCAATAGCTAACGTAACGCTTGGCTTGAGTAATAAAAACTGTATAGTTAAATTAATGAAATATGTATAAGTAGGATATTGAAATCTTTTCTTCGTTGAGCCATCACAGCTAACTTTAACTTACAAACGGTCTTAAGCACCTGCACTTCTGAAGGCGCTTAAGTCATTTTTGCTAATAAAAAAAAACCACAACGTTCTATGAACATTGGTCAAGTGCGAGTCGGTTTTCGACTTTTCCATACAAAGAACTCATGAGCGCCTGAACGACTATGATGGCAAAGTTAACGTTTCGCACTTTCAAGACTTTACGTATATATCTCGGAAACGATAAGAGATAGAGCAAAATGGACTTCAGATTTGGGCTTTCGGTGGCACAAATTCTATGTTTTCGTCAACAGAGACCTTTTTTTGGACCGATTTGAATAAAATTTTGCTCAGCCAATTTATAAATAGTCTTAAGCGCCTCCTTTTTAGTAGGAACTTAAGTCATTTTGTACAAATGAAAAAAAAATTGAACAAGTTCTAAAAAGAAAAAGACAGAAATGAATTTCTTTATACCTGTCCAACGCGCTTACACAATTTTAAGACGTTTAGTAACTACTTGCAGCGGCAGTGAGTGAAATTCGTAATCTGAGTTTTTTTCTCTTAAGTCCGACTTACGCTTGACTGTGGATTTCTAATAGGTTTTCCTGTAATCTACAGGGAGAGGGCTATCTCGTGTATTTTTTTGAAAATTTTACGCTAAGTAGTTTCGGAGATAAGGGGGGGGAATGGTCATTTTTTGCTTATTTTCTTAAATTACTTCTAAATTACCAAAACAAAAAATATAAAAAATATATATTTCAGATGCTGATAAAATGCTCTTTCATTTGATATGTAACACAATATAGTTTTAATAACTTTGATTTTTAATTTTCAATTTTACCCCCCAAAAGTGACCCCTGTGATTAAATTTCATTTAATTAAATTACATATCCGTCTTTGGGCCACAGGTTTACATACGTGTGCCAAATTTCAAGTAAATCGGTCCAGTAGTTTCGGAGAAATCGGCTGTGACAGAGGGACAGACAGACACGTGAGTGATCCTATAAGGGTTCCGTTTTTCCTCTTTGAGGTACGGAACCCTAAAAAAGAAAAGAACATAATATATGATGTACCTATACTGCGCAAAACTTGCATTTGGGTACCTATTTTTAACCGACTTCAAAAAAAAGGAGGAGGTTCTCAATTCGACTGAATGTTTTTTTTTTATTGATTGCATCCCTATTTTTTGGCGATATACATATCTCTAATAATACCCAATTTTATTTTATTATTTTACAAAACAATGGTAAAAAATGATCTATTTCATTTTGGTTGTTTATATTATCAACAATACTTATATCAAAAAAAATCAACATCTACAGTGTAAGATAAAAGTACCTACCAACGCCTAACATGCTACTGTCCAATAAATGATACCCTTCTGTCACATTTATTGACAATTACTTAAGATTGCTAGTAGCATTTACTACGACACTGTCGAGAACTGATTATTTTACCTTACTCTCGGATATTTAAATGAATGAAATAAAGCACGTGCCTCATTAACAGTTTCACACGATCCCATGCCGTTCACCGGCTTACCTCCGCCAGCCCCTTGGGAGGCATAAAGATCGTAAAACGCTACGAATGGGTACTTACATGCGAATTTATATGAAGAAATATGTGATCAAAGTTGAAAGTAGTGAAACATTTTGGTGGTTAACCAATAATCGTTGTGAATGTGGCTGGGACCGCTGGGTTTTTAACCATTAAGTATAGGTTCAGCAGGCCTAGCACATGATTGCCGCGAGAGTATGTCGCCGCGAGATAGATGACACATCTTCTCCTAACTGTATTAATGACATAAGGACGGATAGTCTATCTCGCGGCAACATACTCTCGCGGCAATCATGTGCTAATCCTGCAGCAGATGCTATTCTCAGTTAGTCGTGAACATAATCACAAAAAAACGCAATACACCGTACAGGGAGAACACTTCCTACAAATCGAACTATCCCTTTCGACTCTTTAGGATTGTAAAAAAACAAGCAACGATTTGCCGAAAAACAAACAATTGATTATGTGGACTAGTACCTTAATCACGCATAAAATTACACTGATAAGCTTTAAAAGACCAAAATAAAAACTCACCGTAACCACTGTCTGTTGTATCTAACGCCTCTCTCTTCCTAAATTACCACAACCCTTTTCAAAGTAACGGTCCTTCGAGCCGGATATGACTGGCGTGATATATCGCGCTGCGACACGAGAGCTTAAAAGCTTTCAAACTGAGCATTGAAACTAGATGACGTTGGCAACCCATAATGAGAACTACGCTTATACCCTTTCTAAACTCGCAAGGCAATATTGTGCAGGAATGTAATCCCATCGCTTACAGGACAGGGTGCGTACACAGTAGCAAATCGTTCATCCATAACATATCGTAGTTACCTCTCTCTATCGCTCGCTCGCAATGGTGCGAAAGATGCAGTTAGTTCTTTAGTGAACGTTAACGATTATGCATATAAAAATATGACTGGACACCGGCAATAACATGGCATAAAACGGAGGCCGCAGAAATATTTTACAGTCTTTTTGTGCAATGTTTCATTTCATTTCATTTCAATAATTGTAGCCGTCGATCGTTCATTATTTGGCAATCTCTGTATATGTACATAATATATATAAGGTCCTAATTTATTAGATGCTGATATTTTTACAGCTGATAGTACTCGGTCTCTGGAGTATATTAAACCGTGAAACATTATAGCTTTTACGATGTTTTTTTGGAGAAAACGGAAAGACAAATTTGCTACGTAAAAACACCCTGTTTATGTGATTATTAAATGAAAACTCATTGAACAGATTCTAGTACCTCTTTTACGTACCACTTAACTGTAACTGGCCACTTCAATGACATGTGCAGTTTTCCCGCCGAACCTTTACGACATTTACAACAAACAATTGTTGACATGACAGACAGTGTTATTGTGACATGTGATAATGCACATGATGATTTTTTTTAGATGAAATTATAATTATTTTTTTTGTTAGGAAAATTAAATCAAAAAAGTTACATGAAAAGATTTCTTAATTTATATTTAAAGTTAATTATTTTAATGTAAAGTATCATTTGTGTTAAAATATCTGCAACTAATAAATTAGGACCTTATATAATAGCATTAATAGCACATGATTACTATGGACAAATGGACATCAAGGTCACATTTCTACTGGATTTTTATACTGTAAATTTCAACGCTCCCGCGCTGTGTAAGCATTAATAACACATTACCTAGCACGACGGCTCTAGAGCTTGAGGTGAAGCAGGTAGCATTATGATTTGAGTGTACATAAGAGCTGTTTGCACTAAGATAAGTGCTGGCTAATATTGGACGCCGTCAGGAGTTCACGTGGAGCGCTTTGAGTTTAAAGAACTAGAAATTGAATTCTCTGTGAGTTTTAATCTAGCGTTCTTGCCAGTCAGCATAAAATAGTACCTAAATAGGTAGACACAATATAAGACTTTTGCTTGCATAAGTGATCAAATATTTAACAACTAATTTGATAGCAGTTTCCCACTTTTCTACTTGCATGCTTGGCTATATTGAATACGTAAATATTATACTCGATAGCGTACACGCCACTGAAAATATAATATATATACTTTGGTTCTCATAAATAACCCCTCCTATTTCAGGCTTGTATTGTATAGGTACTTTTATGTCATCCTTTGGCTCGACGACATCCCGAAAATTGCGGGTCACAACTGGATGAGGCTAGCCCAAGACCGGGAGAAGTACTACTAGAAAAGAAGAGAGGCCTATGCTCAGCAGTGGGCGATAAAGAGCTGACAATACATGATGCTGATGGTACTTCTATGAATAAGGGTAGTAAACAAAGTACGGTGGACATGAACGTATTAAAAACTCATGGCTGTAACACAAAGTGAAAGTACCAAACGTAGGAGAGTGCCAATTTATTCACAGCCAGCAGCACGTATGCTCATTTGTTGCCGAACTCGCACGAGTTGCTAACAGCATCCATCACTTACGAGCCTGTGGGCCGGAACTCATTCAATTTCAGTTCACGACGTTCACGTTTCTGCAAACTCCCAGAGAGTTCTTGCCTCGGTTCACTGTGCACTGAACATCGACAGTCTTAGGATACAATACATCCTAGGGGAATATAGTCGCTAACAACCCATAACCTCACGATCACATGTATTTGTGTTCGACACGTCAATGCCCAGTAAATGACAACCTTCTGTCGCATTGATTGGCAATGACTGAACATTGAAAGTGACAGTGTATCTACTGGGACACTGCACTGGTACTTAAACTTATCTCGTATCTACTCAAAACTTCTTCATGTTTCTTCATTTCCGTCAGAGTTAGGTTACTTAAACTTATGTATGTAGGTACGGAAGTTTAATCGTGTATTCGTATGTTTAATTCAAGAATCGTAGATTCTCTCGTTAATGGAATCACGAATTTGCGTTTTGATCATCTTCCGTTTAGTTTACTTAACATAACTCATTTAATTTATCTTTTAGAATATAAACACATTGTTATATCTGTTATTTATGGGTCTTTTATGATGGTGAGAGACACTGATGATGTGCCGACGGCGCGAAAATTTTCAAAATTATGACATTTTTAAGGAAAACTTCTATAAATTTTCCGATGCATAAATTTAATTTCTTGCAAAAAATTTCAAGAACTATTAATTTATTTTTGGAAAGTTAACGCAATTTGCAAATCATTAGTTAGAGATACTTAACCTCTTTAACGTTAACAAGGAGTCGTATCATTTCAAGATTCATCTATTTGTTTTTCAGTTAATGCTTATAAGCGTATTTCAGTTAATTTAGACTGTTTTGAAGTCTTTTGTTTCTTACGTTTTCAATCATCCTGAAGTTTACTCTAACGGAAAATATCTTTGTTTAATTTTACGAGTATTATCACAGGATAAACTGTTTCACAAGTCCCATTGGATCTAAACAGCATACTCGTATTCGCGAGTGTATAAACACTACTGGTGCTAAAGATTGCAACCGTCTGAGCGTATTCCATTTAGGATTTAGGACACCAGAGAGCGGTCTAGACGGCAATACACGACCATTTTGTACAATAGCGCGGCGAACTTACTTCAACCATATCTGAATACGGGGTTTTATGGGTTTCAACACTTTCAACACAGCGCATTATTATTTTTAGCGCTCCCATGTATTACCTATTTATTTGTAAAAGTGGAAGCCTTTTGCCTTTTTATTGTAATGAGTATTAGCCTGACGATCTCCTGATGACGAGTAGGTCTACTTAATACTGCAGGCAGTTACCTGGCATAGTGGGTAGTACCCTGCCTTCTAATCCGATGCTGTGTTCGAATTCAGAGGGCATTTATTTATGCGACGAGCATAATATTTTGTTTAACTGTTAGGATTCAATATTTTCCGCGTTCATCGCAACTCTTTACGATAGGTGTAATTTTATCTTGAGAGCTCAATTCGTACGGAATGCGTCACATTTTTCCATAAGACACTCGTAAGTAACTAGCTTTGCTTAGTTTGGGACTAAGTTGATCTGTGTAAGGTGTCATCAATATTTAATTATTTATTTATTTATTATTTAAGTACCATTCAGGCTGCAGCGTGGGAGTTCACAAATAGGTCAATTCAAACGTGGATACCGACAGCCAAATGTAATCCGAAAGACATCATTCAGCCATCATGCATCTCGTTCGCGCCAATACAGGTACGGGCAAGCGCGAGCGGAATACGCGATATTCGAATGATATCCTTCAGAATGTTCTAACGATCTAAGTGTAAGTTAAAATTGGCCTGAGGGTTTCTATAAATAGTTAAACCTGACGAAAATTCCTCGTTACTTAGGTATGTCGGTAAGAACACAAAACAGGACTGAGACGACCCTTTTAGACAAATTATTCCATTAATCTAAATGGAGGTTTGTCGTTTAAAGGATCCATTTGTTTTGTCACAGAAAACTATGACCATCTGATAGTTTAACGCAAAAAGAGAGATAAAAACGTTTGTTTACATCTATTCATGTTTTAGAGTAAGTTTGAAAGTTCGGCGTAGGTACTCATTTCAATCTGCGTCTTAAAAACTTAAAACGTATTAATATCGTTGCGTCAAAAGTAGTCAAAACCCCATTTATTTTTAGATAAGTATGTTTGTATTGTATTGTAAAACTATTGCATTCTATTTTATTAGTCATAAATATTATGACAGAACTTATTAGCCGACTATTATATTAAAATACGTGAATCAGGCCGTATATTACATGCTCTGTGTACAGTTTATAAACTTTATTTATTTCGTTTATTTCTAATATCATCTTACCTGCGTATTGCGTTCAACCTGTCTAACATAAATTTAAATTACACGAGAAGACGCTATCTAAAACATAAATTAAAGTTACACATAATTTGAGCGTCTGCGGCATTATACAATGCAAACACTGGAACTTAAAATAACTCATCGTAGAAGTCAGACTTGTTTCATAGCAACGAAAAAGAATCATGGACATTTGTTGGTGACATTTATAATTTGCCCTTCCAATTAATTTATTATGACTCCTGAGAAAAATCTGTTGTCATAGCCAACATACCAATCGTTCACTGCTCACGGATCATTTTAATATTTGTTTACGGCTGCCGGCTACGGCTACGGAGCATAAACATGTGGGATCTTGGCTAGGCATACATTTTGTGTGGATACCATGACACAGAATACGTTACTCGATGGTTCTAGAACGTAACCGTATTAGACTGTTCTTTAGTTTAATTCTAGTTCAAATTTTTCGTGACGTACGCTATCGGTAGCTAGTGTAGCTATTACACTGATCAGTTTGAAGACATTTTATTTTTGATAACTGTACCGAAGTAAATAAAAACATAAGAGCAATATACACCCGTAATTTTCTTTCCCGAATATATGCCGGTGAAAGTCGCTTCAGTCTCTCAGAATTATCTAGGGAAAACAACTGAAAGGCGGGTGGCGGCTATTCCCAAATGTGACAATACTTCATCTACACTAAAGAGGATTGGAACAAAGTAAATGACAATAGTATAAATCAGAAACATAGGCATAGCTGTTGCTGACTTCAATCCCGTGGATTTATTTCCCAGAATGAATTACTTTCCCTGTATGTAATTAGAAAAATCAATAAAAATTGATCACCATTAGATAAGATATCGTTTATTCAAGTAGGATTTTACAACCTCTTTCAAATCGTCAAATAAATAAATAACAAATTTACAGAAACAATATAACTAAACAATTAACCTATGAAATTTGCTTCTAATATATTATAAATATTATCATTCATTATTAATTCATTAAGTTTTAGTTATAGAAGGCCATGCATTTTCTTGAACAAACAAACAAACTTTCATCCCCTTTTTAACCCTGTCACCCACTTTTGCAGCACCATAGACTATAGTGACTGCTTACCACCAGGCGGGTCGTTTATCGTTTGGTACCTATTTAAAAAAAAAACAGTGAGCGCTTTTTATTCACATTAAATTATTGCTGATGTTAACATTAAACAAGCTGCTGTTCAATGGTAACTCCATTGCCTGTTATTATTGCAGCAAATATTTGGATCATCCATGAATTGGGTCAGGGTATGCAATACACAATACATTTCGGAACGTATACTCGTAAACGTTTGAATGCATGCGGTTTGCGGTTGAAGTCAGTTATTTGATTCGTGTCCGGGATTGTGGACTAAACTGGGATAGATAGCTACAAGGGAGAGCTGAACCAAACAACCAGTTTGCAGCAAATATTTATGACATGTTTTTTTAAATAAGTAGGTACTTTAACATATAAAGCTGTCGTTTACCTACAACTACAATTTATGCATTCCATTATGTAAAGTTCGTGATATTGGTGGACGTTGCTGTACAAAGTACAAAAGTTTTAGTAAATAGAAATAAGATTATAACAATTTAAACTCTGTAGCGTAAATGTCACGGAAAATGATGTTAATTTTGACGCAAAAAAATTGACGAGGCAAAAGTGTTATGTATGTAGGTACCTAGTAACTCGAGAGTTAAAATTGACTCATTTTAATTAGACAGAGTACCTACGCTATGCTACCAGACTCCATGAAATATATCACTAAGGGCCACTTGCACCAACGAAAATGGAAGATTAACTCGAGGGTTAACCCATCATTTTATATGGAATTTGACAGATGACAGCCCACTAATCCCGAGTTAAATGGTGCAAGTGGGCCTAATACTGTCAAATCGTTACTTATATTTTAATAAATATTAACATCAGAGAAAAATTAACTGCTGAAATAAATTTTTCCGGGAATCGCGAATCTTGCTATACTCCGGAGACATTTGTAATTATATTTGAGTTCGAGAGACAGATACGAGGCGACTGGCGAAAAGTGTCACTCGTCTCATTACTTATTTAGGTCAGCAACTGAGTTCGTTTTTAACGGAGAGAGGCCTGAAAGTGTTGTGTAAACATCAATTTGGTATTGCAACATGAGAATATGGCCACTTTAGTATCTTTCGTTTTTTATATCGTTAACCCTTTCGCTGACAGTTCTCCGCCTGGTGACGTACTGTCACTGAAAATACATAAATACGGGTATGTCCTTTCTGCGGCAGTAGTCCGGCTGTCGACGTAGTGTCAGCGAATGGGTTAATCATACATTCGCATTGTAACATAACACTTACAGACTTAAATATTGTCTTTACGTTCCTTAAAATGGGCTGGGAAGTATCGCTTTTTGGGCGCAACAACTCGAGAGGACTGTAAAGGGATTTCATATTATTTTTTAGGCCTAGGCCTGCAAAGTAACTTTTTTTTTATAAAATATTGTCCTTTAGAGCATTTTTTTTTATTTCATTGTATGTTTAAGAAAAGCACTATACATGCCTCGGCGAGAAAACGGATTCCCGGCCTCGTATCCCTATCTGGCCTCGCTCGCACGCTCGCTCGGCCGTATATACCCACTTGGCCGGAAATCCTCATTTTCCCGGCCTCTGATGTAATGTACTATTTTTTGATAAGACACTTTTTGGGGGCGCAGTTCACTTTCTCCAATTTCTCTTTATGTACAGTCAACTAATTAGAATCCTAGGTCACTATAGAACCCCGTCGTATTGACACCTTGCTTTATTTTCTGTAGAAGTCAGTTTGACTTTTACTGTGAAAGGGTTCTACAGTGGCCTAGGATTGAGATTGGTTGACTGTACAATAAATGTCATTTTTCGTGAGGTTCTCGATATTTATTAAGAAAGAACTCGTGGCAGCTACACAGGTGTTGAATACCGATAGGAACAAAATGCCAAACATCTTTAGTTGTTTACATGTTTTTAGCTCTTTTTTTGTTTCGATATTTACGTCAATGTTACGCTTTGTGTTAGAAATGTTAGAATACAAACACAACTTTGACAAATTTTAATCGATGTAAACAATTAATATTATTTAGTAGATACCTACTCGTGCTATATTTACAAAATACCAGGATTGAGAGATGTTTCAAATAAAGTTTAATTTACATACTTTGTTTAACAATGTTTAAATTGTTGTTAATATTTATTCAAATTTCATTTTACCATGTCAACTTTAGTTCGTAATATGTGAGAACAATATAGTGTTTGCGCAGTGTTGTTCACTAAAAGCAATTTGTGCCGGGTACTAGGTACCCTTTCATTGAGATTTAAATCTCCTTTAATCCTAAATTGCGTCGTTGTTCAATTAGTCCACTATTATTATATTCTAATATCATGCAAATAAATGTACATACATAACCTCACACCTGTATTCCCAAAAGGAAGGTTGTATATTCAACTCATCTGAATCCTAGGCCACTGTAGAACCCTTACACAATAAGATTCAAATTGACTTATGCAGCAAAATAAACCACGGTGTCAATACGACAGGGTTCTAGAGTGGCCTAGTATTCTAATTGGTTGACTGTACATACATATATACGAATCCTGCCGGTGTCAGACGTTACGTTAGATAATATTATAGAGTGAATAGGCTATTACTGAATGGTGAGCTCCATCTTAGACTCTGTCTTAAGTTTCCATCAGGGTGTGACTAGGGTCAATCGCCGATCAGTCCACAATAAAAAAAAAATAGTATTTCCATACTCCCCATGCTGACTCAACTACCTATTTGAAACTATTAATTCCCGCGTGTTTCCTACACAGAATCAGTGTGGATTGTGATGGTTCGGTCAAGCGCATAAGCTAGGGATAAGCCACGGATTGCTCGTTAAGGACCACGTGCGTGGTTATACGACCTTTGTCCTAATAGACTTAATAGAGTAGGATGTTTTAGTGCAGTCAGCTTAGGAAAGTAGGGCATATCGTTAGAAAAATAGGTCGCGAGCGCGCGAGATTCTCGTCACTAATCATTGGAGCAGAATCATAAATTCGTTTTACAGTTATATAAATGAAAGGGTTCCTAGTTGACTAAAGAGTTGTAAAAAGTGTTGACAATAGATTGGAGAATAGTTTATTAGACTAAGGGCCAGCTGCATCAACCACATTTGACAGACACATCGTCACGCAGCAGATGTCTACGGAACTTCCTATACAATAAAATTTAAGGCTGCTTTCAAGAAAAACGTCAAAATGATGTAAAATTGATAGTTTTAGTCGGTGAAATACTACACTTTCCGTTATCTAATAAGACATATTTAATTAAAGTTTCAATTAGAGAATCTTATTATCTTGATTCTTATCAGACGGGATTTTCGAAAACTAACTCACTAAATTATTTATGATTTTTTTTCTGATGCACGTTTAGGAAAACCCGCGTATAGCGTTGAATTAGTCGATCTTATTTGTAAAATTTGGACAATTTTGAATACTGAAACAGGTAAATTTATAATACTAAGCGCTCGTTTGCGATTTCACTATTTTTCACATGAAAGCCCTCTTTACGGTGACAGACGGTTTGATGACTTTGATGCAACCTACCTAATACTTGTGAGTTTCGGGTGACTCGCGCGAAAACTCTACTTTTGCTAACTGCCGGCCTAGATGAAACGCGAAGACTTGAAACGCAGTCTAGCTCTGTCGCACCAAAACGCAACTGCAATAGAGATAGCTACGACGATATTATCGTAAGAGTTTGTGTATTAAACATGTAAAATCGGGTAACTCACGTAATATTGTCGAAGGTCGCTCGACATGTTTCGCTCTGTAACATGTCGAGCGACCTTCGACAATTTTACGTGAGTTACCCAATTTTACATGTTTAATATGTCAGTGTCTCACGATAGTTTTATTATTCGTTTGTGTATTGTTTACGTACCCTGGTGGAACTTCCATAGCCACGAGTTCAATCGTTCATGCACTGTAGCTTATCGTAGTTATTTCTTTCTATGGTTTTTCCATTTTGGCATAAGAGCTCCTTTGTAACAATTATGTGACTATCTGAAATAACATTTTAAAATATGAACGCTACTTAACTATGCAGTCGCATTATAGTAATTGATTTTTAACACGTGGATAGACCAACGTGAGTGATAAAATTCACGACAGTAATAAAAATACGGGTACTCGTATTATCTAGGTCACACGCTTTCAATACAAATATTTATCAAAAAAGCAAAGTGCTGCGATTGAATCTTTGTAATTCATTTTGAATTCCAACTTTTATTAGAGTTTAATGCAAAGAGAAGATACTTATTTAAAAAAAAAGATACTTATTTTTTCGGTTAATTGGACAGTAATCAATAATATAAAATTGACTTAAAAAAACCGGCCAAGAGCTTGTCGGGCCACGCTCGGTGTAGGGTTCCGTAGTTTCCCGTATTTTTCTCAAAAACCACTGAACCTATCAAGTTCAAAACAATTTTCCTAGAATTTTTTTATAAAGTTCTACTTTCGTGATTTTCATATTTTTTAAACATATGGTTCAATAGTTAGAGGGGGGGGGCACACTTTTTTTTCCTTTAGGAGCGATTATTTCCAAAAATATTATTCATTTTTAAATACCTATCCAACAATATATCACACGTTTTATTTTACCATTTTGTCGGCGTGATTGATATACATATTGGTACCTAATTTCAGCTTTCTAGTGCTAACGGTCACTGAGATTATCCGCGGACGGACGGACAGACATGGCTAAACTATAAGGGTTCCTAGTTGACTACGGAACCCTAATGAGGAAATTCACTAAAAAATAAGAGAGGATTACCTCTCTTACGATAAATATTAATTTATATACGGATCGGTCGGGAAGCGTATTCTGATTCTAAAGGGGCCCGTTGACTATCAATTCAGACCATAGAAGAAGGAACTCAAAGAGGAACTACTACTATCAAATATCATAAGTGCGACCAAACCTTGAACTATTTCAAGTGTCATTGAGAATACTAAAAAAAAATAGTAAATAACTAAATATAACATATTTTACATAAACATGCTGGCTACTCTTTGCAAACTAAGTATACAAGAATGTATTAAGAGACCGCTCTTCCACAAAAGTTATTAAGATTATACATACTACATGACAAAATTATACTAAAATTCAGAATTTATTTAAGATTACGTGAATAGTTTGTTTTTCTGATTAATTGAAATGTAAATCACCTACTTACTGTACAACATACAGCAACATCAACTGTCATCAACTATCTAAATGAAACATTTTGTACTGAAAAGTCAGATGATCTGTTAAACTTACATTTAGATGGACGCAAGCGGCCGCTATTGAGCTCATAAATGGTCACGTTTTCTGATTTGTAGTTTGCCTCTTTTGCACTCATGGGATCTTCACATACGAGACAGTTTCTCTTTCGCACACTTCAGCATAAGGGAAATTAGATGTCTGTGGTTCGTACGGTAACGGCCGGCCTGTCTGTTATTCGGTGCTGTCACTTTTTAATTATAATTGACAGGCCGTTACCGGAGAACTAAAAATATTCTTTCGACCAGAAACATCATGTATTATTATTACTATTAGGTATTATTTTTTCCACAACAGCACTTTTGATAACCGTGTCACACCGATCTGTGTCTCATTCGCGAAATGCGTCGTCACGAGACCCACGTCATTTTTGACACGTGTCCTGTACTTGATAGATAAGCCACTGCGTAAAAGTCCACAGGTTGCCCAAACGTTTGGTTAGTGTAGGGTTGCGGAAAATATCAAATATTTACTTTTCACTGCAAACATATTTAGTACAAGGGCTTTTTCCATACCTTTACATTATTGCTTATGGTTACATGATATCGGGACAAGTATCCATCAGGACGCATGACGTACCTATAACAAAAAGAATATCATTAGATTATTCGATGTTTTTTCATTTCTACAAAAAGCATGTCTTAGTACTAAGTATCTTAATTTAATATTAAAAGAAAAGTGGATCAGTGAGGCCACTACCAGATCGGTCTTAGAAGGCATTCCCTCGATTTTAAATTAATGAAGACTGACGAATATATTTTGGGTAATAAACATGCAGCGTGCTGTGGAAGGAAAAGGTCATCATTCCTATTAAAAACTTGTATGGGACCAAAAACTCCGGCTAAGAAAGCTACTGAGCGAGAAAATCGTTTGCTAAACCGTTTGAATGAAAATTATAACGTTTAGATTAGATTAGATAATTTATTTCAGGAAAAAAAATACAATATAAGTTTGCGTTTCTGTACAAAAATATAAGAATTCCCATCATGATCCTCATAAAATTAAAAACTTAGGGATAACAGGAATAATATTATAAATCATCATATTGTGTCACCCAATAAGGATCGTCATTTTACAAAATTTTACAATAAAAACAAATTAATAATAATACAAATTCAAATTAACATAAGTATGTAAATACTTACAAATCAAAATACAAATCGATTATTAAAGGAATGTCACACACAAAGATAAAAGATACTATTTTAACATGCTATTTTTATAAATATGACCGATATACCTAATATGAAAATAATCAATCAAACAATTTGACCGTGACAACCCTACGCTGCGTTCCATTTAGGGAAGTGTTCACACTCTTCTATAGTTACGAGTGGTATGCCTAATAGTCGCGCCACTCGGTATATGGACCTGGGAAGGCTTTTAGGGAAATGTGTAGGTAATGAAATATCATTGCTTGTTCATACTCGTAATATGTTAACATTGTTAACCCACAAAATAAAGTGATTCTGTCCTTCGTGCTGACCCTTCGTGTAAGTTGGAAACGTAAATTAACACCAATTTGGTTTGGCTTCCAGATCCTGACGCATTAAAAGTCCAGTAGGAAGTAAAATAAATATTTTAAAGGTGTTTAATCTTTGATTCTTTTGACGCTTTGTTTGAAATGCATGACAGCGGAAAAACCGACTTAATTCCTTTCTACCCATTGTTATTTTCTATTTGACGGAAGGAATGTGTATTTTCATTACACAGTTATTTCACTCGCAACCTACGAATTAATTGATGACTTTCATTATTACACCCACCAAAGTTCAGTTCTTTTCTTACATAAAAGTAACAAGGCTGGTTCACGCCTGCCCCATTCACTCAATCACTATGAGTTAATAGAACTTAACGACTCCTACCTGTTGCGCGCATTGCTGATCTTATTAATCAAGAGGTTACGATCTCGATAAGCTGGGGGACTTAACTCTTTACAAATAAATGTCACGAGCTTTACAAAAATACTAAATTGTCGGCTTGTTTAATTAAAACAGTCACTGTTTGCTGAATCGTAGCTAGCTTTCTCTATCGCTCTTCCTATCCGTGTTGGCCCGACATAACTAGCTGTCAGTCTCACTTCGGCTAGGCCCACAAAGGTGTTTCACGCGCGTTGCCGATCTTAATACACAAAAACCCACCACTTTAGTTTAACTCTGGCCTTAATGGCCTTAACCGCTAGCTGACACGTTATGTGCAAAATCTATTTTTAACCCCCGACGCAAAAACGACGGGGTGTTATAAGTTTGACGTGTCTGTCTGTTTGTCTGTGGCATCGTAGCTCGCGAACGGATGAACCGATTTTTATTTAGTTTTTGTTTTGTTTGAAAGCTGAATTAGTCGGGAGTGTTCTTAGCCATGTTTCATGAAAATCGGTTCACTATGTCTGTTTTTTTTTTTTATTTAAATTTTGTGGTTAGATTATTATTTGGCTCTTGTTTTCTGTAAGGTACCAAACGTTCCAGTCCCTGCAATCCAATCATGGTAGACATTTGTAATCAGTTCTTGATACTTATGTTATCCTGTCACGGCATTTCATAAACGTCTGTCAAATTAAACACACCATGGCAAACCAAGAGCAAACGGGCCTCCCGCTCGTTTTTGCCCAGAACGTGCAAGTTGTGGAATGAGCTACCTTCTGAGGTGTTTCCCTTGCGCTATGACATGGGGTTCTTCAAGAAGCAGGTATTTAGGGTTCTCAAAGGTCGGCAACGCATAAGTGGCTCCCCTGATGTTGCTTATGTCCATGGGCGGCGATGACTGCTTACCATCAGGCGGCTCGTCTGCTCGTTTGCTGCCTATTTCATAAAAAAAATCGTCATATCTTACAGAGCTTGTAAGAGGCCATTTATGAACATGGCCGTCTTTATACTCTTAGCAGAGACAAAAGCCTGGGGTTTTAAGTACAGTTGTAAATACAACTAGTAACTCGTAATAACACCTCATAACTACGCATAACATATTATAGGCCTAACAACCACCATATTATGACTATTTCAACAACATTAGTAACCATTTCTGAATGGTCCCTTGAAATTATTATGTAATAAAGTATTTAAGGGGATTAACTGAAGTATGTTTAGTTGGGATATTTGAATGTTATCACTCAACACTGACACATGGCAAAGCCGGCGTCGTCTAGGCGGGGTCATATCAAAATATTTATCCTGCAATCCGAACAGGGGTGTATTACATACATATTGTATGACGCAACCGCAGAACTCGTAAAGCTTTGAGCCGTGATATGTTGCGAGGAAGACGGTTGCTATTTTTAGCTACGGTACAGCCCACAAAGTGAAGTAGTATCGTTTACACGTCTGCATTATCATTAGTGTGAATGTTCTGTATAACGGGTTAGCACTGATTGACTAATACGTTATCTATGTATTAGCGGATTAGAAATAGTTATTTGTTTTACAAGGGGGCAAAGTAATTGTTTAGCCGCACGTGCCAATATTGATACCCGAGCAAGCGAAAGATTCCAATATTGAACCGCGAGCGTAGCGAGTGGTTCAAAAAAGTGAAATCTTGAGCGTTGCGAGGGTTTCAAGGCACGAAGGTTAAACAAACTTTGCCACCGAGTGAAACATAAAATTTTTCACCACACCAACCCGAACAAAATACTAACTATAAAACATCAAATTAAATCAAATCCATCAATTTATTTAATATTTATGATTCATAATCATCATTTATAGGTTAATTCTACCAGCCAGCTTAAGACATCAAGTTAAAATTTGTATGAAATTACTTTGCACTCTTGTGGATAAAATGCAATTTTGCTATCTGTTTTCGAATATTGTGTATTGAATGTTTTCTAATGGGGTGGCAACGCGCATGTGACACTGTTTGAGTTGCAGGCGTCCATAGGTTACGGTGACCGCTTTACATCAGGCGGGCCGTATACTTGTTTGCCACCGACGTAGTATAAAAGAATAGCAAAGTAAGCCTTTAACAGTTGGTGTGGTGAAAAGTAATTTTCTAGGTTTTCATTATCATGGATCATACCGGAAAGTAACGCCTCTTTCCATCGATTATCCAATTATAAAATAATTAGAAGAAGAAAATTGAAAAACTTCCAGATAATAATCCGGGAAATGGTAAATTGAATGAGGTCGGGTTAGCCTTACAACCTACACCGAGAACAAAAAGTACAAAGAGAAAAATGCAGATGAAATGCAAACGAATAATAAATTGAGCTCGTTTAGTTTATTGTGCAGTTGTACATAAAAAAATGCGAGCATTTAGGTTACATCTCCAGTTGTGATTGTGTACCATGAGTTTTTCAAACGTTATTAGATATGGGAAACGTCAATGAAAATTGTTATATGGAGAAAGAGAACTGCGATCCCAAACGATTACTTTACCAGTGTCAAATACTTCAAAACTCATGTTTTCTAACTGTGAATATCAGTACTACAGAAATGATGGAGTTATATGTACAAAGTTTTATAACTAATATAAATTTGAACTTGGAAAATTATTCCATCCTCATATTTCCATCCAACTCAGTCAACACAAGTATTTTCCTGCTGTCTCGGTTTAATAACTTTCAACGAGTAGTTTCGGATTGCATTGGTCGTAAATTCAAAACAACATTTTTAGTGTTTTTCATGCACCAAACATATTTCTACAGCTTTTCTTAGCAGAAAACTCTACCTAAGTGTTCAAATCATTTGAGGATTTGCTTATTAAAAATAACTGTTTGAGACATTTGGGTAAGTATTTTGTAACCGTATTTCTAAAAAAAGGTTTGTTATTGCATTAATTTAAAGCAAACAAATACTGGCCACAAATTAATATTTTTCCCCTCACTAGCTCGGAAACACGTGTTTTGTCCTTTAATAGCAGCGGGTAAAAACGCATTTTATCCACTAGTGGGTAAAGTAATTTGACCTTGAATAAAGTCAAATTACCTGCTTTAAAATTGATAAAAGTATGTGAATCTAGTAATAAAGATGATTTACCACCTGTGGAACTACTGATAGCAGTGATAAACGCATTTTTTGCGTTGTAGTTTCCTCGCTATAGTGAGGGGAAAAGTTTTGTGTTACACTCGGGTGCAAATGTATTTTACTTCTCGTGTGTTAAAAAACTCGCAAGTTCAGGATTCTGTTCTGGAACCACTCGCTTCGCTCGTGGTTCAACTATAGAATCCTTACACTTGCTCGTTTTTCAATTCCACACTCGGCGTTAAAATACAACTTTGCCCCCTTGTATAACAAATAACTATTATGTAGTCGATCAAAGTTGCGAAATGCTTCTCACGCAAGAAGCGTGTGTTTCTCGTGGGACTTCAACTGAAATATATTATTATTTGTCACATGACTTTTAATTAAACCTCAATTTTTTTACTTGGAGGAAACCTCACTTCGAAACATAAATGTTACGTAAATGATGGGATAACGTCTCTGGTTCGGAAATTTTAGGGAAAACGAGCTTACCCGTCTACTTCCCTTTTAAAGATTTCTACATTCTTTCTTTTAACATTTTTTAAGTTTATTTTTTCATACAAAATAACATATTTGAACATGAAGCATTACAGTTTCAGTAGGTGCACAGTAGGAAAATTAACTTTAAGTTAATTTACATACATACATACAATCACGCCTGTATTCCATAAAGGGGTAGGCAGAGCACTTGAACTACTCAAGTTTCAGTGCCACTCTTGGCAAAAAGGGGTTGAAAAAAACGAAATTGTGACATTGCAGTGACAGGTTGCCAGCCTCTCGCCTACGCCACAATTTAACCCATATCCCTCAGTCGACTTCTACGACACCCACGGGAAGAAAGGGGGTGGTGAAATTCTTAACCCGTCACCACACGTTTAAGTTAATTTATTTTTTATAATGTCTAATAGATATATTCTACATTAACAATATCTATTTCTAGTGAAATAAGTTCCTAATACTGTATTTGACCTTCAATAATTGTTGCCGTCGATCGTTCATTATTTGGCAATCACGATAATTTATATTACTTCGACAAAAATGTCGAATTGTAAGACTGGCGAAAAATCTAATATTTTATTTTCCTAAGAGCTAATACCAAAAGCTTTTATGAAACGTTTGGAAGAATTTATCAAACGTGTGATGGAATTCAGCGCGATTGATATCCGTTTGCTTCTGAGTAAAAGTAAGTTTTACGTACTTACCCAATTTACTCATATTCTATGTATGTTACTCAAACATTTTTTAAATAGTTTTAGAATATTTAAATTAAAAAAGTAAGTTTTAATTTATCATTATGTTCTCCTGGAAATATTGTACAGCAAATAAATAAGCCTCGAAATCGGAATTCTGTCATAGGAAAAAATATGTTGTAAATCGGGTTTTATAAGCCTGACAAAATCGCTTGTCTATTCAAATAAAATTAAACTAAGCTAGTAATGTGAACGCTACATCAACGCATAGGTATACCCACCTGTGTGGTAAATGATACCTTAAACCTAAGATAACGCAAGACCCGTCGGGTAGGGACCTTTGTAAGTGAGAGTGGAGATCAAAGTGTGTTACGTCCGAACGGACGGCTCACCAGCCTGCCGTGGTCTGATCTAATTAATAACACTATTAACGCTCACGCTGAGAGGAAATTATTTATCCACTAAGCCCTGCCCGCTACTTTGTAGAGAGAATAAAGTTGTTTGCCCTTAAACCTTATTTATACGTAGAATTTCCTATAGGTACATGTATGTATCACGTTTTCAGAGATAACACTATCAATCAATCGTTTATTGCAAACCATGGTACATTTACAGATGTTACAATACAAAGTCGGTCGCATGGCACCCCGGTAGGTATGGCAATTATACCTACACTAATTATTTACTAAATTATATTATTATTTAGATTAGAAACGTCAAAAATTCATAGTAGCTCTTGTCATCAAAAACAAAATTAAAAAAATATATTTCTGCTTATCAGCCGGCCTAGCGTAAATGCCAATCATTGAAGCTAGTCGCCGCCGCTCGAAACGCATTTTGGCTCTGTGGCCTCAATGCCGTCAGAGCAGGATAACAATATTATCGGAAGCGTTTTTGCATTTGGCTTAGTACCCAGACAAAGTAATACAAAAGCTTTATTGACGCAAACTTTGATTAAGTCAAAGGTCAGTTCGACCGACATCGAAATCGGACAAGTTGTAATAGGTTTACTATGTCGGAATATCAATTATTGAAACCAATCTATAACAGATGTTTACTTGAGAAATTCTCCATTTTATAATAGAATGCCTAACAATGACTTTAATTTTCCTTTAGCTTGCGTAACCTATCTTAACATCAATTTTGTTATAAAAGTAGCTAACAGTTTCCTTTTCAATAACGTAATCAATTTCGTAATAATAAACGAAATGTACTGCTACACAGGTACTTACCTAAACGGTCTTTAGAAATAGTATTGTTTCCTTACTTATTTCGTGTCAACTATTTCTTGTAATTTAGTTTAGGTAGTCTACTATAATTATACCAACTACTCACTGTCATGAGGTTCATTTGAAATCAATATCAATGGTGGGATCCAGAAATAGATGAAGTTCAAAGCTAAAATTAGCTTTCTTGTATTTTAACTGCTTTTCCCCGCGAGTCCTTGAATGAATCGATTCGTAGTGAACGATGAGTATTAAATAGTGCGATATCAGACATCACACTAATATGGAATAGAATCTATAGTCAGTCCGAAATAAGTGTGCAACAATTATGACAGCCTAGGACTAGCGTTCGCTCAACCGTTGGCGGTCTATCAAAATTGTTGTCAATCTAAACCTATCTTGGCCTGACTCTAGAGACAAAGCGTTTCGATGTCGGAGCGCAAACGATCATCACCCAAATCTAAGTAACCTTTAGATCTGCATCGATAGCATGGTCGCGCGATAAACGATACAACATCCGGCCGTCCCTATCGCACTTACAAATAGTGCGAAAGGGATGATGCCTGATGTTTTTGTCGTTGCCTTATCTGGTGAACGCTATTGTTTAAATAATAGAGTCCTCTGTAACGATTAAAGAAAACAATGAAGCGTAATTATGGACTAGGGCTCCCGGTCGTGACCGTGTATCGTGAACACGTAGCCGTACGCACGTTGCCGTGATACACGGCAACGGATTTCTGGTTCGTTCGTCACGTGAAAATAAATCACGTGAAATTAGAGTACGTACGTTCGTAGATCCGTACGTACGTACGTACGAATTCACGTGACACGCCCGTTCGGTCCGCCATCGCCAGCGGCGTTTCATGAGAGAAGATAAGATCGGATGCAGTCTCTATAAGTTATGAATAAAAATGTAGGTATCGTGAGGTTATATATTAATTACTTTTGAATTAAAATTTATATTCACTACTGGTTTTTCAAATATTAATATGTAAGTAATAAATAAATTTAACCAAATAAACGATCCGGGGTTTCCGATAGGCTTAATTTAGAAGTGGTTATTAAAATACCAACGATATGGGTAGGTAACCTTTTGTAAGGGTAACTGCTAGATTTGGTAACCGTTTCAGATAAAGTTTCCTTCCAGTCATTTGAGTTTTTTACTCTATCCAAAGGTTTTCAACAGTTGTAATTCTAAATTCGACTTATTATTGAATAACCACTGTTAGCATTGTCTCTACGCTACAACCGACGCTTCGAGTACAAATTCAAAAAATGCTTATACTTTCACTAAAATATTACTTTTATTTTATGTTTAGTAAAATGGCACTATACCATGACTATACCTTATCCTTTGTTAAGCTTATCTGTTGAGTGGTTGTGGCTGAAAAATACCATGCGTTAACGTGGTAATATGGGATGGGCTTAACCGTGCACCGTGATACCCTTGAATCTGCTTATTATGTGTCTGCAATATTCGTTGACAAAAACTCTCTAGTTACCCTCTGATTAATAAGATTTAATAGGTAGATAAGTATCCACGGTACCATTCAATTATTGATGCACGGAGTAAGAAATTTGTCAATTTAGTATAAAAATTAAGAATGTGACGATAGGATGACATCCACGGAAACGTAATTTTAACACATACCTAGTTAATAATTATGTTATACATTTTACGCCAACTTACTTAACTGTTATAGCCACTATTTAATTAGGTAATTACGTTATATAGTAATAAGATTGATGGTAGTAAAAAAGTCTACTTTAAGAGTGTTCAAGGCGCAGGATTATCATTTTATTAAAATGTAAACACTATTTTATGACTGATATATTGTTTCAAAAATAATAATTAATATAATAACTAAGCCATTTATTACTGATTGCTTAATAGGCATTGCTTAATAAAGTGAGCTTCGTTATACTATTTACATGCAATAACTTTAAAATTATTTTTTCATGGTATTTAAACTTAGACCTTTGCTGCTTTCATTTACTTATTATGGATTACACCTATTTAAAAAATATTTTTATTTAACTTACTCGTTTGATGTCGTAACAGTAACAGCAGATTTCAAATGAACTGACGTCAAATGCCTCGCGATAGATCCTGTAGTACCATGACGACACGGAAACTCATTGTTTGTCCGATCCTTGCAGAGACTACATAAAGTTGAATCTCCGACTCTGGTGGCATATCTCCATCTCCACACCAAACTTTTCTTCGTTGTTAAGAGTTTCAAACATTAACAGTAACAATACAAAAACTTAACAAAACAACAACGACAATAACTTTGAAATTCACCGCTAAAGTAAAATGTCAAGGCCTTCAAGTGTTGATCAACTGGGATCTTACAAGTGACTAATTGAAATAAACTAAAATGCTAAACTGCCCCATCCAGATTAAAATAAAAAAAATCCTAAAATGTAAAAATAACACATCGCTCACTTCACTCAGCTTCACGTACAAAGGGCTGCTCGTAAATTTTACTGTCTTTATTACCACGTGGTGGAACTGCACTTATTATTTACAAAATATCACCACAGTAAGATAGCTGAGCTCGTTCGTCAAACAATACAGTGCTTTAAAGGAATATACTATCTAAAAGTATTATTGAATGTACCGAAACTGATAAGAACTGCAGCTGTCGTTTTTTTTGTCTTAGCCGTGGCCCCGCGCACATGTGTGTGCATATTTTTTTGCCTGGAGTATAATAGTCATCATAAACTTGCTCTTTTGTTCACCTACACTGCTGTTTGTCTTGTTTACTAACTCTTGTTTTTCATCTTGCGTTATAAATTAATATCGTAAAATAATTACTAACGAAGATCCGCAAAAATGTAACATGTTTTAGATTATGTTTAAAGTAAAACGTAGTGATTCAATGCTTTTTGGTTTAAAGTAAGCGAAATATTATTTTTCTACTCGTCGACTGTAATCTATCAATTAGGACACCACAGACTAAACTTATAAGTGCTAACTTTTCAGTGTTGGATACTCTATGGCAGTTCCGACTCAATTATAATAATATATGTAATCTCATTATAGTTGACTTTAAGTTAACTGTAATAATTTCAAAAATAAAAGATCATACAATTTATATACTAATTTGCGATACCTGGCAAATTTTTCTGCATCTGAAATACATTTTTTTATTTGTCGCGTTATCGGCCAATCAGAGACGGTTGTTACAAACAATTGGTTGATAGGTAATTCGATGTTGATACAACGGTGAACGACGCTATTAACATTAATTTAAACTTGCAAGAATGATGATATTTCCGTCCATTGATGATGAAGATGATGACTCGTAGAAAAAGTATTGTATACAATAGTGATATAATTAAACTTTTCACTCTCGTACCGTACTATTAGGCCACAGCAAAGCTTCGTGGCCTAAACATGGTACTCGACTGAAAAGCTTTGTATTATATCGCGATTGTATAAAATACTATTTTAAGTACTTGATTTTTTTAACCATTATTACAGGATTTTAGGTTTTGTGGACGCTGTCATGTGTGAAAAAGAGGTTCTTACACTTCTTACACCTCCGGGACAATATTTACTCCATACTATACTAAACTGTCACCACATACAGTTTTAAGTTAGTGTCGAGTATTTGAGGATTCTGACGGCACATGTCAAAAAATAAACAATATTAGGACGTAACGTAACACAGGTTGACATTTACCATACAGGTATATAGTGTAAGGCATCGGACAGTTTGCTAGTTTTAATTTCAATAAAATCGGAAACAGAATAACGCCATAAATCACTTAATCTTCTCTTATAAAATAAACTTCCCAGCCGCGTCTGTCTGTGTGTTCGTGATAAACTCAAAAACTACTGAACGGGTTTTCATATGGTTTTCACTTATGAATAGAGTAATTCTTGAGGAAAGTTTAGGTATATAATTTGTTAAAGTTTTGTTTGAATTGGTTGAAATATGACGATATTTTCTAATCGAGTTGGACAAAATCCCGCTGGCTGAGAGCTTTAATCGAAAACGCTGCCGAAACCGTTTGAGCTGTATTAAAATAATGTACTGAAAAATTGTGTATCTCTAATAGGTCTACTAAAAAGTCCGCGATGGCGTATGTCTATCTTTTACGGATAACTTATTATAACAATTTTTATCATAATCCCCGTGCGTAGCCGGGGAGGGCCGCTAGTTATATGTATTGTATAAAAACCGGCCAAGAGCGAGTCGGACTCGCCCACCGAGGGTTCCGTACAAACTTTCAATTGTAAAAATAATTATTACTCACACTCATATTCATTTATTTGTAACGCCATTTTACACGTCAAGATTTGATTTAAAAAAATAATTATATTATTCATACAAAAATAATACTTAGAGAATAAATAGACAGAAGATTGAAATTACAAAAAGTTAGGCAATATTCACATAACAAATGCACAAAAATATTTTTCTAATTAGGTAATAAAAAAATTGTCATAAGTGTAGAACGGGTGCTCGACCAGCCCAATTTTTAAGCGATACTTAAAGTTCGACACACTAGGCGCTTCAACCACATATTGCGGCAATTTATTTTTCCCCTCACTAGCTCGGAAACACGTGTTTTGTCCTTCAATACCAGCGGGTAAAAACGCATTTCATCCACTAGTGGATAAAGTAATTAGACCTTGAATATAGTCATTTTTTTATGCTTTAAAATTAATAAAAGTGAGTGAATCTAGTGATGACGATGATTTACCACCCGTGGAACTACTGGAAGCAGTGATAAACGCGCTTTTTGCGTTGTACTTTCCTCGCTATAGTGAGGGGAAAAGTTTTGTGTTACACTCGGGTGCAAATGTATTTTACTTCTCGTGTGTTAAAAAACTCGCAAGTTCAGGATTCTACACTGATTTAAACTTTCACGATTATTACACATAATTATTTTTAAATCGGGACTTAATCGCGTATAACTACATATTAAACTGACCTCCAACGTTTCAAGGACGGCGTTGTCCCGCACATGGTTTTGATTATCAACTTGAACTGTTTGCGCACTAGGGATGTTACTCTGTCGACATACAACACTGACGATATTCGATTTAACGACTGTCGATATTATTTTCGGCTTACACTTATTAATGACAGGATTCCATGTGGATGAGATCCTAAAACCTTCGTCCCGATTGAAAACTCGCGCGGCTGTCAGAAGGTGTTGATGTCATTTCAAGCCAGTCTTCTCCGAGACCACGGGGACAACGCCGTCCTTGAAACGTTGGAGGTCAGTTTAATATGTAGTTATACGCGATTAAGTCCCGATTTAAAAATAATTCAGGATTCTATTCTCGAACCACTCGCTTCGCTCGTGATTCAACTATAGAATCCTTTCACTTGATCGTTTTCCAATTCCACACTCGCCGTTAAAATACAACTTTGCACCCTTGTATAACAAATAACTAATTAAATAGACGGCACATGTTGTTCGTTTTGTCACAGAATATATAATAGTACAAGTACAGAAGGCTCACTCCTTTGATGTTCACAAAATGCCGCCATTCTAAATTCTTACCTACATTAACAAACGGACCGCACGCGAGCAGCCAACATTGAATTTTATTGCGCCGCGCGAAGGTCGTCGCTAATGAATGGGCCGCGAACTCGCGGCCGCTGACATGTACACTGACATAACTCTAATACTAAATTGAATATACTCTAAGGCCGTTTTCACATTATCCGATCCGATATCGGATGTCGAACCGACATCCTACAGAGTGTCAGGCAAAATAAATAATTTTACATTCAACTATATAAATATATATATTGTTATATATATATTCAATATTATATATTGTAAATAATATTGCTATACTTGTCAATAGTTGTCATGCTTTCTAAATTTATTTTTCTCACTGCACCCACATTCGCGAATTTCTGTTTGGCCCTATGGTTGACTGGTAGAGAATGCCTTAAGGCATTAAGTCCGCCATTTGTACTTTTTTCCAATTGTGCAATAAAGTTTAAATAAATAAATAAGTAAATATATCTACTAAAAGATGAAAAAACTAGTATCCGCAATTCGGACCGATGCATTACAACCTTTTTTTTTTCAATGGAAATTGTCAACTAATTTGAATTTCGATCAATTAACAGCTGTTTAATAGACGCCATTTTTGTCACGCACACTACTACATACGTATACCTACATTATATACGCACACCATTGAACTACTATGTACTACGTACTAGAAATGACAACTCGAACATATTCTGTGCGCCGACCAGCAGCGGCGGCAGCGCGAGGCGCATGCGCGTGAAGCGAACCGTGTCATAGAGTAAGACTTGACCACCTAGACGCGACACTTTTAGTGTAGACCTTTGTTTTATACTTTGTGTGTGAAATACTAAGTAGTTTACTTTTAGCACTATTATACATTGTGTTATATTTAATTTCCACTCAGTGAAATAAAAATAAGTAATTGTTTTTTTCATAAATTTTAATTTCCTTTGAATAAAATTAGTTTTGTAAGTTTCTGTCGCTCAGAATAATAATCGCGCCATTCACCTTGTTTTACCTCCCTTAAACACCGGTTGCATTAAATACTATTTCAGTTTTGGTGTCACTATTTTTCGTCAATAATGAGAATTATAATTCAGAAATAATTCAAAATCATGCTTATTGTATAATATTATCGACTAAAATTTGTATTAGAACCGAGTAATATTCAAAACTATAAATTGAAATAAATATTTTTATATTATATATTGAACACAGAATATGATCACAATTATTATACCTTAGGTAACATGTCATGTCTGCGCGATTCATCTATGATTCCAGTTGTCAAAATGGCGGCCATAGCACCGCGTTTAAGGAGCCCGTCCCTTCATTATAATAATTACTTAAATTAAGTCAGATCAAAATAACTTGTCTACTAACCGATGAAATGTGACACCGTCACTGTTATTAGATTTTCTCGTATAGCTGCAACAGTATCTTATAGCACAGGAAGGCATTTTTTCATTTTATTTGTGTGTAGTCAGATACAACCTCCTCCCACCACGCGCAGAGACTGACTGAGGCAACATAAGTCCACTGGACTTATGTTCGTGGCGCAAACTTTTTGTTCGCCGTGTCCTCTCTAGTACATTATACCTCAATGACGCACACAAACAAATATTATCGGCCGACAACTGGCGGGGGGTCCGGCATGCCAAAAATAGTTGGAAGCGTCCTGCCGATATCGGCAGTTCGATGGTGCTTCGGACAAAAACTGTTGTAGGAGAGTGCCATCGGCATTAAATCCGCAATTTTTGCGTTTTATATCGTTTTTTAGTAATAATGATGTATTAAATACATAAATGAAGACCTGGAAGCGCATAAATCTTACATTTTACGTCCTTCCTACATCCGATATCGGATCGGATAATGTGAAAACGGCCTAAGGTAGAGCAGAGTCTAACTGGGGAAGTATACCTCCGCTTTACAAAAGACCGCAGTCAAGTAGCACTAGACCTTACTCATTGTTGTGTTCCTGCCGGTGAGTAAGGCAGCCAGAGCTCAACGAGGGTGCGGTATGCTGACAACGGAAGTAATTAGGACAATAGATTGTCCTTTGAGTCGTCGGCACCCAGGCCCCTTCTAAGTACATATTTGTACAAGTTTCTAATGAGTCGAGTCGGCAACGCATATGTGCCACTCCTTGAGTGGGAGGCGTCCATAGGTTACAGTGACCGCTTTCCATCAGGCGGACCGTATGCCTGTTTGCCACCTACGTGGTACAAAAAAAACTCTCGACGAATTCACCTTAAACATTAAAAACTAAATCAAAATCGATTGATTCGTTCGGGAGCTTCATAGCCACAGACATACAGACATGTCAAGCGTCAAACCTATTATTATTATAACACTTCGTCGTTTTTGCGTTGGTGGTTAAAAACAAGAAACCTCCTTCAAAACTATAATAAAACACAACTTTCTAAGAAAATTGGTCAAGTGCGAGTCGGATTTCGACATTTCCATACAAAAAGGTCATGAGCGCCTGACGAAATGTAATGGCAACGTACACTAAATTTCGTACTTTAAAGATTTTGCGTATATTTTGAAAACTATAAGAGATAGAGCAAATAGACTTCAGATTTTGGTTGTCGGTGGCACAATTTTTTTGTTTTCGTATATATACACCTTTTTTTGGACCTATGTGGGCAATATTATGGTCAGTGAAGTTCTAAACGGTCTTAAGTGCCTCCTTTTTAATAGGAACTTAAGTCATTTTGGAAAATGATTTTTTTTTTAACAATTTCTAAAGCAAAACGAAACAAAAATTGATTTCTTTATACCTGTCCAACGCCCTTACACAATTTTAAGACGTTTAGTAACTACTTGCAGCGGCAGTGAGTGAAATTCGTAATCTGAGTTTTTTTCTCTTAAGTCCGACTTACGCTTGACTGTAGATTTCTAATAGGTTTTCCTGTAATCTACAGGTAGAGGGCTATCTCGTGTATTTTTTTGAAAATTTTACGCTAAGTAGTTTCGGAGATAAGGGGGGGAATGGTCATTTTTTGCTTATTTTCTTAAATTACTTCTAAATTACCAAAATAAAAAATATAAAAAAAATATATTTCAGGTGCTAATAAAATGCTCTTTCATTTTATATGTAACACAATATAGTTTTAATAACTTTTTATTTTTAATTTTCAATTTTACCCCCCAAAAGTGACCCCTGTGATTAAATTTCATTTCATTAAATTACATGTCCGTCTTTGGGCCACAGGTTTACATACGTGTGCCAAATTTCAAGTAAATCGGTTCAGTAGTTTCGGAGAAATCGGCTGTGACAGAGGGACAGACAGACACGCGAGTGATCCTATAAGGGTTCCGTTTTTCCTCTTTGAGGTACGGAACCCTAAAAATTGAAGCAAAACATAAATATAAGTTTAATTCATATGTTAAAAAAAACTTTCGTCCAGTATTAAGTGATAATTCAATAATAGTCATGATTTGGTTTTCTCCCGGGCGCGTTGAATCTACAAAACGTACGATAAGTACCCAACGGAACCGCCACCCGAAGCTCTGCACACGAACGTAGTTCGGACGGCGGCGTGTCACGGCCCGCGGCGTGTCACGTGAATCCGGGCGCTAAGGCAAGTACGTACGTACGTGCGTACGAGGTACGTACCTTGCCGTGTTCGTGAAATTCGTGATCTTAGTACCGCCGGTGTTAAGATCACGTAGCTACGGTTCGGCGTGAATCACGTGTATCCAGAGCCCTATTATGGACTCCCTTCGACCTTCCTCTATAGAGGTAAGTACTTTTGTGAAGCTCGTTGTGTCTAGTGTTGTGACTGTTCCTGTAACATTTTTGCAATATAACTAAAAACGGCAACGTCAGCCAAAAAGTTTTAGGCAATATTGCTAGCCTAAAATTAGGTATATTTAATATCGTCTTCGATCGTCCCATTCGTTTTTTGTCATGTTCATCGTATTCTGCTTTCGTCACTATTTTGTTGTTTTTTCTAATTTTGTTTCGTTTGTCTTTTTCTGATTTCGGTTCATTCATTTTTCGTAACCGTCTTCCTTTGGCATTTGGAACATGAACTTCGCTCCTAGCTTTTATTTTTTAATTATCTTTTATTTATTCTAAAATATTATTTAACAAATTTAGCTAAATGTAAACGAAAAACCGATCCCAAATGGCGAAAATTCCAGCAATATCGTAAAATGATTGGTAACACAACACATCACTAGACTGCTGCGAGTGAATAGCTCGCTTTATCGGGCTCTTTCATTTCATGCTGATAATTTCACATCTGGATTTGAAATGAAAGAGGAAGTTTTTCAACCGGCCCCGGCTGTATTAAACAAATTGAAAAAAGAAAATAAACTGAGCGCTGGAGGAGCTTCTGGGTCCAAAGTTTCGTCAATATTTATTTTTTATAACAGCAATCTCGTAATCCTTAGTAAAATTAGGTTTGAAAAACGAACACCACCGTATTCGTAAAATTAACTGAAAATTGTGGTTTACCGACATATACGTGTAGGAGGTTCTTATGACTCATGTGAATGAATCCAGAAATTCTGAAAAAGAATTCGTTTTTGCACGTGACCGTGACAACCGTTCTATAATGGAAAGCCACTTTCGCAAAACAACATTTTGAACACCTCTATTTAAATGTTGAAGCCAAATTTTGTGACTTTAAATTCATATTAAGCATGATAGTCACTTAGCGACTTCTGCTCCTAACTGTACCCACACACCTAAATATTTAAGCTAAATTTAGTCCCTTTGAATTTATATTAAACAAGATAGACAATATAAATTAAGTTCCACCGTATCTCCAATTAACAGTTGCCGAAAAAAATGCATTTCTAACTAAATTATACCGTCCTCATAATAGCGTAGGCGTCTACGGACGCCCACGAATTCGCGACTTTGCTACGTGCTTAAACCATAATGATTCGGGGCGTTGTGTTGATAACCCTGTGTTTTCCAAGAATGGGTTATGTTACCTTCTGGTTTGCGGTTTGGCGCCATGCCTGCCTAGCCGAACTGATTGTCAACTGACGTTATGTGGCGATCGAAACTCAGTTTGGCTCTGTCGCGCCACTTGAGAAGAGATAGGGAGGGTTAGCTATGAAGCGTAAGCGATCGTGACGTTGGCTAGGCGACCTGAAGCTACATTATTGATGGTACGCCTACGCGAAACGAGGAGCATTCATCCTCATTTTGTTCGGCTACAAATATACCTATCGACAAGCGGACAAAGAAAGGATATACATACATGTTTTTTTACACATGGAGCTATTTGATCACACTAGTGCACAAAGTAGTATGTGCCTCAGACTAAGAGAAAAAACAACCAGGTCTCGTGTTCGTCCAACAAGTTTTTTGGTTAAAATAACGCCTACGTGCTCTTTGGTTCAAACAACAAGTTAGATTTTGTTAAGTGTAACTAGTACATTCTACAAGTTACTCGTCATTTGAATCAACAATAAATTTGAATCAACAAGTCGATTTTATAAAAGCAACATGACACACATTGTTTTAAACATATGTTTGGCTGATTCAATCAATCAAATATCTTTTCACAAGTTTGACCTTGTTGTTCGAACAAATTCGACTTGTATCATCAATATTGGGATTTATCCGTTTACTAAAATACTTTTGTTTCAAACGGATAAACCCGCAACAAGTCGAACTTGTTAAATTCACTATGCAAATTTCTCTCTGTGCATGTCAAAACTTTAAAATGCCGTATAAAACGTCGTACGGTACGATACACGAACGAAGAAAGAATTCGCTTCATCTTTTGGTATTTGTATATCTATTACGATAAAAGTGCACTTTTCTATCGTAATAGATATACAAATACCTTCTACTTTTTCGCAGTGCGTAAATATGTAGTACCTACCTACTTTATGTGCCTATTTCTAACTTCAAAGACCCGTATGTTGTACTGTAAAACGTTCGTTCAATACACGTGCGAAGAGGAAAATCGAGACTCCCTTCGATCGTGCTTTAGTTTATCGCCACTCCTTTCGAATTTCTCATTTACCGCACTGGGTACAAACGCTCACAAAACACTTGTACTATTGTATATTTTGTGACAAAACGAAATGCTCGTAGATATCTCTATCGCTCTTGCGTAGTGGCGCCAGAGTTTTTTTTTTTTAATCTTTATTAAAGAGCTTTATCGCTTTGGCGCCAGAGTTGTTGAGCCAGACTTTCTTTCGCTTTCGTTTTCGTTCGCAGAAATGCCATTCGACTTCGGCACCTGGCCCCGTAGCCGAATGGCATTTCTCCGACGCCAAACGAAAGCGATACGCCGCTGGCTCTGTCGCGCCAATACGCAAGCGCGATAGAGATAGATATCTACTAGCGCTTCGTTTCGTGAGCGTTTCGTGAGCGATTGTGCCATTCGGCTAGCCACCCTGGTATCGTAATGTACTAATTCTACCAATGAATGAATTTATAATTTATATATCTGCCGATAAATACCTACTCAACTGCAGTGATATCCTTATTATTGTCTCTTAACTGAATGTTAGTCACAGACAAACCTATTAATATGATATTACGTCACAAGTGTAAGCAATTATACTTGCTGACACCTCGCAGGTTACGGAATGAGAGATAAATTATGTATTTCTCTTTACATCTCTGGGCCTGTAGCCAAGGGTACTATCGTTAACGCTCACATCAGGGTACCTAGCCAACATATCAATCGCTTATCCTTCGTTGCCTCGTCTTTTAACTGTGAGTATTAACTCAACTTTTACTATGCTCGTATTAACATTATCTTTGAGTAACATTAAGTATCATATTGTTAGTGTATCTTAGTTTAGTGCCTATTAAGATCTATCATTGTATACCATCGCCCTATGACAATGCCACTCAACCCCCCCTGTCTATAAATCTTAGTGGGAATTGTCTCAGGATGTAGGTTGTACCTATTATTGTGTATTTCAATATCTTCTTATCTCTATGACCTTTCTATGTCTGTTTTCCCCAATAAAGAAAAAAAACGTATTGTAACTAGCTGAATCTGAATTACTTACAATTTCGTTTATTTATCTACGCAAAACACTTAATTGTTTCTGTTCTTTCTTTATTTTTACCTGTAAGAATCTTGTTTTTTTTTTTCAATTATAAACTCTGTTTATGTTTAATGTCCACCACAGGACAGGCTGTGCCTAGTGTGGGGACCAGAATAACATGTAACACTTTGTTATTTTAATAAACGTTTCTTTCTTTCTTCTTTCTTTCAGCTCTCCCTATTGCTCCCGAAGTTAAGCGACAGGGCCAGATTGCGTTTCTATCACCAAGAGTACCACGACATAGCTCTAAGAAGAGCGATAGAGAGAGCTATAAAAACGATAATAGCGATTGTGACGTTGACCCAGTACGGAAAAGATGTCCTTCTGCAAGAAAACAAGAAGATTCGAAGAGGGAAGTGTGGCAATGCTGCCGGAACCACATCTCGGACACTGGCGATCAAATATATGAAAGAGGCGCGTTCCTAGCACACATTCTAAGCTCCTATAGTTGAACGCGTACCATGCTTGTATGAGTGAGATATGACAGATCGACTGTTCGCGTTTTTGACAGGCGGTAACTGAGGTAACCGAGAGGGGGTGGGTTGCATTTTCAGCGGGGAGCGGGAGTGGCCATACTGTACGATAGTACTCTTTATCCGGAACACTTAGCGGTTCTGTTCCGGAACCAGTAACCTGAAGCTCCAACTCCAGGGAACTGGGCTGAATGAACACGCCTACTTCCGGCCGGGCGTCCCTACACTACATCTACATCTACCTAGTACGGAAAAACGATTAAGAAAGATAATTACGTCAACGATTGTGCGCTTGGCTGTGCCCTGGCCGGGTGCGTATCGATCGATATAACTTTTTAGGGTTCCGTACCAAAAAGGTACAACAGGAACCCTTATGGTGCGACTCTGTCCGTCTGTCTGTCCGTCTGTCACATTGTTAAATATCTCGAGAACTACTTATGCTATCGATATGAAATTTGGAATAGTTATAAACATTGTGAACCTCTACAAGTTGAAAGTATATTTTTTTTAATTAATTAATATAAATGATAGAAAATGGCCAAAATGAAAGGGGGGCAAACTGAAAATTTCAAGTAACTAGGTCAAGTGGGGTATCGTTAGAAAGAGCTCAAATTGTACATATCAAAACTATTTTTTATAATTTTTTGGTTGTGGAAAAAAAAATGTTTTTTGAAGGAAAATGTAAAAAAAAATACCGTTCCCCCCTTATCTCCGAAGTTTACCAACATAAATGTATGAAATTTTCACCAAACATGGGTATTATAATGAATATTACAGGAAAAATAAAATCGTACACGTATCTTGAAAACTTTTTTATTTATTTATAAAAAACCTTTCAGATTTACATTTTCAATTTCAACACCCTTGCGGGTGTTTATTGTACCTGTATTTTTTAACAAAATAACAATGAAATTACCTGCTTTCAAATAGAGGCAAAATGGTTAAAATCGGTTCACGCAATAAACAATTATTCCATAAAAATCATCTTCCATACTAGCTCGCGCGCATTAGTTTACTCAATTTGCCGATAGATGTCGCTGTACGTTGAACGCTCATTTCCTACATCGCGTTTTTTCTGATATAATGAGGTCGGTTCAGGAGCGTCGTTGCGACATGTCGTAAGTCGTAAACTATTGAAGCCTAATAGTCTTGATTTTATTTCGACGTTGTCTTCCAATAAAATTGTATATTAAAATATTACTTGTTATGTGGGAAATTGAGTCTTGAGGGATTTAGTAAAATCTGTAGAGTTCTATGAAAGTTTGTAGGTACGGAACCCTCGGTGAGCGAGTCCGACTCGCACTTGACCGGTTTTATTTTGATATAAATTTAGTCGTTATAACGATCATTTGATATAATTATTGAATTATATAACAACAAATAATATACTAACAAATTGTATAATTCTTATTTAGTATAATGATCATTTTTTCGAATAACATTTATTATAACATACTTTGAGTATAATGCTTATTTCCGATAATAAATAAATTGTATAACACAAATTCTTTCTAAAGCACAGTTAGAATGAAAAAAAAATGTACAATAAATTAGATCCATCATATACCAGAAAAGTAGATTAGGTTAGAACTGTGACCCCTACACATAACGCGTTGCTACCAGAAAAATAGGTTAGGTCAGGTTAGAACTGTGACCCTTAAACATACGTACTGCTATCAGAAAAGTAGGTTAGGTTAGGTTAGAACTATGATCCCTTCAAAAAATAATAAAATGAATTCATGAAATGTTTTATACTGTTTGTTAGTTATATTATACTAGTCGTATATCAATAGATAGTTATACCATATAACGGTTATTATAAATTAGCGTTATGCGAAATAATGATTATACAGAATAAAAGTAGATATTTTGTGGTTATACCAAATGTTAATTATGTCATGAGTGATTATAGCCTTTAAATATATAACAAATGTTGTTATATCAAATGTTACTATACCAAAAAAAGTTATACCAATCATTACACACCCGCCCTGGCCCCGTAGGTGAATGGTATTTATTTTCAGCCAAACGCCGCAGAAATGCAGTCTGGCTCTGTCGCGCCAACACGCAAGAGCGATAGAGATAGATTGATTTCTACGACGCGAAACGAAAACGAAACGCCGCGAACGGTAGTCTGGCTTTGTCGCGCCAATACGCAAGAGCGATAGAGATAGATAGCTACGAAAGTTTAAAATGTTTAATTTTTACCAATAAAGAAACTGAACTGAACTGAACTGAAAGAGATTTTATCGTGAGCGTTTTGTGAACGTTTGTGCATTCGCCTACGCACACTGGTGCTCATAAAGTTAATGAAGGGCCTAATGGGGTTTCACACCAACTGACATTTAAATTAGTTTAGAACATCAGGCATTAACACATCGTAATGGGTTTTAACATATCTAAACGCTTCCTAGCAAGCGTATAATAATAGTTATAAGCGGTAAAGAAAAGGGAGTAGTTATCTACGAAATTAACCTATTTCTGAACGCTAGGGATGCTGATACGCAATAATGTGTCATCCCTCATGCATTTTGCAATACGATGTCAATTCTAAGAACAAATTAAATTATTTTCATAGAAAATATTTTAACTTGTATTTTTAAGTAGTAACACTGAGGGCGCCACGAGCCTTCGGGAATGTCATATACTTGGAAATTTCGACCCTTGCCTTCGTGCACTGATAGCCGAGTGGTTCAGGCATTCGCCCGGTAAGCGGAGTACGCTGGTTCGATTCCAGCTCGGAGCACTGGAGGCCTTGGTCACTTTTTCTTTGTATATGACATTTATTTAATGTTTACGATGTCAATTGAAAAATTTGACGATTAAAGTTGACATTTTATTGCAAAATGCATGTGGGATAACACATTATAGCGTATCAGCATCCAGTTATCAGTAAATTCCATATCAGTTACCGCTTGTCTTTAATGATTAATACTATCATAGATTAAATATAAGAAGATCAAACCACCTCACAGGTACATTATTTAATATTATATAATGTAATGTATTGTAAATTGTTAATTGTTAATTGTAAATTTAATTTTATTTAATATTTAATGTAATACGATATGGATTTTAATTGTCCGAAATAAATGAATTTTATTTTATTTTATTTTATTTTATTTATTTTATTTTATTAAAATGCGACCACCTAAGGGACCGACCCCACTTAGGCGTCGCGTGTCTTGCGGCGCTCAACGGACGTCTCCGCCACGCCGCCTGAATGTAAATTCAAAAAACGTCTTCTCAGTACATTTTGTATAGGAAGGACGTAAGACGCGCCCCAGGTGGCGTGGCGGCGGCGTAGCGCGACGTTTTTTGAATTACATTCAGGCGGCGTAGCGCGGACGTCCGTTCCGCACCTCAGGCCCATGGCATTTCTCCGACGCCAAACGAAAGCGATACGCCGCTGGCTCTGTCGCGCCAATACGCAAGCGCGATAGAGATAGATATCTACTAGCGCTTCGTTTCGTGAGCGTTTCGTGAGCGATTGTGCCATTCGGCTAGCCACCCAGGACATGCGTCTCTTAAGTGTGGCCGGTCCCTAAGAACGCGCATACACTACACTACACATAGAAGACGGCGCCACAAAAAAATGTCTTGTAACTTTCGATTATACTTGTAGATGGCGTTAAGTGTCACTTTTGACATAAATTTGTGCGTATAATCGATGGCAACAAAGCATTTTTTGTGGCGCCATCTGTGTGTGGTGAAGTGTGTGCGCGTTCTTAGGCGGTCGCATTTTAATGCATGGGATGGTATAATCCATACTAATATCATAAATGATAAATGGGAAAGTTTGTGTGTCTGTTTGTTTGTCCGTCTTTCACGGCTAAACGGAGCAACGAATTGACGTGATTTTTAAGTGGAGATAGTTGAAGGGATGGAGAGTGACATAGGCTACTTTTTGTCTCTTTCTAACGCAAGCAAAGCAGCGGGCAAAAGCTAGTCTTCTTATATTTTAATCTACGATAATATTGAAAATGCAAGAAATTCAATGAAACATATTTAAATTTGTTTTTATTTCCATTCGCAGATTCGCAATTTTTTACAACAAAGAAATTTAAAAATTGTTTCATAATTACTAGGAGTATAGGAGTGTCTATAATAAAACAAGTTTAAGGTGTGTTTTATTTTGTCTGTGGTAATCTTAACAGTGAATAAATTCCACAAGCAACAAGGTATATCCACTTCGTGAGAAGTGCTCTTCCATGTAATGGACTCAATGGACTGACAGCCAATGTTTTTGTGCACTAACCACAGTTTTACTACTCAGACAATTCACAAAGGAGTTTCAGCCACATTTAGATGCCTACGGTTGAAATTTAACCACAACTCAGCTGATTTAAAACCTTTTTAGAGGTAAGCATCCACTGCTTACTAAAGGTCCAGGAAATTTAAAGCTGAATTTCTAAAGCAATCATCCAATCAAAACTAACTGTGAGACATAGTAGGTAGTATAATAAATATTTTTTAAGAAAAAAAAAACCGCCTTCCTTTGGGGTTTCAAATGTTGGATTATGTTATCAATTCGTCTGTATATTTTTTAATGTTCGTTATTCGATATCTTCGTCATTTCTGAACCAATTTTGAAATTTGGATGATTCTGAAGTACTTACAGATGAGAATGATTATCAGAACGGAACTCTAACCAGGGGCGGCTCACTCTTCATCAGCAGTTCCACTTTACCAAATGTCGCTGTTCTGGACGTAAGTGCATGCTGTTCTTATAAAAATACCAAAGTCACTATAAGTGTGCCGTTCAGATTTGAGGAGTTCCGTTCTGACCATCATCAGCAGTTCCACTGCACCAAATGTCACTGTTCTGGACGTAAGTGTATGCTGTTCTTATAAAAATACCAAAGTCACTATAAGTGTGCCGTTCAGATTTGAGGAGTTCCATTCTGACCATCATCAGGAGTTCCACTGCACCAAATGTCACTGTTCCGTACGTAAATGCATGCTGTTCCTTTAAAAACACAAAAATCACCATATGTATGCCTTTCAGATTTGAGGAGTTCCCTCGATTTCTCCAGGATCCCATCATCAGAACTGGGTTCTGAGAAAAATGGGACCAATCTGTATTCATATAACATACAATCAAAAAAAAATTTTCAAGATCGGTCCAGTAACGACGGAGATATCGAGGAACAAACATTAAAAAAAAACAGACGAATTGAGAACCCCTTCACTTGAGATTTGGAAGGCGGTTAAAAATAAAAAGTCATTTACTGTCACTAATACAAGGTTACAATTATTTATTATATCATGCAAGTATTAACTATTAACTATTTACGATTAAGTTACGCTATAATGATATTGTATTGTATTTATAGAGTTTAGATATAACGTTGTCAGCAATAAATAAAATAATAGTATTTTATGCAACTGGTGGTTAAAAGAGGTCAAAAAAGGTGAGTGGCGTGGGTAACAATTTGAGGCGAAGCCGAAAATTGTTAATAAAGACGCCACGAGCATTTTTTGACTCAGTTAAACACCGTTGCATACAATACTTTTTCTACGACCAAGCACTTATTTTGAAAGAAAATTATAAATTCAACAAATACCTACTTTCAGTCATCTTAGTTATCTAGGTGGACCGCCTACCATTTTGAATATGCAGTTTGAGTGCAAACATGAAAGTAAAACTGTCTATGGTATGGTTCTTTGAAGCCTGGCCACTAAGACGAATCGAGCCGAGTTGAATCGAGTTCTATACATTTGAATGCGATTCGACGCGTCGTCAATGAACGCAGCAGAAAACGAAGGAGTCTCGACTCTGCGAATTGGTTTGTTAAGTTGGTACCAATGTATTTACTGAACTGTAAAACAGCTATATCGTGCGACTGCTACTAAATGTTTTCAGGGTATAGACTAGATAGACTTGTCCTGACATCTTTTATGTAGGGTTTTAAAGTTCTATGCACGACCTTGTAACTCACGAATAACAGTACGGGAGTAGAAAAATAAATATTATAGGACATTCTTACACAGATTGACTGAGCCCCACGGTAAGCTCAAGAAGGCTTGTATTGTGGGTACTCAGACAACGATATATATAATAGACAAATACTTATAACATAGAAAACGTCCATGGCCCAGGAACAAATATCTGTGCTCATCACACAAATAAATGTCTTTACCGAGATTCGAACACAGGACCGTGGCTTAGCAGGCAGGGTCACTACCGACTGAGCCAGACCGGTATATGTATTATTCTTGCAGCTTTGCAATTGTCACCATCAAATTGTAAAAACCGTTAGTTTATAATTGCTCAAAGGTTAACTGGAAGAGATCCCTTCAAGGGATAAGTTCGCCTTTCTACTAATGATAAGCTCTTTTTCTTGTGTGTTGTATTATTTTCTATAGTACTTAAATACAATAAAGTGTTTTACTACTACTACGACAAACTTGTAACATTTCAATACAGTCTGTATTTTAAGTATACCTATTACCTACTCGTTTATTTTCATATTACAATAACTTTACTGAATAAAGTACGCCTCGTTTATCAAAATATAAAAGAAAGGAAGGAAATCCTCAGTTTATTTTTGCCCAACCCCATTTGATGAAAGCCCATAACATGACAGAAATAGCCGTGAAAACCCGCTCATTTATCAAGTTACTTTTTCAGCCATCCTGGCGGTATCCCATCGAGTTGAGAGGGTCCATGCAGGGTAACAACCTTAAGAGGTCAATGATATCTGCAAACACTACAGGATACTCTTGAAACATTACCTTAATTGAGGTAATCTTTCTTGTTCCCAATTAACGCTCAATTTGAGGATTGAGATGGTGCTTTAACCTAATTTTGTTTACCCTTTCTTAGCGGATATTCTGTAAGACGCTATAATTTAACAGTTTTGATATAGCTATCATATTTTGACATGTGTAAATATACAAGTATATTGCAGAACACATTAATACAAAACTCTGTATGTGAGTGTAGTTTACCGTGAGTTTATACATAATACAAATTATTCAATATTTACTAAAATATCAAAAATGAAAATCATTGTATAGAGGAAGTGAAAAGCTCCACCAATCAATTATTTAGTAGATAGTATCGAGTAAAGTAGGTATTCTATAACTTCAAAAGTGGCACAGCTTTTGTATTTGAGCAAAACTGACTTCTACTTTGCCCTACTTTATTTAAGTACTTGAAACTCGAAATGTTTAAACCCTTTGAGTTTTCTTTTCATATTACATGTCAAAGGCATCTCGTTAGACTTGGAAAGAGCGGCAATTATGTTTCTATAGCAGAGTAAATGTAATATGTGTATTCTTTTACTTTAATGGGTAAAAAGTAATACGAAATGTGATACACAGCTCAGCTATTGATAGGTACATTTTATATACGAACTTTTATGTGGCACATATTAAGTTCTGGTCGATGTGTCAATAAAAGTCAAGTTGGGCATATATAAATACATAACTCATGCCTATATTTCCGAAGAGGGGTACACTACTCATGTTTCAGTGACACTCTTAGCAATATAGCAAGCAAAAAAAATGAAATTGCGATATTGCAGTGACAGGTTGCTAGTTCATCGCCAACAGCGCAATTGAACCCATATCCCACAGTCGACTTCTACTACACCCACGGAAGGAAAAGGGGTGGTCATGATGATGTTTTATATAAAGTACGAAGTACTTATTTCAAATTTAATAACGTAGGTACTCGTATAAATGGATTCTTCCACTCCCTGTCTGTATATCTATAAGGTTTCGTTTAATTTTCACATGTGATGCCAATAAAGCTTACTGAGGTCACAATAACAGCTCCAGTGAGCCAGCAAAGTGGAAGCAACGAGATCAAATCTCTGTGGAGCAGACTACATTTCGCACATTTGAGAAGTTAAGGCCTTATTTTTTTTTTTTAAATACCTTTGTCAAAAATAAATGAAGTCTAGTATGTCCTAAAACTATGTCCGGAGCAGTCTGTCCTTAAATTATAAGCAACAGTATAATATACAATGCTGCAGTATTTGGCAAAAATATACAATGCTTCTATTGTATATTTTTGCCAAATACTCTGAATACGGCCGCAGGTCGATAGTAGCCACACAAATCAGCTTAGGTATCGACAGTTGGTCTTGAAAGTGCCTGAACCTTTGATTTGGTCCAGAAAGGTACATGTGAAAGTTTTTGTTTTATACCTCTGGAGCACAATTTACTGAATAACATTGGCCAGTCAAAGTTCTATACTTTTTAATAGGGAATCTTCAATAAGCACATAATTATGTATAAATATACCTACTCATATCTTCACTCACTCACTAATCTAACGATATTTCGCAGAGAAATCAGAGAAAAATAATTACATATGAAAGCTCTACACAACTTTCTGTATTGTTTTTTTTTTATTAGCCCGTGTTAGTGTCCCACAGCTGGACAAAGACCTCTCCCCTTGATTTCTACAACTCCCTCTGGTGCGGCCAGTCACTCATAAAAGTGTCCAAGTCGTCCCGCCATCTTCGCCTAGGCCTGCCACGTCCCCGTCTCTTTGTTGTCATCCACTTGGTGGTTATATTAGCCCACCTATCCTGATGCATGCGGCAGACATGATCTGCCCAGTCCCACTTCAGCCTGGCGGTCTTTTCCCCTGCGTCACTATGCGAGTTTAAAAAAAAATTAAGAAAAAAAGTTTCGAAAATTTACTTGAATAAAATAAACTTGAAAATAAAAAAGATTCCAATGTCAAGAGCAGAACGAGGGGAAAAAATTGCGTCGCGGTTTACGCAACGTCAATAACACTTATAATAACATTTACATTTTACAAGATCTATTGAATGGTTATTTAGTTATGCAATATTCTGTTATACAAATACAGCAAATCAGTAATGAAACCTAGGAATAATAATTATTATAAACGATGGTGTATCATCTCACACGAGACGAAATTAAACCATGACTATTGGTGCTACCTCAGAGCATAAATATGTGATTGTGTTTAGTAAAACGTCGGTTACCATTAAGGCGCGATTTTCTTGTATTTTTATATTAACGCCCTAGAAAGTGGTTTTATAGCAATCGACAAAGTCGAACGTTTTCCCGTGCACACTCACACTTACGAGTATGTAGAAATACTACTTCCTATACGTATATGTGGGTGCCATGATTTTGTGATCTTTTCTATGATTAATCTTAAAAAGTTATACTAAGTAGGTTCATTCCTGTTAAGCATTAAATGATAGAAAAATATTTATCTCGTAATAATTATAGTCTAGCTAGTCCTAACCACTAGCACATCTTGGACACTGGTGATCAAATATATGAAAGAGGCGCGTTCCTAGCACACCATTAGCACACATTCCAAGCTCGTGTAGGTGAACGCGTACCATGCTTGTATGAGTCAGATATGACAGGTCGACTGTTCGCGTTTTTGATAGGCGGTAACTGTGAGGTAACCGAGAGGGGGTGGACGGCACTTTCAGCGCGGAGTGGGAGTGGCCATACTCTATGATAGTACTTTTTATTATTCTGTGCCACTAGACCACTCGACCGCCAAAAAATAGTTACACACAAATAGAATATTGTTGCCTAATTGAACGTTACATTGTTATAACACTTAATATAAGTCTTATAACTTAATCTTTATAAAATATGTTCATAGAATACTTAAGGCTTTTCTAAAAATACCGCTAAAGGGACATTAATTGTAAAAGTTAAACCTTCTTCAACTTCAGAAGGAGCAAATTAACTCCAGTCATTTTCCAGTCAGTTTCAGAAACTAATTGACCTAGTTCCAATACGTAGGTAGTTAATCTTCTACTCTTCTGCATCCCACGCAAGACAATCGTAATCGTCACAAAGTTGATTTGTTTGAAAGATAAGTTCTCATAATTCGGTTGGTTCTTATTTTCATACGCTTTTAATAGGCTTTTAGACTCTTATCGAATTTGGCACAAGAAATTATTGTTTCCTGTAGTATTTGACATAAGAAACCAATTTTTATAAATACAATACAATACAATACTCTTTATTGCACACCTTGATAAATTACAACAATACAAAACAAGGAAGAAACACGAACAAAGGTAAACAACAGGCGGTCTTAAAGCGCAACAGCGGTATAAATTTTGGGTATTAAAAGTGTATGGTGGCTACGTATTTTCGATTAAAAATGTGTGTAATATTTTTTTAACTTTGGCCACCGAAAACGCTGTCAGACGTGTAGTGACGTCATAGAACCTAACTTAACTTAATGTCGAGTCAATCACTGACATGATGAACTTTATGCCTCATAACTTAAATGTCAGAAAATTTTGAGTTCAATTCGATTTACGTCATGCGCAAAAAATCTACAGATTAACATGGCTAATGATGTTTTTGCCTAATTGAGTTAAAGTAAACTTTATAAATGTTTTTTTGTGGTTTTCAAGTCGTAATAAAATATGGTAGTATTTTTTTCGGTTAATTGGACAGTAATCAATAATATAAAATTGACTTAAAAAAACCGGCCAAGAGCGTGTCGGGTAGGGTTGCCAACCGTACTATATAATATAGTACTGTACTATATTTTGGCCCAGCGTACTATATTCTATATGAAGCATATATAGTACGCAAAAGTACTATATTTTTGGGGTCCATGCCAGTGGCGAATTTACACTAGGGTCAAACCGCCAGGAGCGGCGTTTTGATAATGAAAAAATTTCGCGCTCGCTCCGCTCGCGCTTTTATTCATATTTAACCTTCACTGTACATTTCATTACTTCGTTCTGTCCTGCAAATATTGCAGTTACGTATAAAGCCACCGTTGTTTGCAAACATTTGTATTTTTTCCATGATTATATTAAATAACGACATTTCTTAAGGGGATTCTCTACTCCGATGAGCTTCGATTTGAATCCATTGGTATTATGAATATTATTCTAAAGCATATCATATTAACAGAATCGTCTTTAAACAAACTAGCATCCCATAATAAGGTACCTACTTCACAGCTCATTGATTCTGTGATATTTAGCATCAAAGTTGAACTATTTTAGGACCGAAACTGGTTCTTTGGTCAAAATTTTTGCCTTAATTAGTTTAAAATTAAAATCGCTTTTGCATTTTTATAAAAGTCTAGATTTCATTGAAGTAAAAATGTTTTTAAAACAATGTCAAATTTTATAAAAAATATAAGTACTTATAATATGGGTATTTTTTTTAAATATGGGTCTTGTAAAAAAAGTAAGTAGGTCACTATTGAAATTAAAAGAATATTAATAGGTACGTAAGTAAAAATTGCACACCTGTCAATACATTTAGAAAGTGATAGAAGACTCAATATTGCATATTTTTCGAAATACGCCATATACATTGGTGTTCAATAAAACATTTGGTACATTACAGTATACAATAAATGAACTAGTTATATATTACGCTAAGTAAAACATTCGACAACATGAAAGTTTGCTTTTTTAAAAAAGGTCAAATGTTAAGTTGGTAAATGTGAGCTTGGCAAATAAAACAATAAGTTGGGAAATGAACATTCGGCGGAATAAAATTGCGCGAAACGTGAGTTGGGAAGTGATATTCGGCCACACAACTTTCGACGATACTTAAATAAGAGAACCAATGCAACACAAAACTTGTCAAAAATCGATGAAAACTGAATGGAGCCCCTTAGAGTGGACAGAAAGAACGATCTCTACGACTTGGTTATCGATTATGTGTACCGTACTATATTTTATTTCGGTGTACTATATTTTTTTGATGGAATTTTCTAAAATACTATATTTCCCTAAAAAAAAGTTGGCAACCCTAGTGTCGGGCCACGCTCAGTGTAGGGTTCCGTAGTTTTCCGTATTTTTCTCAAAAACTACTGAACCTATAAAGTTCAAAACAATTTTCCTAGAAAGTCTTTATAAAGTTCTACTTTTGTGATTTTTTTCATATTTTTTAAACATACGGTTCAAAAGTTAGAGGGGGGGGACGCACTTTTTTTTCCTTTAGGAGCGATTATTTTCGAAAATACTAATATTATCAAAAAACCATCTTAGTAAACCCTTATTCATTTTTTAATACCTATCCAACAATATATCACACGTTGGGGTTGGAATGAAAAAAAAATATCAGCCCCCACTTTACATATAGGGGGGGGTACCCTAATAAAACATTTTTTTCCATTTTTTATTTTTGCACTTTGTCGGCGTGATTGAAATACATATTGGTACCAAATTTCAGCTTTCTAGTGCTAACGGTTACTGAGATTATCCGCGGACGGACGGACGGACGGACGGACAGACAGACATGGCGAAACTATAAGGGTTCCTAGTTGACTACGGAACCCTAAAAAGGGTCAAGTAGCCTATTGTTCGCTGGGTTTGTGCCCCACAGATCAATTCGGATTTAGATTAGTTAACATCGCTTTTCCGTACTTACAAAGAAAGTCCAAATCCAAACTTAACAATGACAGTGTCATAAATTGAAATAGATGTCATACACGAAAGAAAAAACGACAAGGCCCACTGGTGGCCGAGCCGGGAATCGAACCCAAGTCTTCAGCTTACGCTTACTTCTCTAGTGAATGTTATCTCTTGTTATTGAAAAAGAACAAATCAAAAAACATTCAATAAAATTTGATTTGTTCCCTTGTAGTGTAGTGTGACAACCCTGATGATATATAACTCATCTCATACAGAGTGACAACCCTATGCTCATGCAGCTGTGTGTTATGGATCATAGAGTTTTACGATGTAATTATAAATAATCATAAAGTTTATGGTATAATTAAAGTAATGATTATTGGTCATAAAATATACAATAAAATGTAATGTTAAAAACAGATGGGAATGACTATTGACCGTGACCAGGATAGTATATAAGCACGATTTTTATTGAATAAATAAAGAGTATTGACTTGACTTTTGAGTTATCATTACACCCGAAGCACCCCACACTTCATGGCGACCCTAGCCAGTCGTGCTACTCGAGGCAGCCCGAGTGCGACCCTCCGCCGCCGTAACTAATCCGCGCCGCTTTTGTCGCTCACATCAACTCAGTCGTCACCTTACCAGTTGGGCAGCTCGACGCAACCTATGTGTGACCCACCGCGAACACCAACGCCGCCAACACCACGACCACCATCGCTATAGCCAAGTATGGACCACCACCACCACAGAAACCATCGCCACAGCCAAGCACGTCCTCGCCACAACCGCGCATGTAATTACCAGCCGCAACCGTCATCGTCGCCATTCAATTGGACTGAACAATGCGAAGACGCGTTCAAAAATCTAAAAATAACCATCACAACCACTACCACCACAAAGATGGACAATAAGAAGATCGAGCGGCAATATATTGAAGTGGCCATGAGTAAGCCGAGCGCCGTCGGAGCCAGCCCAGCGCAACATCGTCCACCAGCTACTCCGCACCGCAGCGCCACGGCCCCTTCGCAGCACCGCGGTCCCTCCGCAACGCCACAGGTTCGCACCGCAGCACCACGACGCACTTGGTGGCACCGCGTGCCACACCCGCCCCAGCCCAGCGCACAAACAGCGGAACAGGGTAAAATATAAAATCCATTACATATTCACACTAATCGCTATTATGTTTCCATAATAAGTTTTAATTTTTTTTATATATATAAAAATAAGTATATTAAAGTTCTTGTAGGTATAAAAAAAAAATGTTTATAGAGAGTTATAAAAAGCACCAGATTTTTTTTTAACACTATTTGAGTCTATCAGACTCCAGAAATCGATTAGTTCATAAATTACAATACTTCAAAATAACAAAAGAAAAGACAAACAGACTCAATAAACAAATAAAAATTTCTAAAAGTTAAATAGTAGATCGCGGAAAATTCATACGAAACTATCAAGTTTTACATAATTAATAACTACCTATAAAAGGTGAAACAACTCTGTCAGGACATCTTATAATAAATTAATCAGAACTCATGTTCCATGATAAAAAAAATATATATATATAGATATAAAGTATCTATTCAACATACAACTTGTTGCATTCAAATATCCCATTACTGTACAAGATCAAAAGCTTATATGGGACCCAAAAGAAATTCGAAAATCGAGAAATGGTCCCATGCCATTGGTATGAAAAAAAAAAAACTTCTTTTTTTTTTCTATAATTCTGTTTTGTTGTTGTACTATATGTACTATAATAAAAATTAAAGTAATCGAATACAAAATAAAAGTCGTGCTATTGAAATTGACTGATTTTTATCAAATATAATTAATCTTATTCTTTCCAATTTATTGTACGTTTCCGGTCGTAAATATTAATAGAAAAAAAAAAAACACCTTATCAAACGTATTTATTATTATTTAATAATCAGGCAGGCAGTTAAAAAAAAAACTGACATAGCCTAAATCCAGTAATCACTTAATATTCGTAAAATAAAAAAGTGATGTATAGATATAATTTATTTTCTCTCTCTCAGTAGTAGCGAGACCGGACAGATCTCAGGCTGTAAGGTACTAAGGACAAGTATATATATATATAAAAAAACGAATTTTAAACTGCTGATATGTAAAATTAATATTATTTAATGACAGTAAAAAGAGGATAATATAAATTGTATAAACTTAAATAAAAAAATAAAAAATTAAATAATTACATAAGTATGTTTACAAGTAACAGGAAAAAAAAAACATAAGAAAAACGTCTTGTCGGGAAAGCAAAATCAGTTAAGTGTCGCAACCAACGATTAGCCTGATAACCTAAAAGTTATTGTGACTCTTAAATGCTTTTATGTTTTCAAACCGACATTATTAACAATACTGGGTATAGCTAGTAAATTATAATGTAAGCAGAGTACACCAGGATACAAACCAGACACAGACCCCTTGAAACCAAAACCAATTCGAGCGAGCTCTCAATTGTGAAGGTCCTTGGGCACACGCAAAGCTATTGCGTTCTAATGTGTGAAAGCATATGTCTGGAAAAACATACTACATTTATTGAGTATGTATCAGCGCGCTATAATAAATATATTTTTTGTATCTTTAATATTTATGTATTGTAATGTAGGGTCGGCCGACCGGATGCGCTAAAATGCGCAGTGTACTCTTTAAAAGAAAAGTGAACTTCATGTATCACGAAGAAGCTTACATTATTTCCCAATGCAGACATTAAGGTACTATGGCTCATGGGAATTGATTTCTATGTAATACAAGCAGGTATGAAATCCTTGACGGCTGACCATGATTCGATCGAGAATCAATCGTGGAGACTCTTGGACACACAAAATAGTGTGATGCTTAAAAGCAATGCCTGAATGTATGAACAATACTAAAAGTATAATTGTAATCCCCAGTAGTAAAAAAAAAAAAAAAAAACTCCTCTAACAAGTTTAGTAAGCAGGTTTTATCTGCGGAAAAGAGGTGTAGGTACTAAAAACAAATACTTTTACCCCAAACAAAATTGATATCACAAAACGACATAGGTATAAAAATTTATTAAAATAGAAATACAAATCTAAAAAAAAAAAACACCTTAAAAAAAAAAGAGGGGATAAGAATATGAAAAATAAAAATAACCACAATACTCACTACATCAATCGCTATACGTACAACAATTTTTTTTTTAACTCAAATCACAAGTCAGAATTACTGCATACACAACTCACAAAAGTAACTAGAATACAAATATCATATAATATATATTATAACCTCAAAATTAGAAAGTTCAAATAAACTAATTTATTATATTTTATCTCGAGCAAAAAAAAAAAAAAAAAAAATCTGAACTACCAAATAAATTAACATCTCTTGGCATTTTCTTGTTAAAAAAAAATACTATAGCGTGATTACGCTATACAAAATAGTTTAAATCATCTATAAAAATACCACAAATAATCAGACCTTACTAAAATAAAATGACAAAAATATACATAACTCGAGTACAACTCACGTACAAACACGTTAACAAAAAAAACAACCAACTTAATACAAGTAAAAAGCAGCCAACAATAAATTTCAAATTAATCGGTATCAAAAATTCAAAAAAAAAAAAATTAGAAGTCGAACTATTTTCACCACAATATAAATACCCAAAACCGAAAGTGTAATTTTACGCAACTACATCCTTTCTTTTATAGCGTGTAGTAGTAAAACTAAAATCACAAACACAACGCAGTTAGACAAAAAAAAATGAATAGAAAATACTTCAAAAAAATACCTAAAGCATAACGCGAAACAAACACGAAATTATTAGTGAAATTGTGTGATGCTTTAAAAGTGATGCCACAATATATGAAATATTATATAATACGAGTATGTTGTAATTGCCAGTGTGAGCGATAATTTTTTTTTCTTGTATCCTGAGCAAATAAATATGTATTGAACTATTGAGCTGAGTAATAGCCATAAATGAAAATGCGTTGTGTACCCTTACCGTTTGTGATGCATTTAGTCTGCACACAAAAATAAGGTTAAAATTGTTTTTATCCCTTTTCAAATAAATACAGAAGTCAATATGACAGGCAAACAGATCTAATGGAAGATTGTAAAGTGTTTATGAATAATGTCATTAGTAAAATTGAAACATATTATGATCGGATGACACCATCCAAGTAAGGAATTGCTAAAAAAAAAAAAACAATCTCCAATTGCACAAGATAGCATCTAGATTATTTAGCAATAAGAACAATTTATATCCTTTACCACATAAGGACCAACTAATGTATCCCAGTAGAAATAAGTAAAAAAAAAAAAAAAAAAAAAGAAGAAGTAAAAAGCCAAAAACAGTTGTCATGTATAATCCAACTATTTTTGACTCAAAAAAAAGGGGAAAGCTGTAGTGTAGTGTGACAACCCTGATGATATATAACTCATCTCATACAGAGTGACAACCCTATGCTCATGCAGCTGTGTGTTATGGATCATAGAGTTTTACGATGTAATTATAAATAATCATAAAGTTTATGGTATAATTAAAGTAATGATTATTGGTCATAAAATATACAATAAAATGTAATGTTAAAAACAGATGGGAATGACTATTGACCGTGACCAGGATAGTATATAAGCACGATTTTTATTGAATAAATAAAGAGTATTGACTTGACTTTTGAGTTATCATTACACCCGAAGCACCCCACACTTCACCTAGTTTAATGACAGGAAGCGACAGGATGAAATAACTCTTCAGAATTAACTAGCTAAATAACTAAACAGAGCATATTAAAATCATAGTGACATCTCATCAATTATGCATAGACAGATTTACTGAACTAACTAGAACTCGGAACTAAGCCTATAAATAAATATAATAACATTAGAAGTCTGGTCACGTTTCTCAAATGTCAACAACGTTGTCTCTGTAAACCGGGAGATTTGAAATCGCTACAACAGAATCGTCAACTAGGATCTTAAACCAATCAAAACTTAAAACTCATGGGGTTTGAATTCTTGGATCATGCTTTGTCAATTTTCAAAGTTGTTAATCTCGTATTGTTTAATTTTCTAAATTAAAGTAAGTGTGAGATCACACGTATGCCTTCAACGTTGCGTTTATCTAAGGTACAGCGAGCAAATCTCGACTGGGGGGCAATTGTAACTGATCCATTTTTTCCATTATTACACTATGATGTTGAGTTCTACATGTATCCACTAAACACGCCTACCATATATAACCGGTGGACACTCTATTTAATAATGCAAACATTGCAAAACATGGAAAAAATGGATCAGTTACATTTGTCCCCCAGTCGGGATTTGCCACGCTGTACCTTATACTTAACTTAAAAGAACTTCGGTAAACCTTTATAATCAGCGATATGAACTTCTACAAGAGTTTTTGACGTTATATGTAGCTAACACATGACCGTACCGCACAGCGTCCTTGGATTTTCTTCATGCGAGTGTGAGCGAGAAAAAATACTCTTTCTCGCTCACACTTAAAAAAATCCAAGGACTCAGTGCGATCGTTTGTTAGCTACTTTAGAATAAGCTGCTCGATAGCCTAAGCGTCACGGAAAATGTCCCTTGTTCCTCGTAGATAACCAAGTCGGTGTGGTGAAAAAGAATTTTCTCTTTAGAAAACTGCATGAAATATGTAGGTAGTGGTTATCAATGAGGAAAAATAAACCCATCCATTCCATAACCAGGTAAGCTAAGAAGAAAAAAAATTCTTCGTACAATAATAGTTTTGTATGAGGAAAAAAAAATCCCATTTAATAACCGGGTAAGCTAAGAAGAAAAAAAAATCCATAGAAAACTACATAAAATAATGGTTTTCTACGAGGAAAAATAAATTCTTGTTTCCAAACCGGGTAAGCAAAGAAGAAAATAAATTCTTCGTAGAAAACTGCAAAAAATAAAGGTTTTCCACGAGGAAAAATAAATTCTTGTTTCCAAACCGGGTAAGCAAAGAAGAATATTTTTTCCTCATACAAAGCCAGTTATCAAATTTGGTTATCTACGAGGAACAAGGGGAAAATATATGTAATATTTGGTATGTAACCGTTTGGGAATATCGCTCACTTTCTCTAGACAGTGATACTTAGTTATTTTTCGCAACTTTTACGATATCGAGTAACGTATTAGAAACTCGTGCAGCTCATGATACATGTACAGTCACGGACTTTGATTGTTGATCCACTGCTAGCTCATTTTATACTAGACATTTCATAGTTAACCATAGGTAGTTAACCTAAGACTGGTCCAGTATAAAATGACCGTACAATTCACTACCCTAAACAACCCACCCGCCTGCCGTCTTTGTGCCGTAGATGTGCATGGGCTGCAGGCGATGTTCGCGCTTTGGGTTATTGTACAGCACCACCAGCAAGCACTAGTCCGCTTTGCAGAGCACCACCTCCGGAGGCCCTTCATAGCCTCCTGTACTATTGGACCGTATCCAGTACGGTTGACCTTTCAGGGACCGCTTTTGTAACGCATGGCAAGCGTCCCCGTGCCTGTCAACCTGCGATCAACCTACGCAGGCGACGGACAATTCAATAAACAGAACCAACCTGCGTGTTGAGCAGCGGGAGCCGACATCGCCGGTGAAGTTATGGCTAGCAGCGCCACAGCTAAAATCCACGACGCCGCCATTTTACCTGTCAAAAACAAAAGTGACATTAATAATGATGAGTTTTAAGATCATAGTAAAATAAGTAAAATACAAAAATCTTAATTGCGAGTTAACTTAAATAATAGCCGCAGTGGCGTATTTTAATTTTAATTTTATTTATTAAGCTGGTGTTTTTTTACGCAGTGCCAGAAGTGGTTCATTATATGCCAGGTCGAAACTTCGGAGGGCCATCTGTACTGAAAAACGTCGTACGATACAAGTGCACTCCCTTCGGTCGTTTTTAGGGTTCCGTAGTCAACTAGGAACCCTTATAGTTTCGCCATGTCTGTCTGTCCGTCCGTCCGTCCGTCCGTCCGTCCGCGGATAATCTCAGTAACCGTTAGCACTAGAAAGCTGAAATTTGGTACCAATATGTACATCAATCACGCCAACAAAGTGCAAAAATAAAAAATGGAAAAAAATGTTTTATTAGGGTACCCCCCCTACATGTAAAGTGGGGGCTGATATTTTTTTAAATTCCAACCCCAACGTGTGATATATTGTTGGATAGGTATTGAAAAATGAATAAGGGTTTACTAAGATCGTTTTTTGATGATATTAATATTTTCGGAAATAATCGCTCCTAAAGGAAAAAAAAGTGCGTCCCCCCCCCTCTAACTTTTGAACCATATGTTTAAAAAATATGAAAAAAATCACAAAAGTAGAACTTTATAAAGACTTTCTAGGAAAATTGTTTTGAACTTGATGGGTTTAGTAGTTTTTGAGAAAAATACGAAAAACTACGGAACCCTACACTGAGCGTGGCCCGACACGCTCTTGGCCGGTTTTTTAATTTATCGTCACTCGTTTCGAACTTCCTTTTTTCCGCACTTGTATCGTAATGTACTATTTTGTGATTTTGTAGCAACGTATAAACGTATAAAACTTGGAGTAGGTACGCCTTGAATTTAGAATATTGATACAAAAAGTCTCCTAATAAAAATATAAGTATTTTATTGTGTGTGATAACTCGGATCTTCCATATCACAACAAAGCCAACTCGGAATTTTAAAATGGCGCCAAATTACAAACACAATTTCAAATGACATCATTTACAATTAGGTAAATATACCAATTATTTATGGTATATTCAAAACGTGGCCAATTTATAACCATTATAATATTAGCTTGAAACATTGTCTAAATTACAATTCACGTGGGAGTAAGAGAACTACCCATGCGTGTAAATTCACCTTGACATCAGTGAATAACGCAAAGTTTCATTTCACACAATACGTAGTGTAGGAATCAACATTTAGTTAGTTCTAGTAGTAGTAGGCATACGGTTGTTTTTCAGGTAATTCAGGTACGAAGTAAATTAATGACTCATATCAAAGAGAATATATACCTACACCGTGTATACCTACTCTAAGCGGTGGAAAATCGGTAAGCAGGAATCAATGTTTCTTCTCCAGTAATCGATGGCGATCAATATCTATGTGGTACTTATAAGGAATTAAGTTTTTATTATACATATTTTAAAAATATGTATTAAACTTATTGTCACCCTACCAGTGGTGTAGTTTTAAAGAGTTCAAAACCTCTTTCACAAGTAAACCATAGCTAAAAATTCCATAGACTAATGGAAATAAGCTGTCAATTTGTCATTGTCAACTTCATAAAGCTGACACGTCGGCCTAGCCGAAATGAGAATCGTTGACGCAAAACCCCGCGCCGATCCAAACGCAGTCTGGCTCTGTCGCGTCAATACAGAAAAGTGATAGAGATAGCAATATTATCGTAAGCGTTTGTGCATTTGGCTACGTAACTTGGTCTGTCAAATTCACCGCCAACGCGATGGCTCTTGACATACACTAATTCCCTTTAATAAATGTAGGGTATCCATCTTATTCAGTGGCTATTAATTTTAATGATAAATTAACTTTATTTAATTAGATGGTGAAGTAAATTGCATGAGAGCTCAAGCATTTAACTCTATTTATGTTAATAATTATTATTTTTTCAACTCCTGATTACCGATTAAATTTCACCGCGTATACATATTTATTTTAGAACTGAACCTAAATCGAGTGACATGTTCTCGCTTAATTCAATATACATAATATAAAATTACTGTCAAAGTAAAATCACAGTACATAGGCTCTCTCGACACAGGATTAAAACTTTTGAACCTCAGCTTTGGTCTATTGAGGATTTTGGACGACAATTTGGCATATATTCTTAACTTGATATGTGATAAAATTGTAAAATATTAATAGAAGGGAAACGTCCTTGCTAATATGGAATTAATATGAAATCGAATTGAGTGACGTCACAGTCAACTCAGTTACTTTATATATTTATACCTGACTTGTTAAATAGAAATAGAATTTAAAAATAACTTCTATCCATGCTTTTTTATATTTATCTTTATGCTTTATTTCGTGCATGGTCAAGTTCCCTATTATATAAACAATAAGAAGTGACAACCCTGACGGAATCAGAGCGAAACCGTGTAAGTGCAGGGAAGTGCTCTTGTATCGATTCTTATAAAGCGCTTTCTTGAGGTTTGTTGCTAAACAGAATTTTATTGTTTCGAAGGTAAACTGCTTCAGGTATAAGTAGGTACGGTCTATATAGAATACGGTAAATGTACCAGTTATCGACTGTGTATCAGTAGACGTCACTTTCTGTGTCATCGATGGGCATAAGCATGTAGAGTACTGGTACTGTGGTACTGGTACTTTTCCTTAATTGTTTATTTTAATCTATAATAAAAATGCTGAAGACTTGTGCTACACATTTATCATCACCGTTTTTGTTTTGTTGGTTATTCGCTCGTTAGGCAACAATAACTGAGAAACGAGCATAACTTTGATTGGCCGAGTGATCGGATCACGTGGCTTGCGCTGATATTTGATCTCGCCTCTGCTCTCGGTTTACTTATATAAACAAAAGCGTTGTATAACTTAGTATATTAACAATTTGGAATAAAATATGTATATTTTGATTATGTCGCTCGAATCTAGAGCAGAGCCCAACTGGGGTAGTACCTCCGTCTTACAGAAGACCGCAGCCAAATAGCACTAGACCCTACTCATAGTGTTGTGTTCCTGTCGGTGAGTAAGGCTGCCAGAGCTCAACGAGGGTGCGGTGTGCTGATGACAGGAGGACTTACGGAACTAACTTGTTCCGTCTATTAATTGTCCTTTGAGTCGTCGGCAACCCGAACCCTCCTTGGAACTGTACACTCCTTTTTGCTGTGTACTTAACACAGCAAAAGGGAATGTACAAGTTTCTAATGGGGTGGCAACGCGCATGTGACACTGTTTGAGTTGCAGGCGTCCATAGGTTACGGTGACCGCTTTACATCAGGCGGGCCGTAAGCTTGTTTGCCACCGACGTAGTATAAAAAAAAAATGTTTTTTTTTATTTCCGCTACCCAAAGGTAGTCTTGTAGATATCGCTCTTTAGCGATAAGACCGCCTGTTGTCTGCCTCTATTTATAATCATTTTCTTTTGTCTCTACTGTATCTTTTTTCTGTACCGTTTGCTGAGGTGTGCCAATAAAGAGTATTCTATCTATCTAAAATCAAAGCTTAAAGCGGGTCTTTATAAAGGGGTAGGCAGAGCACATAAAACTACTCAAGTTACAGTGCTACTCTTAACGTAATTAAGGGGTTGAAAATAAACACCACCACATGAGAAAGTGGGTCAGTAGCGAAATTATGACAAACTTATAATTTGTATAACGAAAACTAAAGTTTGACATGACCACGCCCAGTGAAACCTGAGCCTGATAAACGCTTAGAAATCATTAATAGGTATATGTAAAAGTATAGAAAGTACAGATTGTGATATCGTAATTCAAGTCACAAAGCTACCGCAATAATAAAACCTGAATCCCTTTGTAACAGATATCAGCCTTTTATTGACATATATGTATTCAACATTACCCTGATTGGTTACCTCTGTAATAAAATACGACATAACAAATAAAATACCATGTTTGCTCAAGACGATCTCAATATAAATACATATATTGTTATATATACTTATACATGTATCTACGCCACGCACATCGCTGGATTCCAACATAAAGTTAATTTGGAAGTTGATTGACAATTTGAACGCACAGCAGCGAAGGTCAGGCAGGATTAAAATTTTAGCGCGATCCGAGTAGCGACTGACTGGCCAATTCGAACCTACAATGATATCATTATGAAATCTAAAGGATTATCATTCAAATATCGTACATTTCGCTTATGCTTGTCTCGCGGACGTTTTACTAAACTTCCTAAGCGCACTCAAAATTAGTCTCAGACATAGGTTATATTAAAAAAATAAATTAATGCTCAATGTTAATGTATAGGTCATATAATCTAGTTTTAATATTTATATTCTCTTTCCAGATCTCGTAAGTTTAATCTTTGTTATAAATATGTACTGACGCGATCGCTTGGACAGGTCTCCACGGAAGACCAGTGTAACTTGACAAAATGCTGAGGGGAGACCTTTTCAGTGACGTTAATATAATGCCTATTAATGTGTATCATAGACGTAAGGAATATTGTTAACGTCCTGAATAAAAATATTTTCTTTCTTTCTTTCTGTATTGGCGCGAGCGAGACGCACGATAACGTCAGTTTATATACATTTAACTGGCCTGTCTGTAGGACCTGCACTGCACGGGAAGCATGGTCGCGCGATACACGATAAAATAGCAGGCCGTCCCTATCGCACTATTTGTAAGTGCGATAGGGACGGCCTGGTATTTTATCGTCTATCATGCGACCATGCTTCCCGTGCTGGTCGCAACTGCTGCCTTCGCTTTGTACCTATATACAGTTTCTAATGGCTGGAGAGCTGTTATACTCGAATATGTTCTGTTGTGGCGAGGCTGGGTAATTGCACCGCAACTGCACAACTGCTTTTTTTAAGCAGGTATTTAGATCGATAGTGTAGAATTGCAGATAAACTTCTCAGATCTTGTGGCAATGTTAGTTGGTATAGTTTAGTCATCTACACCTAAAATAAATAACATATCAGTTTCATCGTAGAACCAGCTCAAAGTATATAATGTACCTTCAGTACTTACAAGGATTACCTTTCGTTCGTAGCTGTTATTTCTATTTTTCAGGTTTAGGATATATAAAAAAAATCACCGATGAGGCCTGAAATTAGAAGATGAAAACGATCCATATTTCTATCACCTATGTGATAGTGATTGGGAATCTTCAAAACATAACATTTCCTTTCTAACTAATTAAACTGATGACGGCGATGTAAGAATATTTTGCATAATTATAAAGTAAGAGAGAGAGTAACATTTCCATCAGGTAGGTATCGTATTTAAAATTTTTGCTTTTAACCAAGATTTATATGTTTCGAATAAATTGTTAAAATTACTTTTGCTTTAAACTCGTACATACTTTAATCAAGACAAACTGAAGAACAAACATTAACAGTCTGCACGAACTTTTTAGGCTCATTATCACATTTATCACATTATGATAATTATGAATTTGTCAATTTAACCATAAATTAAATATAACAAGATCATACCATCCCATACATTAAAATGCGACCACCTACGAACGCGCTTACACTCCACCACACATAGATGGCGCCACAAAAAAATGCCTTGTTGCCACCGATTATTTGTAGATTGGCATAAAGTGTCAATTCCGAGCCGTAAATCTATGTCAAAAGTGACACTTAACGCCATCTACATGTATAATCGAAAGCTACAAGTCATTTTTTTTGTGGCGCCATCTATGTGTGGTGGAGTGTAAGCGCGGTCTTAGCCGGTCGCATTTTAATGTATGGGATGGTATGATCTTGTTATATTTAATTTATGATTTAACGAAACCGGTATTTCTTACAAACGTTAGTCTTAGTTTTTCCCACTGGATATACTTAATTGAAAATATTTATACACAGTTTGTACTTTAATTATACTCGCAGTAAAAAATCATACATATTTCAAATGCTACGAGTAAGGTGCATTAGGGTAATTCCGAAAGTCGTCTTATTACGAAAATTGCATAAAAATCGCCTTTATTTCCATCATATCAAGATTCCCCATTCGGAATTTCGAGAGCATTTCAGTCATTCGGAATTACCCTAATGCACCTTATATACTAATTCAAAAAATCTAATTGAGAGGCTACGATTAAAATAGGTACTTCAAGTAGTATGCTTTTTTTTCTCTTCTTTTTAGTACCTATTATTTAACCTTTAGTATATATTTTTATTTATTATAAGTTTTTTTTTAAGTTAGTTCAATTAGTTATATTTTAGTTTTGTATAGTTATTTTTAAGTTTTTTTCGATTAGTTTTAATGTAGTTTGAAAATAAATTGTACCCTAGTACGAGTAAAGAATAAACAATTGCCTCTCATTATCTTAACACCAGCAAATAAACCTATCCCATACTTAGCAGGCTAGGTAAATTAAATATAGAAAAGAAACAAGTAATACGACGAAAGGCTCATTTAGTTTATATGGCGTGCGAACTCTCGAACTCACACGTAATTTTACATTAGATTTATATTTTTTTAAGATATGAAAGCATATTTTAAATGTAATAATTACAATATGTCATTACTTAACATAAGGTGGACAAATAGTGTACCTACCTAGCTAGCAACGCCAACAAACTGCTCCGCAATTTGGAGAAACATTAATTTAAGGGACCCACATTAAATTGAAAATTTTGATTAAAACAATAAAAAAAAAACATACTCGCCGATTGTAAGATTCAATTCAGCCGGCCGGTCAAGCGCCACATTGTAGTGAAACTCGCGTCAGAGTTCTAATACCGTCTAAGTCAGCTCTAAGTGCTAAAAGTAACAAGGACTATACGAGTTTTTAGCTCAAGCAGAGTTCATGGAAGTATCAACGCCGAATTAATTAGAATAATATTAAGTCTGATACTTACAGCGATTTAATTTCTAATTTGCATTTATTTTTGCCTCTTCACATGAAGGTGGTGTTAGAAAAAAAACCTAAGGCTTAGCTTCGATCGAGTCAATTATAACAGGGGATTGAAGTTCCGTAAAGTTTTTAAATATATATTTCAGAAAGTAATAGTTACAAGGTAAAAATAAATACAGTGCGATTACAATTAGTTAACGACTCGAATTTTACCCTTCGGGTTCGGCTCTTATCGGGATCGCTTGAGTGCAAGCAACATAGATATAAAACCCGAATCGTTAACTGATGTTAATACTGCGTACTGCAGTACTGCGTTAAATTTCCGATATCTCGTTGAAAAAAATATTTTAAAAAATCCTGCATACTGCGCCAAAATATAACACCCTAAAGGCAATTATTTTAGGATTGGTTAAACTCTCAGGATTCAGACATGTAGCCACCTACGTGTACGTATAAGACCACCGTAAAGCTGATTAAGTGATTACTTTTACGGATCATCCCGCTTTGGTAACGCGTGAAAGCAAATTGCTTTTGAAATACCGCGATGCTTACAGACTCCCCTTATTTATGACACTTAAAACTTAACATTTTTGTAAAAAAATGTTTCATTGTAAGAAATCTTTGTTAAATTATTTAGCAAAACGTTTATGATTGATAAGAATACATTAGGTACAACTATCTAAATCGTTATTAAAATTAATTTTAAGTACTTTAATAGGTACATTAATTATTACTAAACATAAGAGGATATTCTTTTATATTTGAGGACAGTTTATAGCTAATAAATTAATTATTCAAAATCGCTACATTACACAAATACATTTTACACTCTGATCAATTTGCAGAAAGAATGTAAACCACTAATATGCGAAAGGTAGGAGGATTCATAGCTTTGAAGAAAATAATATTACTTTCATTACTTTTCTTTTTTGGTAAAATTTATAGCCCAATCTTGTAATCTAACTTTAACTATAACGTCTCCAAGAATCTTCAAAGAGAATGCAACCGTAAAATGTTGTTCCAATTACAATAAAATCTTCCATTAAACCAGACTCAGGAGAAGCATAAAAAAGTATTAAAACAATGAATTTCGTTTAATATGTTTCTCATTTTTTCGGCTAAATGTCTCATTGTGTTCTTTTGGAAATAGTGTCACTACCAAATGGAATTAATTTTACATTTTAGACACAACAAAATAATTAGGTTTTTAGAGTTATTATAGTTTTAATTTAGTTTAAATAGAGTTATAATCATAATTGTAGGTATCTAATATAAGATAGGAATAAAACATTCGAATACTCATTAAAATATTCGTGAAAATGTATTCATGTTTACATACATATACAAAAAAAACACATAAGACTAAAAAACATGTAGGTACACAGAAAAAAAAAATTACTTGAAGCAAGTAATATTATTTGAGTCAAGATCTTTTGGGATTTCGATATAAGGAAAATGGAGAATTACTTAGATTGAGATATAAAATGTTTCGCATTATAGTTCTTAGACCAAGAACTACTTTTTTGTATCAACATTTGAAATATCTCTTCCACTAAAAGCTAATAACTGTTGTTTCAAGAGAGAAAGCATTTTGACATAATTATTCCTTTTCTTAATTTAACATTGAAAGGCTCTTTAACGAAGATTGAATGTATTTTGTTTATAATAGTATTAAAAATTGGCTCAAAAGCGTTAGTTCTTATTGTAAAATAGCACATATTCTCTTCAAATGATGTAAGGCTCTTTTTTCAAAAGCTAAATTGTTTAACCCAAGAACGAAAATATTTAAAACAAGATATTTTCGTTCTTGGGTCAAACAATTTAGCTTTTAAAAAGAGCCGTACATCATTCTCTTCAAATGATGTAAGGCTCTTTTTTTAAAAGCTAAATTGTTTGACCCAAGAACGAAAATATCTTGATCTAAATAGCTGATTAATTTACTCAAGAGCGTTTTGTTCTTGTTGTCAAATGGCCCATATTCCGGTCAAATGATGTAAAGCTCTTTTTTTAAAAGCTAAATTGTTTGACCCAAGAACGAAAATATCTTGTTCTAAGTAACCGAGATAATTTACTCAAAAGCATTAATTGTTCTTGCAAAATAGTTCTTTTCTTGTTGTAAAATGGAACTTATTCGAATCAAATGAGGTAAAGCTCTTCTTTTAAGAGTGTTTAATTCTTCTTATAAAAAGTGTCATTCTTGTCGTAAAATGGAACGTATTCCAATCAAATGAAGTAAAGCTCTTCTTTTAAGAGTGTTTAATTCTTCTTATAAAAAGTGTCATTCTTGTCGTAAAATGGAACGTATTCCAATCAAATGAAGTAAAGCTCTTCTTTTAAGAGTGTTTAATTCTTCTTATAAAAAGTGTCATTCTTGTCGTAAAATGGAACGTATTCCAATCAAATGAAGTGAAGCTCTTCTTTTAAGAGTGTTTAATTCTTCTTATAGAAAGTGTCATTCTTGTCGTAAAATGGAACGTATTCCAATCAAATGAAGTAAAGCTCTTATTTTAAGAGTGTTTAATTATTTTTATAAAAAGTGTCATTCTTGTCGTAAAATGGAACGTATTCCATTCAAATTAGGTAAATCTCTTCTTAATCACGACTATAAGGTGTGCCGTTCTCGAGAATGTTCTCCGTTTACTATGGGCTTTGAGCGAGAACGTTTCCTATACAAAATGGAGAACATTCTCGAGAACGGCACAACATGAGCTACAACACTTTTCATACGGACGTTTGTGTATTTGGCGCGTTTACAAAATTTACCATTTTATTTTTGTTTTATTCTTATCATTTTAATGTCTCAAATGAAATACTTATGATGTATTTTTTTACCTATTTAACATCTTTAGTTTTGTTTGCCTACCTTTATAATAATTATGGTCATTTCATCACTATAGACTTTGCGACAATTATGACTTGATTAAATTACCTACCTTAATAAAACAATAATAAAATGGTATATTTTGTAACTAGGATAAATACACAAATTTCCACTTTTAAAGAAGAGGTTTAAATTTTGATGGAGTGCGTGTCCCTTTACAACAAGAACCAGAAATACAAACTTAAAAGAAAAGCTTAATGTAAGTATGTAATTAGAATACGTTCTATTTTACAACTAGAATGAACATGTTACAAGAAGAATTATCTTAACCCACAGAAGTGCTAATCAACTCAAGCTTTAACTTTTTACAAAAAGACTTGTGCCGTTTTAAGTATGAATGAGTTTTGACAGTATTCCAGTATAATTTATACAAGCCAAATTAGTTTTGAAACACATTTATACCTATTCGGAAATAATGGAATGAAAGTGAAATGTAAGTTTCTCATTTATTTTATGCATCAGTTAAAGAAAGTAATTACAAATTCAGAACCTATCAGTATCACTATACAGTATTAAAATTGAATTTAGAACGGAAAACATTTTGACTTATAGGTAAGCATATAGGTACATAAATGTATGAGCTACCAAGATTGATTAGAGCTACAAAGTACCAAGATTCTCTACAAGTCAAACTTAGAATAAATCACGTCAATTGTAAATAGATGGTGCAAATACTTAAGTAGGTACATAAGACCAAAATGTCATAGATACAATTTCTGTAGCTTAGTATATTTTTACATTTCAAGAACTTTATAGTCTAAGATCCGTACCAAGCTCGATCTTCACCGACGTGTTAACCAGGTGAAAATAATATTTTATTAAGTAAAATAAGTTTCTGAACATGTCTTACTATGGTAACCTCAATAAAAATGGTCAAGATTACATAAAAAAAAAATTCAAAGATTTTTAAAAAATAATCTTGACCATTCATTTTTATTGAGGAGACATGTTCAGAAACTTATTTTCATCTGGTTAACACGTTGGTGAAGATCGAGCTTAGTACGGATCCTATACTATAATAAAATTAAAACGTCTAAGTTTAAAACGTCAACTATATACGGTGGTACCTACTGTATCATACGCCGTATGGATTTGATACACTTTTTTTGAATAATTACGCGGAGGTGCTCACACACTTGGGGATACTTGGCGTGAAAAACGTGGTAAATCTTAAACAACAAGTCGAACGCCTTTGCAGCTGAATGCACGTGGTATTTGATATCATGAATAACGATGTATATCTGGGCGAAGTTTTGTAGCGGTCGTTGTATGAGCACGGAGGGTTGCACGGTATCCTTCCGGGCTGCAGCCTTAGCTTTCTGGGCTGCGATTACGCTGTCGATATCTCCGGCGTCCTGCATTAAAAACATAATTTAAAAGTAATGCCATAGTTCCCAGGAATATCCCACTGCTCAGCAGAGGCTCCACTACAAAAATATAAGTTCTTTTTTCTTCATTAAAATATGTACAGCAGAGACTTAGTCATATAGAAAATGGAATTTTAAGGTACACAATAGTTAGTTGTTTTACAAGGGGGCAAAGTTGTTGTTTAACCGCACGTGCCAATATTGAAACCTGAGCAACCGAAAGATTCCAATATTGAACCACTCGCGAGCGTAGCGAGTGGTTCGAAAAGTGGAATCTTGTGCGTTGCGAGACTTGCGAGGGTTTCAAGGGACGAAGGTTAAACAAACTTTGCCGCCGAGTGAAACACAAAAATGTTCACCACACCAACACGAAGAAAACACTGACTATAAAACATCAAACTAAATCAAAACTATCAATTTATTCAATAATTATGATTCAAAATAGTCATATATATTTCGGTAATTTCCACCAGGAAGCTAAAATTAAAGATATGAAGTGAAATTTTGTGATAAAATGCAATTTTGCTATCTGTTTTTGAATAGCAAAGTAAGCCTTTACCAGTTGGTGTGGTGAAAAGTTTTTAATTTTTCCCTTAATTATTGTAATTAAATAAAGAAGTAACAAATACCAAAACATGGTAAGTAAAATATGACTTCATTATGGTGGCTCTATGGCAACTTTGCATGCCTTACAGTTTACACACGTAGAGTGTGTTTAGTAAAACGTCCCACTTTGTCGGTTACCATTAACGGCCTAGCCACGACAATGGTCTAAGGCGGCGAGCGGGGCGGCTGGGCTGCGCGGGAAACGCGCGCGGGCGCTAGCCATGCCACGTACTTTTAGAAGCGGCGGCAGGGCCTAGGAGCGGCCAGAACGTTTTCATATTTAAAAACATGTTTTTTACTGTCGAATATGACTCTAAAGTGCATAGAATGCTTTAATTAGTCAATTACATCTTGTACAAGAGAATATGTGTGATGACTAAGTACATGGAATTTATTTTATGGCTAGTTAAATGATACTTAATATAAATAAACACTTAGAAAAAAATTAAGAGTAAATACGAATAAATACTATACAAAAATATGTTTGAAAACATTATTACATACTACATACGCGAAAGTACAATTCAATTTTCATTAAATAAAGGTTTCGGGTTCAAGACGCTCATAATAAAAACAAAATGTTTTGTTTCGCGCGGAATCGCTAGCCCCATCTAGCCGCCTAGGCCGGTCGCGCCGCTGTAATGTCGTGGCACCGCCCGCGCGGCGCGTTACAGTTGTTTGAGTCGCGCGCCGCCCCGCGCGCCGCTCCCGCGGGTAGGCCCGTAAAAACCCGCGCGCGATTTCGAACAGCGGCAAGGTCGTGGCATGCCTCGCGCGCGCTGCGTTTTTGTTTTTGTGACTTACCGCTTGCCGCTGCCGCAAGACGCCTTAGACCATTGTCGTGGCTAGGCCGTAAGGCGAGGTTTACTTGTATCTTTATATGAATAAACTGACAAAGCGGCTTTATAGCAATCGACAAAGTGGGACGTTGTCCCGTGCACACTCACTAGTAATGATTTTCATAAAAAATGAGTGGGAAATATTAAATGGAATACTACTTTATTATGTTCTGGGAACATATTTACCAAAATGAAATATATTGAACTCGCTTGACTCGAAGAGTAAAATAGTAAAACATTAACTGAACAGTTACACAACTTTTATAGTTAATAATATAAATGTATATTAATAATAAAATAAATAGAATAAAACCCTTAAATTTGGATTGGATGCATCTAATACTTACATCTATCTGAACTAATAAGCCCTGGATTGATTCAGTGGTTGAGAATTTGACTTTCCTAGATTTCCGGCCTTTGGGTGGTATTAAAAAATATAGCAGGTAAATCTGCACCGGAATTATTTTGTCTGAAATTAAAAAAAAATTATATGAGACATTAGACTCACACATATTTTCATAAAATGATCAATTATGAATGCATTGTAATTAATTACGTTTTAACGGCCTCTGTATCTTTCTTCGTGGGTAGTGACTCTGCCTATGAAGTACAAGGTCCTGGGTTGAACTTGAATCCCATTTGAATTTGAACATTTTCAAGTTGTCATCCAACAAACTGAATGCTAATGGCTGAATGTGATCTGCTTGTGTGCTCTTTTTCTTTTCGTTCGTTTTTTTGCGTCGTTGTCATTGCTGTGAAAAATAAATTGGTGATTGCGATGGCAAGTATACCTACTAAAATAAATATAAGACGCTCTGATTAAGAGAAGTGTTCTAAAGGAAATATGGCGTTTATTTTTAATGTATTTAGTGTAGTAACTGGCCACCTTACACCAAAATCATTTTTGGTGTAATAAGTTCTGTGACCTATGAAATAAGCTTTGTTCATAGGTCACAGAATTCATTTTAGTATAACATGGCCAGTAATAAAAATCTTATGCTAAAATCAATTCTATTTATATATGTATGGAATTTATCTGTAATATTCATATTCATATATTCATATTCATTTATTCATAAAATTAACAATTTTACATGTCAAAGTTAAAGTTAAATTATCATAATTAGGGTACAATACAATATACATACATACATACAATCACGCCTGTATCCCATATAGGGGTAGGCAGAACACATGAAACTACTAAAGCTTCAGTGCCACTCTTGGCAAATAAGGGGTTGAAAGAAAACGAAACTGACATTGCAGTGACAGGTTGCCAGCCTCTCGCCTACGCCACAATTTAACCCATATCCCACAGTCGCCTTCTACGACACCCACGGGAAGAAAGGGGGTGGTGAAATTCTTAATCCGTCACCACACAGGCAGTACAATACAATATTACATTTTAAAAATAGAAAATACTCTCAAATAAATTCAATAATTAATTTAAAAAAGAAATAGATGTTGAACAATAATTACAAAAAATAATAATAATAGTATGTGATCGTATTGAACATTAAATTGCATTATTATTATAATATTCTGAGATGTCATAAAAAGCATTAATATAAATTGTATACATATATAAATAGAATTGAGGTGGCTAGTTATTTTGAGGAATGTCTTACCAGAGTATCTACTTTGCTGTCTTTTCAAATGGCCCAGGTTTCAAGAAAATCATGTACAGTTTCAATTGTTTGTGTCTTAATTCAAAGGTGTTATTCCACCTTTCACAAACTTGGTCCCATAGCTCATTATATTTCAGCCAAATAGCGTCGTCATTTGAAGCAGTCCCTGAAATAAAACAAAAAAAAAATTATCGAAACTTCGCTATACTTTGTGAAATCAAAAGGAAAAAAGACAACAGACAGACAGAGTTACTATTGCATTTATATTATTAGTAGGTACGAATATAAGTATGGATTTTACCTTGATTATTTTCCACAGACTCTACATCTGTATCCGAATCCCTATTAGAGCAAGTGGGTTTAAGCCCCTGCACTTTTCTCCTGATATGTACAGGAGATTTCGAACCTTGTCCACTAATTTGCCTTTGGCGGGCACATATTTTCTTGAAGCAGATTTGCATGTTGGCACAGCTTTCATATAGTAGGTATATATACTTTCAGTTGGGAAAAGTGAAACTATTTTTGCAGCTAGCAAATTGAATTCTTCTGGTTTGATGTTGCTGAGGAAAAAAATATTTTGAATAATCTTCATTCATATTTAAGTATTAATACTAATTTTATTATAGAAACCAGACAGAAAACCATCACAACTACCCTTGACGTAAATGCATAATTTTGCTCCCTTGTGAAAGAATATCTAACTCGCACTAGTCGTCAATCCATCTGGATTGACATGCAAGTACAGTCACCTGTATAACCTGTAATAATATCTTACGCAATAAAGGCTGCAAAAATATCTGCCACTAATACCTTATGAGACATTGTAAGAGTGTGTAAGATATTTTTGAGGCCTTCGTTGTGTAAGACATTATTGCAGGTGACTGTACCAAGCCTGAAACTACTGCTGTCTGGTCTCCTATAATCCATTAGCTAAGTACTTACTTGTTAACAATAAATGTGTAGTGATATTTCACCAAAACATCAACAATGATGCTTCTTTTTTGCGAGTTCAATTGTTTGTATTTTTGATAATAATTTAGAACACTATTTACTTGTGGAGTACATTGGCGGATACTCTTCAATTCAAATTATGGCAGTGAAAGCCTACTTGGTACACTTAAGTAGGAATCCAAATCCAAAGTAATGTCTATCAGAATAACTGACTGATCTTGATCAACTTGCATCACTTCTATACAGTTTGTTTTCGCTTTAATAACCATTAAATCTTCATTGAAGAAGTATGCAGTTTCAGTATCAGTAACTGAGTCTAAGTAATCTTGTAGTTTACTTTTTAGTTTAATTCGGTGCACAATGTGTTTGCAAAGCTCTTTCAAGTATCATTTAAAACCAAATATTTGAACTGTTCCTTGCTTATATCATTTTCTGTAAAAAAAAATAACTTAAATAATTGGATATCAATGATGAATATCTTATATTGAAGCATATTTGATAGCTATCGCGGAACTCTCCTATGTATATTGAAATGGGAAATGAACGAAATATGTGGATCAAAAACGAATAAATATCTGTAATAACTAAAAATAGCACAAAACCACAATATCATTAAGTCTTGCGGTTGGAGACAGGCTGGATCAAAGTCTTCCACTGCGACATGGTGACAAAATATATTTGAAATTTAAAAACTTCAGAAGACAAATGAACATCTTGATCGACCCCGGAGATGTATGGCAGTTGCAAAATAAATGATTAAGAAGCTTTCGTTATTTTGATTTAAAATTTCACGATTTTCACACATTATTTGAACAAAATGGGACTTCGAGTATTAATATAACTTGTTTTATTTACATCCACGTGTCAAAATGCCCATTGTCTCGTTTTGATAAGATAATACTTAAGTTCTTAATAGTTTAGTAACATACAAATATATCTAGCAAATGAGTAAAAATGTAAATGATGTACTTAGGTAATTTTGTTTAACCTAACATTTAATATGTATCTTGGTAAAACAAAAATGCTTACTTTACGCTTTAAAGAGAAACTATTTTATCTGCCATACCTTTTGATCTGCCAGCGATATTCTAGAAAATACACAACTTACTTTTAAAGTTCTCGACGACTACTGACGGCAAATCCCAGGATACCAATTTGTTTTCTGTGTCTTCTTCCATTATTTTAGTAGGTATACTTGCGATTGCAATCACCAAGTTAATTTTACCACCATAACACTTTCACAGCAATGACAACGACGCAAAAAAACGAGCGAAAAGAGCACAGAACAGTACACGAGCAGATCACATTCGGCCGTTAGCTTGGTTTGTTGGATGACAACTTGAGAATGTTGCCAGTATCAGTTTTTTTTTACCCAATAAATACACCAGTAATCACAAGTCCAACCTAGATAATGTAACTATAGATGGTTAAGCAAAGCATGAGAGTAAAAAATGGCGGCAAATTTGAATAATGTGCTCATACATTGTCGTCCCATAGAAAATTTGAATTTTGTTCTCACGATTTGCTTGACCGTCTATATACAGTCTGGCAAAAAAGAGTAGAAAATAATAGGGGCACCACTGTCTATGTAAAACGTCTTGCATATGGCAACTATTGAATCACTTTGACGTCTCTTTTGTATGAAAACAGTAAGTGTAGCCATGATAAAAAAAATAGTTCAATTTCTACTCTTTTTTGCCAAGCTGTCACATGGGAAAGAGGCCCGAAGTTTAGTCTCTTTCCGTCTTAATGCTATTGCACGGCGCGATACGTCGCACAGTGGATCGAAACGGGGAACATTCGGTGTTTTTTGGATAAACTATTTTTAAAAATGCTACCCGACGGCAAATTATGTAAGAAATAAAAGTTGTCATGTAGTATTTTTCAAAATAATGCGTATTTGAGGCAAAATTTAATAAAATCTGTTTTTGTTTTATATGCAACCATAAAATAGGTACCTTATTTCAAGAAAATCTTGGGCGATCCCGCCTTCTAACCTATTGGGCTTTATTTTCCTACTTGTCAAAAGTATAAAATCATGCACCAGTTACTTCTGGAGGGGGGCCTATTTTTAAGGAAGGCAAAGATCATTGAAAAAAATATTTTTCTTCTTAAGTAATAAAGTGCAGGTACGACAAATGATCGACATTTCTATAAAAAAAACGACATTTTTAACCTGTAAGCAAATTCCAAAAACGTTTAATTTAGAAATAGTACGTTTTATGAGTAAACATACGTAACTTCATGATATATAATCAGTATGTAATCTATGTGATTGCACTTGTATGGTTTGTAACGTGTCTTTCTTGGTAGGTACATACCTACACTTGAAAATGCCACGCGTTAAGGCTTAACTTTTTTATATCTAAATGTCAATTGTTCGTTGTATGGTTATTTTTAAAACTGTATGTTTTAAATTATGCGAAAAATACAATAAATTATAGACGATCAAGCAAATCGTGAGAGTAAAAAAACAAGCGAAATTAAAATTTTCCATGGGACGTAAAACCCGCGCCCTTGCAGTTTTCAAATTTGCCGCCATTTTTTATTCTCACTTTTTGCTTGACTGTCTATACTAAGAAATAAACATTTTTTTATTTACATCTCGTTTGCCTCCTATTAAACAATAATAAAAAAACTTCTAAAAGTAACTGGTGCATGATTTTAATCAAACTTAAAAATAATGCGTATTTCATTATTTTGATAAACACTAGAAAGGAATTTTCGAAATGTATAAGTACCTATGCAAAACTAAGTAGCAACACGCTAAGTAGCTCTATGCCTTTGTTGTTTTATGAAACGGTTTATTTTTTTATGCCTTTTACAATTATTTATATATGGGGTATAATGGGGTATAATGGGGTATAATGGGGGCCCAACTAACACCTTTCGGGCTCCAAGTCAACCTCTCCTGCTCGTGGTATACCCTGCTGAACAACGAACGAGGCTCTGGCGACCCACCAACCCGCACTGGACCAGCGTGGTGGGCTTAAGGTCCAAACCCCCTTCCATGAATGAGCAACTCCCCGTCACGGCCCCGAGTGCCCGGCTTAAGGGGTGCTAAGAATCCCCGGGCGGCGACTTCCCAAAATACAACTCAGACTCAGGCTAAGAAAATGGACACCGATTTGCTAAACGTTTTAACATACAACGTCCGCACATTGATGCAAGAAGAACGTCTCATTGAACTGGAACACGCTCTTAAGGATATTAAATGGGACGTGATTGGTTTATCAGAAGTACGCAGGGAGGGAGAGCAGACCGTCGAGAGAATCGATAATGTCTTTTACCACTTCGGAACAGCAGGCGGGCTGTATGGAGTTGGTTTCCTAGTACATAAGAAGTGGAAAAGCAACATTATCGAATTCACAGGCTACTCTGAGAGAATAGCGGTGTTAAAATTTCTCATAGATAAGAAACACACACTAACCATCATCCAAGTTTACGCCCCCACATCTTCACATAGCGATGACGAGGTAGAACGTTTTTACGATCTCCTCAACAAAGCTTGTGAAGAAAATCGAGGAACATGGAACATCGTCCTTGGCGATTTCAACGCAAAGGTTGGCATTAGGGCAGAACTGGATAACTGCGACGTAATTGGACCACATGGACTTGGTATCCGAAACGAGCGAGGTACTCGCCTTATCCAGTTTGCTTTTGGTCAAACCCTTAGTATTTCGAATACATTATTTTACAAAAAACAACATCGCCGTTGGACTTGGAACTCACCTGGTGGTAATATCAAAAATGAAATAGACTATATCCTATCATCCGACAAATATATAGTAAAAGACGTATCTGCACTGAACCGAATTAATTTTAACTCCGACCACAGACCATTAAGAGCAAAACTTAAATTCAACATAAAGATTCATAGACAGCTAGTTTTTGCAAGGAAAATTAAGCGCCTCAACAAGGATACCTTAATAATGAACCATGATCAATTTAACTTAGAATTAAGAAACCAATTTAGCCTTCTCAGTCTGGACGTATGTCCAGATGTTCAGACACAGTTCAACAGTATAACTAATAGCATTAAAATAGCAAGCAGCAAAATTAAACAGCAAAAACCAAACACCAACAAACTAACGCTAAATACAATAAATTTAATAGAACATAGAAGCCAAATCAAACACAACAGAGAGCAATATTCGATTATAGATAAAAAAGTAAAACGTGCAATACGACGCGACATTAGGAACTTCAACACCAAACTAATAGAAATAGCTATAAAGACACACACTTCTCTCAGGGCAGCAAAACAAGGAGCTAAACAAGAAAAGGCATGGATTACGAGCTTGCGAGACGCGGATGGAAAGAAATATAGCAATCGAGATAAAATAACCGACATTTGCACGAGGTTCTATTCATCCCTATATTCGGACCCGTCCGCGTCTTCTATTACCTATAATTCTCCCTGTCCCGACACCATCTCTCCTATTACATGTCAAGAGGTCAATACCGCAATAAAAAGCATGAAATACCAGAAAAGTCCTGGGGAAGATGGGGTGACGACGGAAGCCCTGAAAGCAGGAAAAACTACCTTGTTGCCTCACTTAACGAGCCTGTTCAACTCCATCTTGCGCTCTGGTAAATTGCCCCAAAATTTCTGTCACTCAAATATAATTCTTCTTCACAAAAAAGGCGACAAGACAGATATCGGAAATTATAGACCAATCAGTTTAATATCTCACATTTATAAACTATTTATTAAAGTCGTAGAAAATAGAATAGCCCCTCTGCTCGACAAACACCAGCCCCCGAACAAGCCGGCTTCCGTCCAAGCTTCTCCACTACAGATCACCTTCACAGTATCAACCAAATAATGGAAAAATCCAACGAGTTTAAAATACCACTATACCTAGCGTTCGTAGATTACAGCAAAGCGTTTGACAGTGTCAAACATTCTGCTGTATTCTCCGCAATGCGTGAACAAAATATAGAAAATGCTTATATTGAACTCGTTGGAAACATTTATCAGCAAAGCACCGCAAGCATTAAATTGCACGATCCTGGCCCTAAATTTCGCATAGAAAAGGGAGTCAAGCAAGGCGACCCGCTGTCCCCAAAATTATTCACCTCAAGCCTACAGCATATTTTCCAAAAGTTTGCGACTAAGTGGGAAACAATGGGCATTGATATCGGCAACAAGAAACTAACTAACTTGCGATTTGCAGACGACATCGTTTTGTTCTCCCACACTGCACCCCATCTACAACAAATGCTACAAGACCTTAGCACGGCAAGTCTTGAAGTCGGACTCACAATGAACATGGCCAAAACCAAGTTGATGACCAACAGGGGGAAAGATACGGTCACGGTTGATGGACAGGATATCCAATATGTCGACGAATACATCTATTTGGGCCAGATAGCATCCTTCGAAAACAGGCAGTGCAAAGAAATCGATCGACGCATCGAGAACGCCTGGAAGAGCTTCTGGTCCATGAAGACGCTAATGAAGGGCAACCTTCCACTGACACTAAAGCGCAAACTCGTCGACATGTGTATCCTGCCTATCCTAACATACGGCGCCCAAACTTGGTCATTGACGGAAGCCCAAAAGTCCCGACTCAAGATTTGCCAGCGAGCAATGGAGCGCAGCATACTCGGAGTCCGCAGAACCGATCGGGTTAGGAACACCGAACTGCGCTCCAAAACTGGTATTGTAGATGTGGGTGTTAAGTCTGCAAGGCTCAAGTGGGATTGGGCAGGACATGTCTGCCGAATGCATCCAGATCGGTGGGCCAAATTGGCTACCGACTGGACACCACAGATTAGCCGGGGCAGAGGTAGGCCAAAGAAAAGATGGCGGGATGACCTCGACGCATTTTGCGGCGACTGGCCGGAGCAGGCGGCAAATCGGGATGAGTGGCGGAAGAAAGGGGAGGCCTTTGCCCAGCAGTGGGACACAATTATAGGCTAGTAAAAAAAAAAAAAAAACAATTATTTCAAAAACATATCAAAAGCGTGGTAGATTGTGTGAAGATTGTTCGCTAAACCATTCTCCAAGATTATCGGGTAAAAAATGAATACAGCAACACTGCTCATAGCAAAAAATGCAACTTCTTGAGACAAGATTTGTAAATTTTGTTGCAAGAGCTAGCAAGAAATAATATCTTGGAGCAATAATGCTTTTGCTTTCGAAGGTCTTGATTTAAGATTCAAATATTTCGACTGTCTTGAGACAAAAACGATTTTTTCCGTAACATAGGTAAGTATATATAGGTATACAATACAATTACATGCAAACAAACGAAGTATTTAATCCTCGCTATGGTTTGTACAACGCATATAAGCCAATATTTAGGTATATAGATTGCGGTGCCGGTACAATCTTCAGTACCAGACTAAAATTTCCGGTACCTGCGTCGTACCGGGAATTCCCGCTACTTCGATACTTTTCAGTACCTAGGTACTAATTGTTTTTCCAGCAAACATTACTAAAACCCGTGACAAATGCTTTGCTTGCTTCTTATCATACAAATTTATAGTCTATAGTAATATTGTAGTGTGGGTGTTGTTGTCTATAGTAGTATTTATAGTCCTTAGTCATATTATATATTATTACATTCTTCATTGTTAATTTAACTGAATCTTGAGTGAAACTAGTAATATCTTCTACCGAGAAATATATTAGGTACTTGCTTTTAGGATTTCTGATTCTTGATTGTTAATTTAGCCAAATCTTGATTGAAATAGTAATATCTTCCACCGAGAAATTTATTATTTCCTTTTAAAATGTCTAAATTCTTGATTGTTAATTTAACTGAATCTTGAATAAAACTAGTAATATCTTTTACCGAGAAGTATATTATTTGTTTTGAGATTGTCTTAATTCTTGATTGTTAATTTAAGTGAATCTTGAATAAAACTAGTAATATCTTCTACCGAGAAATATATTACTTGCTTTTAGAATGTCTAAATTCTTGTTTGTTAATTTAATTGAATCTTGAATGAAATTAGTAATATCTTTTAATACCGAGAAATATATTACTTTCTTTTAGATTGTCTTAATTCTTGGTTATTAATTTAACTGAATCTTGAATGAAACTAGTAATATCTTCTACCGAGAAATATATTACTTGCTTTTAGATTGTCTTAATTCTTGATTGTTAATTTAACCGAATCTTGAATGAAACTAGTAATATCTTTTACCGAGAAATATATTACTTGCTTTAAGATTTTTTAAATTCTTGAATGTAAATTTAACTGGATCTTGAATGAAACTAGTAATATCTTTTACCAAGAAATATATTACTTGCTTTTAGATTGTCTTAATTCTTGATTGTTAATTTAACAGAATCTTGAATGAAACTAGTAATATCTTTTACCGAGAAATATATTACTTGCTTTAAGATTTTTTAAATTCTTGATTGTAAATTTAACTAGATCTTGAATGAAACTAGTAATATCTTTTACCAAGAAATATATTACTTGCTTTTAGAATGTCTACATTCTTGGCTGAATATTTCAATAATTCTTGGGTGAACTAAATAATATCTCCTATCAAGTAACATATTACTTGCTTGAATACTTTTCAGTTGTTCATTTGAGATTTGAATGTAATCTTGAGCTAAGTTTGACTCTATATTGGCACAAGAATTAATTCTTAAATCAATTCTGCTTAATCATTCTTAAGGTGAGAAATAAATTAGTTTTGATTTGAGATATAAATTTTGACTCAAATAATATTTGCTTTCATCCAAGATTTTCGATCTTGAATATGAAGAATTTTAAATTTTTGAAACGTTAGTGAGATTATCTTATTTCAAGATATATATATTTGAGATCAAGAAATATTAGGTGAAACACATCTGGTTCTTGTTTCAAAAAACCATTTTTTTCTGTGTATTTGACTATTTGTGTTCAACACACTAATAAAGCTGGATTCGAACCCAGAGCCACAGCATAATAAAGAGTACTATCGTACAATATGGCCACTCCCTCTCCCCGCTAGAAGTGCCGCCCACCCCCTCTCGGTTACCTCACAGTTACCAACTGTCAAACACGCGAACAGTCGGCCGGTCATATTTCACTCATACAAGCATAGTACGCGTTCACCTACACGAGCTGAGACTGTGTGCTAGGAACGCGCCTCTTTCATATATTTGATCGCCAGTGTCCGAGGTGTGCCAGAGCCATCGGCTTCACAGACAGATTTATTCAGGTAAAAAGTTAGGGCCACGGCCAGTTGCATCAACGTCAAGCAGCAGTCTTATGCAAATTCGCATACAAAGAAATTAACGAACACTAATTTCGATAACAGACGGGTGTAACACCATCTATGCTATGCCACCATACATTTCTCTTACAGAATACAGAATCATTTATTTGTCCAACATAGGTGTAGGTACACAAGTTGTTACATTACATTTCAGTTCAGTTTCACTATGTGTCGCCTTACGGCATACAAATTTGAGAGCATGCATGTCAAAATATAAATTAATAATTACCTACATAATTATATTCTAAATATTCACAAATCTTTATCATCTAAGAATTATTTTATAGAGTAGTAACTCTTTTGGGCTAACAACAATTTTAAGGCATTTTTAAACTTGTTAAGATGTAATAATTGAATATTTTGTGGTATTTTATTGAATATTCTTGGGGCCATTACGACCACATTTTTTGGAATAGCATGACTTGGGTACAGCTGAATGCAAATATCTTGATGGTTCCGAGGTACATTTTTTTCGTAGGATTTATCCTTGCTAATACCCATCTTTCAAACGGCCACGTGAATCAACATAAACAAACCCTCAACCGTCAGATAACCTGTTGAGTCGCTGGTTATAGATTTTAACCGTATCCGTGTTAGTAGGTAACTGGCCCGGTGACCTAGTTTTGGGCCTACGACCCGCTGCACCCGGGGATAGTGCTCGCTGCCGGCTCAAATCGGGTTACTTTAATTAGTCCCGAGTTGAGTACTTGCGTCTTGGTGGGATAGCCAAGATGGCGATCGACATCGATAACCGGCATACGCATAATAAATGTGTGGGATAAGGGATACGGAATGGGGGAAATAAAAGTAGAGACAACACGTGGTCCACAAATTGGTTCAGTTTCGTCTTCCGTTTCCAATTTCTTTCAGTTTCTTTAATGATAAAAAAGTTCTTTAGTCAGGAACCTGCACTGAGAAAAATTAGGCTTGTGAATTTAATAAGTTTGACTTGTTGCGTGTTTATCCGTTTGAAACAAAAGTATTTTAGTAAACGGAATAAATCACAATGTTACAAGTCGAATTTGTACAATCAACAAGGTCAAACTTGTTAAAAGATATTTGATTGAATCAGCCAAACATATGTTTAAAACAATATGTGGCATGTTGCTTTTATAAAATCGACTTGTTGAATCAAATAAAATAAAACTTGTAGAATGTACTACTTACACTTAACAAAATCGAACTTGTAGTTTGAACCAAAGAGCACGTAGGCGCACCAAAAAAAAAGTTTAACGAACATGAAATCTAGTTGTTTTTTTCTCTCAGTGTGATTGTGGTTATGAATACGTCTTACCAAGATCAATTGATAAACTTAAATAACCCTGCATTATTTTAATTATTATTTCTTTAGTAATTTAAGCAACTGAGTACTCGAATGTTCTTGCCTAAAATATTCGTAATGTACTAATAAATAAATCAAAACCATTCATTATTTGTCAGTTCCAATTTAACGGAAACTAATCACCAATATTACTATTCAAGTTGATTCAACTATATTCGATCAAATATTGTAATTAACACGTTAAACGCCAGACCAAAATATTTAATAAAAGATCTACAAAAGGACTACTGTGTTGGTGCAGCTCATGCTTATATGTCATTGTTTGCGAAAATATAATAAATCAAATTGAGTGCGCAGCGGCAGATTGTGTGCCAAACCAATTTGGAAAGGATTAGGTAGTTGACAGAACCTGTGAACGAATTGGATTTTGTATGAATTGGAATCCGATTCAAATATAATAAAGACATATCGTCACTACTTTGAAAAAATCTCGTATCTCACGCTGCTCCTCAAAGTTAAAACGCAGTAAGTCTATATGTATTCCATACATACTTACTACAATTTTCTTTTCATTGACAGCCGCAGATACAAGTTTTTTAAAAGTAGTGACGATATTTGAGATTACGGTGTACGGTGTATGTGGTGACGGGATAAGAATGTCACCACCCCCTCGTAGAATGCGGCCGTGGGATATTGGTTCAACCCCTTAATTGCTAAGAGTGGCTCTGAAACTTGAGCAGTTTCATGTGCTCTGTCTACCCCTTATGAAAATACAGGCTTCTGTCGATATATGTATGTATATTACAGATTGAGAGAGCTTGTTTCGTAGTTTGTAAATATTTAACCATGAAGACTTATTTCCAATTACTTGGCATCGGTTACAGAAACTTTGTACTTTTTGTTCCATTCTATACAAAAGCCTTATTCGAAGAAGTTTCGCAATCAACTTTAGCATGTTTTGTAATTTCTTAAAATACTTTCTAGGGTGCTCAAGTACCTATTGGGACTTTCATTACTTTGATATACCAAAATACCTTTCTTGTGTTTCTCAAAGTTTGTTCCGGCTACGAAAAATTGCTGAAGCAAGAACATTAAATTATTAACCAGTTGTTGTTGTTCAGTTTGATATCAAATATACCTCATTGCGGGTAGGCGGGCGCGGCGTAAACATTGAGTGCCGAATTTACGCCGTCTATTAATTTAGATTGAAATATTTAAGTGGTCATTTGTATGTCTTTCCCATCACGGAACAATGGTATTCCGGACCTTTGGGAGGCGTGCGCGGGGCCGAAGCCAACACGTAGAGGCCCTTTCGACACTTTAATGAAATGTAAGGGGTACACCGAGCGGATGTTGCCCTTGCCCGTATCATGGGACACACGCAGCGGCAACACCCGCCAGGGTGTAAGGACTATTTGAGAGTTAATGGAATCTAAAATGAACTGGTCTATTTTGATGAAAGTGATGGACTAAATACTGGGCTATGGATAAAAAACCGGACGCCTGCCTAATAAAACGGTATCCAATTTTATTTCCGGCAGACGGTGACTCGTCCCCACAAGATGGGCCCCCACAAAAAGCGACATCCAAGATGGCTCAAGGGCAACCCCGGTGTGAGAACTCAAGGGTGTCGAGAGGTGTACACCGCTTTCTGCCCAGTGGCTGTTAAGAGTCAGTGGTCATTTATTATTATTTATAGAGAGTTATCCATAACTAGTCTTGGACATTGTTATTGGGGCATGTTACTTATATAAAGATTTCAAGTGCCTTACAAGCGAAATAAGTGCGGACTACATTCGCGAGTGTCGAATCTACCCACTGTACGTCAGTGTTAATAATTGACAGTGATTATTTAATATTCAGAGTTTGTGAATTTGTTATTTGGTGTAACAGAACAATAGAATGACGTTGTCTTTTGACTATGGATGCTGCCCCAGTCAAACAGAGGCTACCGATATTTTGTTATGTCAAACGTGCCACAGAAACTTTCACTACAACTGCATAACTGTCATCAAGACTGTGACACCCTTCGAGGAGCTGAGTGAAATATTTAAATCGACATGGACTTGCCCTACTTGCCTCAGCGAGCAACCCAAGACGGACAACAGTAACACTCCCATCAGAAACATGTCCAGTTCTCTCTATTTTTACACTCAGGGTGACAGCTCAAGCCCCGCCAACATTAAGTTTAGAAAAAAGTTCAATACCAGCGAGAGCAAGCCGGACCCAGTTGACGTGGCCTGCGTGGGGGCATCGATGAAAGAGGAATTGGAGTTAATCCTTGACAGTTTTAAGGCAAGCGTTATGAAAGTGGTAAATCAAAAAATAAATGACATGTTAGACCGATTTAACCGGGTCCAGACTACCGTCACAGTATATTAATAAAGAGTACTTTCGTACAGTATGGCCATTCGCGCTCCCCGCTGAAAGGGACTCCCACCCCCTCTCGGTTACCTCACAGTTACCGCCTGTCAAAAACGCGAACAGTTGACCTGTCATATCTCACTCATACAAGCATGGTACGCGTTTACCTACACGAGCATCGAATGTGTGCTAGGAACGCGCCTCCTTCATATATTTGATCGCCAGTATCCGAGGTGTGCTACCGTTAACAACCTCAAATAAGCCTAAGTACAAATTAACCCACTAAATCATAAACGTTTACTTAAGTCGACAAGCCTTTAATAATGCGTTTGTCTTCTTCCGTCATAGCAACACATCGGAAAGGGACAAACGATCATAAGCGGTTTATTAACTTTTCCCCTCACTAGCTCGGAAACACGTGTTTTGTCCTTTAATACCAGCGGGTAAAAACGCATTTTATCCACAGGTGTGGTAAAGTAATTTGACCTTGAATAAAGTCAAATTTACTGCTTTAAAATTGATAAAAGTAGGTGAATCTAGAAATAAAGATGATTTACCACCTGTGGAACTACTGGAAGCAGTGATAAACGCATTTTGTGCGTTGTAGTTTCCTCGCTATAGTCAGGGGAAAAGTTTTGTGTTACACTCGGGTGCAAATGTATTTTACTTCTCGTGTGTTAAAAAACTCGCAAGTTCAGGATTCTATTCTCGAACCACTCGCTTCGCTCGTGGTTCAACTATAGAATCCTTTCACTTGCTCGTTTTTCAATTCCACACTCGGCGTTAAAATACAACTTTGCCCCCTTGTATAACAAATAACTATTAATAAACGTTTATGAGTAAGTGGGTAAATCTATACCGAAATAGGTGACCCAAATATCGCAATCAGACGAACATGCGCAAATAATTTACCTCAATGTTGGTATTTTTGGATAAAATCTGAATCGAGAGCACATTGCAAATTATATTAACATTTTAAGCTGGTTGAATATTAATATAGTTAACGAATACGGTCCCGAATGAAAATTTAACCTTTATTTATTCTGGGAAGGCGATTTATCTCCTATTAAATAAAATATTTAAAATATTATATAAAATTATACATATTGCTTAAAATCGCATACATGTTTGATAATAAGGACCACAACTAGGCTATATGGAAGTACTTAAATCTCAATGACCCTATGACCTTTTAGTACATAGCTATTAGCCGATGTTAGTGGTATAAAATTTAATGACAGGGAAAGGTCAACTGTCTTATTCTTACCTGACTACAGTCATTACCATAAATAACCTCCTACTCTTTTAAAACGGTACTATATAACTATGCCTATCCTCTCCTAAGTCCTGAGTTCCATTAAAAAGAATAAAATCATTTCAAATTTTAATAAACTTAGAATAGTAGGTTACAAAACCAACACTGCAATCTGAGTTTATTTATTAAATGGGAGGCAAACGAGCAAACGGATTGCCTGGTAGTACGCTATTGCCGTCACCCTGTACCACCTGACCCTTTAGCACAACTTGCCTTGTCGCGCGCGAGTCCATACTTCAAGCGCGACTTCAAGTATGGACTCGCGCGCGACAAGGCAAGTTGTGCTAGCGGGGCTGGACACAGGAAACATCAGATTGGTTGTAGGTGCATTGCTGGCCTTTAAGGTGCGAGTTACGTTCTTTTCTTGAGGTCGAATGGGTCATAAGATGCTGTCGGCAAAACCCACGATTATACACGGTGTATCATGAGGAAACTGAATAATTTTAACAGCGTATTCCTCATCATATTAGAAGAGTAAAATGTCATATAAACTTTTCCGGATTTCACCTACTTTCAGAGATATAAGCATTTAAAAAACTAACAACTATTTATTTCTCAGAACAAAACGCTGTTTTGATGGCGATGACGCCATTATCGGACATAATCTAACTATCCTCGTTGTTAGATATCAAAAAGTAGCTAGTGGTTCGTTGCAAAAAAGTATTTTTTTAGAAAAAAATTGTAAATTTTTATTTTAAGTGCCAGTTTTACGAATAACATTTACTATGTGAAAATACATCCAAAAAAACTAAAAAAAATACACAAAAAAAATGTTCTTTGGCGAAATTTGCTTGACGTCATAAATAACCTTTTATCTTTATATTGCCCTCAGAAATGCGTACTTAAAATCTTTCGGTTTCCTCATGTTACACCGTGTATATATTAAATACTTGCAGAAAAAGAACAGAAATACTTTCTTTAGAAGCATTGTTCTAATTTTCTCGAATCGAAACCAAGGTAGAGCAAGGGCCTCGAACAAGGTTTAATTAAATTTAAGAAAGTATTTCAAAAGTTTTTGTCATCTTCTACATTTACCGCTGAGAAGTTACCCCGTCGCAAAAGTTAATGATAACTGTAAAACAAAGGGTTTAAGGGCCCAAATTTGCCCCAGCGGGGAATTTTGTCACAAATTGTAAATTGTACAAGGACACGTTAAATAAATGAAAAGTTTTCTTTCATTGTCTTGTTACACGAACAAATTTCCGAAATAAGGTACAGCGGGGCAAATCTCGACTGGGGTCAAATGTAACTAATCAATTTATCCCATTATTACACTATGATGTTGAGTTCTACATGTATCCACTGAACACGCCTACCATATATAACCGGTGGACACTCTATTTAATATTGCAAACATTGTAAAACATGGAAAAAATGGACCAGTTATATTTTTGTCCCCCAGTCGAGATTTGCCCCGCTGTAACTTATTGTTTTGTATGGGTGGAAATTTGGAAAACTCAACACTGTAGGTATGTCTGCGGTTTCGTGTATGAAATATCACAAACCTGTTATTTATTTTTATAATTAAAATCACTTCTTAACAGACCATGAAACTGGGGCATAAAAAATAAAATCATCTTATAGATCGACTTTGCCAACCTAAGATGAGATAAGTTTGCAACGCAGCCTGGCGTTGTCAGATGATTTATTCCAAGCACGATCTCCGACGGACTCGACATATTGATTATTATGACTTTGATGATGAGTTCGAGAACTTTGTTTATAGGGATACGTATTTATATTGGTGCAGGGGCCAATGTCTTGTTAGTACATGTCATTATTAACAAGTAACTAACGGGTGATAACAAAAAGTCAAATTTCTTCCATCATCCAAAATGAACGATTTCCTTGGATCATTTCACGTCATGCAACGACATTACGATTACGATGTAACAGCCTACTTTCTGTATTTCAGACCAATTTTTGATTGACTTAAATGGTTATGCGGCACGTTATTATCTCTCCGCGGATTAACAAAGCAATGTTCTAGACTTTTAGATGTTGACTGACATGGATTTTCACAAAGCAACGCTTGATTCCATCGATTAATAAGAATAAAAGTGATAATGGAACAAGCACGCCGAAGACTGTGAGGCATTTGTGTTGTATGGTGTTGGACATTTGCAGTTTGGTTTTGTCAATTTTGTGTAGATTAATTAATTAATTGTTTTTAAACATAATAAATGTAAAATGTTTTGAATATTGTATAACTATCTGTATTAACAGTGTGTGAACCACCTTTAAAATCTATATTACTTATGGTTTATTAATATTTCTTGTATGTGGGTAATTTTAACACATTGTAATTTTTCCTCAGTCACCCGTTGACCACGAACGCTGCAAAGTGTTCGAAACGTCGGGATAAATTGTAAATTCATTATACGCGATATAATCCGTTTCCATCGTTTTATTTCATGGATAAAAGTCAAGCTAACATTCTGCAACTCATGCAACACAACTTCGTCAATAACAGAATCGGCAAGGGATTAGCGGTCAAACCCGATAAGTTAAACAAAATCGTTTTTGAAATTTATATGCAATTTCCACAACGTTCTTATTTCAATGAAAATTAATCTCTGTTTATCGGGTTTTACCTCTAACCCTTTAATATGTTCAAGGTATCGTTTAACACTTTCTGTGGAGGCCACGACCCTAAAACGTCAGTATAAAGAAGATACAGCGTTACCCGAGGTAAACATAGTTTATTTTGCAAACACTAGGTATACTACAAGTGAGTCAACTTAGCTAAGGACAACCTAGAGGACAACAAAAGTATTGTCCGCTTATCCTTTGGCCATATTTAGGCAAATATTTGCTCTTTTTCCGAATAACATAAAGTGGAATCATACTTTAACAAAAATGCCCAAATAGGAATGTCCAACTAGGAAGCAAATCAAATTATTTTAAAAAATATTTTTTGATTTCTTGTTTTCATGCAGTCTCATTACTTACTATACTATATATCCATACTAATCGATACTAATATTATAAATGAGAAAGTGTGTGTGTCTGTTTGTTTTTCCGTCTTTCACGGCAAAACGGAGGAACGACTTGACGTGATTTCTTAAGTGGAGATAGTTCAAGGGATGGAGAGTGACATAGGCTACTTTTTGTCTGTTTCTAATCCCCCCACCTCCCGAGCCGCAATTTTCGAATTTAACGCGAGCGAAGACGCGGGCAAAAGCTAGTATATCTTATATTACAAACTGAAATTAATATCATACAATTCATACATATCCGACCGAGGATCGAACCTGGGTCTTCAGCTTACCTAAGCGGCTTGCCCTCCCAGTGGGACTTAGTCACTTTTTCTTCCGTATCTGATATCCATTTCAGTTTATAAATAAGTTATCGCTGAACCAGTGGCTGAACGTATAAATACCGATTTATCCAATTTTCCTTGACTGTTCGACTTAAGTCAACAAAAGAGAGTTTCCTGTTGTTGTTTTCCTTTAATAATATCGTGTTTAACATTATACTCGCACGAGCGTAATTTAATCTGGCTTATTATTTGACGACCGGTCTGGCTCAGTCGGTAGTGACGCTGCCTGCTAAGCTGCGGTCCTGGGTTCGAATCCCGGTAAGGGCATTTATTTGTGTGATGAACACAGATATTTTTTCCTGAGTCATGGATGTTTTCTATGTATTTAAGTATGTATTTATCTATTTAAGTATGTATATCGTCGCTTAGCACCCATAGTACAAGCTTTGCTTGGTTTGGGGCTAAGTTGATCCGTGTAAGGTGTCCCCAATATTTATTTATTTTCATAAGTTACAGGCTTTGTTTCAAATATTTATAAGATCTGTTTTTCAGGCAACTTAACTACTGCTTGGCTATGAAGTGTAGAAATAAAGAGAGAATAGTCGCAAAAGTGTTCAGCTGTCAGCTTTAAGTTGTAGTTCCATATATCTTTCCGATGCGATGGCACCAAGGAAATGATAGACGTTATTGACGGAGTGAAATATACTGTCAGGGATTTGAAATTATCCCACGAGGGGTTTGCAGCGCCACTTATTTATAGTTTAATATGTGCACTTCTCATACATAAAAAATGTTTCTTCTTTTCTTTCTACACTCTACTAGGCCTAGTTCCTATTTTTACTCGAATAATACATTCAATTATTCACGTGATAGGTGTTACAAATGACCTAGACTATGTTATTGAGACTCATTGGCCTCTTCCTCCTCGTAATTGAGTTACAAATGGCATTGCACCCAACGACGCTCACCACTTACATTACATCTAGCGAGACAGCAATTTGTCAAGATAAATTTGAATTCAGACGAGATAGTTATTTAAAGTGTACAAAACCGTTCATGTGGAATAAAAAATATAGATTATACCTATAGAAACCCCTAGACCACGGTTTTGTGATATCATCATGGCACCACTTTTATGATAATATTAATTGATAGCCAGAGGCCCACCAAATATTCATATTTTTATAAAGTTGAGAAAAAGCGATAACACAGCGCTGATTAAAGATCAAGTAGAGTTGCTATTTCTACCTCTTGCAGTACCGATACATAATATGATTAAACTTCATCGGTGTAAGCATTAGTAGCATTACATAAGGTTTTTTAGTTCCTGCTTAATACTTTCAATCTATATTTCTTTCTATGTTCATGAATTACAATAATGACAGTTTATCTGTACGAATCCACTGTACGTGAAAGTTTACTTCTCATTTTAAATGCAAATGGGCATTTTCAGAATTTGGGTCCCCACAATTAGCGTAAGTTGTTAACAAAAATTAACTCGCTGTCAGTTTTGTGACGACAATTAAGCATAAAATCTGTCTAAAAATTTACTTTTTTCACATTCTGAATGTAGATTATCGCTTACAGTTTATGTAATTAACACAACAACAATATTTTTATTGAAATTTCACGCTTAATTATTGTCACAAAACTGACAGTGAGTTATTTTTGTTAACAACTTACGCTAATTGGGGGGTCCCAAATTCTGAAATTGCCCGAATGTATAATTTAGATGAAATTTTGTCACTTCGGAAAATAGTTTTATGTCTAAAGAAATATATAAATAGGATTTCTCGTAGACAAGACGCGGGTCAAGCTGTCGAATAGGTCGAAGTGAAACGAAATCTTATAGTCTATTTATATACCCTGTTTTTATTGAATTCCGTTAACTTTAAGGGATGCAGGATGGTTCTTTAGATCAAATACAATTAATTTCTCTAAGAAACTAGCGTCTTAACTGTTACGGTGTCCGAGTTATTAAAAAAATAAAAATAATTACTGAATACGTGTGTGACAACCTTTACCACTTCCCTATGTTATTTGTTTTGACATGTGCCGTCAATCACTTGACACTAACTTGAATATTATTCTTAAGGGTCTCTCACACTAATTAATTCATTTATTTTGTATGACAACGATGATTTTTTTTTATACAGGTTGTTTAAGTAACATACAGGGTGCTTCCTGATAACGAACCTAACGACATGTCAAATTTAACGGTAAACAATAAAACACGGTGTAGATACAAGTTCATGTTATTTAATAACACAACAGCATGTTTATTTAAGTATTCCTAAGGGAATCCACAAGGAAAATTATCTATGAAACTAATGGAATTTTAGACGATCAGTTCACGCGCGCCGAAGGTTTCAAAAGAATGAAGGCGGAAAATAAGAAAATAATTCACGAAAATGTTGTCGAACCTTGCTCTCTATTGTATGGGCACGAATTTCACGCGGAGCTGGTTTTATTCACGGTTTCAAGAGGTAATTTTGTTGTTATCAAATATAATAACTTCGCTTTAACTGATATTATGAAAGTTATATGTACACGGGTCCATAATGTATCATGTTCGATTAGTTACGGTACTTATATACGTTACATAAGTAGGTATTACCTAAAAGTTATTAAAAATCGAAAACGTACCTACTGTAAATTACTTTTCCCCTCACCAGCTCGGAAACACGTGTTTTGTCCTTTAATACCAGCGGGTAAAAACGCATTTTATCCACTAGTGGGTAAAGTAATTTGACCTTGAATAAAGTCAAATTAACTGCTTTGAAATTGATAAAAGTAGGTGAATCTAGTAATAAAGATGATTTACCACCTGTAGAACTACTGGAAGCAGTGATAAACGCATTTTTTGCGTTGTAGTTTCCTCGCTATAGTGAGGGGAAAAGTTTTGTGTTACACTCGGGTGCAAATGTATTTTACTTCTCGTGTGTTAAAAAACTCGCAAGTTCAGGATTCTATTCTCGAACCACTCGCTTCGCTCGTGGTTCAACTATAGAATCCTTTCACTTTCTCGTTTTTCAATTCCACACTCGGCGTTAAAATACAACTTTGCCCCCTTGTATAACAAATAACTATTATATGGGTACACCATATGGTTGGTAAATGATTAAATATTATGCATTATTAAATGATAGTAATTTACTTATAGATTCGATGCATTTTAAATAAAGCTAAGGTACAGCAGGGCAAATCTCGACTGGGGGTCAAATGTAACTGGTCCATTTTTTCCATGTTTTACAATGTTTGCATTATTAAACAGAGTGTCCACCGGTTATACATAAATATATGGTAGGCGTGTTCAGTGGATACATGTAGAACTCAACATCATAGTTTAATAATGGAAAAAATGGATTAGTTATAATTTCCCCCCCAGTCGAGATTTGAACCGCTGTACCTTAAATTTAATTTTTAATTTTACACAAGTTCCTAATCTTAGTGTGTGGCAGGTGAGTTTTCCATCAATTGCAATCAATAAAATATCGTATAACAATTACAAATAACTGCACCATATAACAGTTACCTACCAAAATAGTCTTAAGTGTAAATAAAATTGGTTATAATAACAGTAAAATGTCGTCCTTGTCTCGAAGTGAAACTTTGAGACGTCGAGGGCAAACTCACGAATATAAGGCAACTGCGAAGTTATTTCAAAGTAGACGCTCCTGAGCAACTCTCAACAGTTTGAGTACATCAATTTTCCAGATGAATGACTAGAAGTTGTAGGACGTAGCTGAATGAGATCTAACCAGCTTTTTGTATTAAAGAGGATTTTGAAGAATGTCTTCTTAAATAAGTATTTGTTGGATAAAGTCATTTAAACGAATACTCCGAAATCTGCCCCCCTTTTTATGTTTACTAACATGGCCATTCTAAAATGTTCTATTGTATGGAAGCGGCATTTTGGCAAATGTATCATCAACATACTTAGTCAGTTATTTATAAAGTCAGTCACAGATCAAACGCGGTGAAATAAAATTATTTTACCTTTTTTCGCTTAAATATATCGCGTTCGACACGTGAATTAAAAAATGTGTAAAAAACGCTAGAATTTAAAGTGTTATATACCTACACTGAGAGAAAAAACATCCAGTTTTCATGTTCGTTCAACAAGTTTTTTGGTTAAAATAGCGCCTATGTGCTCTTTGGTTCAAACAACAAGTTAGATTTTGTTAAGTGTACCTAATACATTCTACAAGTAGCTCGTCAATTGAATCAAAAATATATTTGAATCAACAAGTCCATTTTATAAAAGCAACATGACACATATTCTTTTAAACATAATTATGTTTGGCTGATTCAATCAAATATCTTTTAACAATTTTGACCTTGTTGTTCGAACAAATTCGACTTATATCATCAATATTGTGCTTTATTCTGCTTACTAAAATACTTTTTTTTTCAATCGGATAAACCCGCAACAAGTCGAACTTGTTAAATACATAATGCAAATTTCTCTCAGTGTAGTATAGAAGCCGTTCCAAAGCCCGGAAGGACCAAAACATAAACTCCAAAAGCCTTGAAACCTTATTGTGGAAATCTTGGCATCGATGCCGGACTGCCGGTGATTTGCCTTTCAAATCTCGGCGTAAATTGAATCCAGTTTGAGTACCCGCGCTTGGTTAACTTATCTGCTATACGTATAGAGCCGTATAGGCTTGAGTTTTCGACGTTTTGAACGTAAACGTCACGGAAAATACACTAAAAGTGTGTTTAAGTGTCTTTTTATTAAGACACAGCACCTACCTTATCTTTCTGGTTAAGCCCATTGGTTGACTGGTAGAGAATGCCTTGAGGCATTAAGTCCGCCATTTTTACCTTATTTTGTTGTGCAATACAGATTAAATAAATAAATAAAATGAAATCATTGTATGGAGAAAGTGCCCCCAGACGATTACTTAATATGTTATGGGTGGATATGTTATATACAAATTGTGTACTTGTTGGACACCACTGAAAAATTGAATTACGTTATTGGAGAAATAAAACATTTAAATGTTTTATTTCACTGAAAACCCCACTAACATACTAACTTAACTTTTTAATTTTATGATGAAAGAACGTCGTTAGTAGAAATTATTTTTCTTATCTTAATGAAGTTTTCCATCTTAATAAAACGGTAAAAGTATAATTAAAAGGAACACTCAGTGTTTCGCTAAAGAATCTTAAGATGGAAGTAAATTCCCAGTTGTCTGCAGACAAAAGGATCTATTTTTAGATAAACGTTTAGAATTCAATATAAATGCTACAACGAGTACGAGTACTTTCCATTCACGTGTATTAAAATCAAATAAATGGTGGAATCATACCAAGAGACGTTGGAAGCGATATTGACAGCCCCGCCGATAGCGCCGATACAAGAGTTATTTTAAATATTTATATATACAGATGTTCTCACTCACGTTAATATATTGCGATTGCCGATATGTTTCGAGTCATATACAAACCCATTATCAGGCATGAGTGCTCGCGGGCAGTTAGACTCCGTGCACTGCCCATCCGCCTATATGTTTAAACTAGCTTTTGCCCGCGGCTTCGCTCGCGTTAGAAAGAGACAAAATGTAGCCTGTGTCACTCTCCATCCCTTCAACTCTCTCCACCTAAAAATCAAGTAAATTAATCGCTCCGTTTTCCTATGAAAGACGGACAAACAAACAGACACACACACTTTCCCATTTATAATATTAGTATGGATATTTGATTATGTTTCGGTTATTGTTTAAAATGCTTATTAAAATCATTGATATACCTCTATCTATACGAATGCATACTTTTATGAATTATTTAATGTGAAGAAATTCCAATCAATCCAACCTTTTGCTTTAGAATTCAAATTAGTCTCCTTTAAGGAACCGACAACTTCTATCTCAATGGATAACATCTCTTTTATCTTATAATAGACTTGGATATTGTTCAATTTAGAACTGTTACCAAACCGAAATGCTTTCAGACAAAGTAAGTACAACTACTCATCACGTAACCGTCTATTTTATATTATTCACAATAAGCTTCAAAAATAAAAATACTCAATCGTGTTTCGTAATAGGTTACGGTTTTAACTCTACACCTTATAAGGAACCTACGTGCCAGATTTGGAATCTCTACGACCAGCGGTTTCGGCTGTGGGTTGATATGTCAGTCAGTGAGTCAGTCAGTGACTTTCTTCTTTTATATATTTAAATATTTTTTCATATTTGTGTTTTTTTTTTTAGTGCAATTCCGTCCGAATAGGAATGGAATTTACTGTCAAAAGGTCAACTGTCACTCGTTAACCTTCTAAGTTTTAAGGGACTTCACAATTTTAATTAGGTTAAAATCCGCATCGCGAAACAAACCTCGACCGGCAGAACAGGCCCCGTAGCCGAATGGCATTTCTCCGACGCAAAACGAAAGCGAAACGCCGCTGGCTCTGTCGCGCCAATACGCAAGCGCGATAGAGATAGATATCTACTAGCGTTTCGTTTCGTGAGCGTTTCGTGAGCGTTTGTACCATTCGGCTACGCACCCAGTATCTTACATTTTCACGCCGTGCGTTGCGTAGTGCCGATGTCATAAGTTTCAATTTTTAAAATGGCGGCCGTCGCATGTGCATTCATACCAAATCTCTGGAACACCTATGTTTCAGAATGACAAAAAAGTAGGTAATAGCTTACACCGCTTACAGGTTTAATTTAAGTTATAACGTATAACTATATTTTACATTTAAAATTAATAAAATATATACATGAAAAATTACCCAATAACTTTTAATTAGCCTTTTTCTAAAGTCACTTCAAAAGTTTTTCAACTTTCTTTAATTTAAAGCAGTTGTAAATTCGTAATTAGACTAATTGGCTTCTTTGATGAATTGCAGTACCTAAATGCAAAAAAAAAACAATTTCACTGCCTTTATAAGTTTTTCTAAATGAACTTTCATATTCTTATTTCTAAGAATGTTTTGCTTACCACCTCCTACTACCTACCAATATTAAAAATCTGTTCAATTGTTCATATATCATGCATCTGTATTTTTTCCGACCCATTGGTAACGTAGCACAAATTAGAATCCTCGTTGAATACCTACGCTTTAGTCGTCTGAATTTTTAGTGGTTTCTGCAGGTTTTGGCAGCTTTCGTCGATTTAAAATGTATATCTAGGACCTCTCTAGCCGATCGGAGTATAAAGTAAAATCTTAATGAAAACCGAAACGAATCTTGATGTGAAGTGAAACTTAAATATTACCTATAAATACCTTATTACCTACTAATAAATTCGACGTTACTTTTCCTCCATGGTATATAATTTCCTAAGGCATTTTTTTTTCTAAAGAGTTCTTAAATCTTCTAAATTATGTGGCATACAAAAAAAAATACGTTTTCAATTTCCCCTCACCTGAAGGCATTTAATGTGAAGGCAAATGCTATTTTATTTTACATTATTTTAACGGAACGTTGCGGTTACGCTTTTAGGCGAAGTCACGACGAGTTAATGTCATTGTTTAACTTGACAAAATTATGTACATTATTTGCGCGTATTTTCGGAATTTTCATCGTTCGTTCAGTTCAGCCACCTCTACACTTTTAAGCGAAGAATAGTTATTTGTTATACAAGGGGGCAAAGTTGTATTTTAACGCCGAGTGTGGAATTGAAAAACGAGCAAGTGAAAGGATTCTATAGTTGAACCACGAGCGAAGCGAGTGGTTCGAGAATAGAATCCTGAACTTGTGAGTTTTATAAGTTTTATAACACACGAGAAGTAAAATACATTTGCACCCGAGTGTAACACAAAACTTTTCCCCTCACTATAGCGAGGAAACTACAACGCAAAAAATGTGTTTATCACTGCTTCCAGTAGTTCCACAGGTGGTAAATCATCTTTATTACTAGATTCACCAACTTTTATAAATTTTAAAGCAGTTAATTTGACTTTATTCAAGGTCAAATTACTTTACCCACTATTGGATAAAATGCGTTTTTACCCGCTGGTATTAAAGGACAAAACACGTGTTTCCGAGCTAGTGAGGGGAAAAAATGTTTGAAGAGAGTCGTTTTGAAATATTTTTACAGTATGTAAATGAACGAAAACCGCTTTCCTATTGTAACCGCTTAGTGTATTAAGCAACTTTTACTATAGAATCAACAACGAAATCCCGAAAATATCTGACACTTTCAGAGCTAGTTAAAGCCTCCGCCACACGGGCGCATTTCGAGAGCGTCGGCGTCGCGTCAGCGGAGCGACACGCCGGTGTGACGCCCGCAGGCGGCCGGCGTGACGCCGGCAGGCGGCCGGCGTGTCGCCCGCCGGACGCTGGCGGGAAGCGCGCGATGCGCGCGCAATCCGCTCATGATCTGAGCGATAGGGATAGCGATAGCGATAGCGATAGCGACAGCGACAGCGACAGCGACAGCGACAGCGACAGCGACAGCGACAGCGACAGCGACAGCGACAGCGACAGCGACAGCGACAGCGACAGCGATAGCGACAGCGACAGCGACAGCGACAGCGACAGCGATAGCGATAGAATGTCAAATATGACTAGTTAACGAGAAATTATTTTTTGAAATTTAGGGTAAATGTACCCGAAAATTGACTAAAACTCAAAATATCCTGAGAACGGTATCGATTATCAAAAAACACTTTTAAGAAAACTTATAGAACTACCAATATACTATCGTATGGAATAATCAGCACGGTGATAGCATCATTCATATCGGTATTAGAACCAAATTATTAATTTTCGATTTTGATTTTTTTTCTCGAAAGTTCCTGTATATTAGCATTTCTTTTATTTTTTTACTGAAAGGTGATTAGCTTCCCTATATGCTATAATTTTTGCACTAAGCAATTCCATAGGATCTAGAAATTATGGTGTGCTTAATTACTCTATGGGGATTTTATATGGGACGTTTAAACACACCATAATTTCTAGATCCTATGGAATTGCTTAATGCAAAAATTATAGCATATAGGGAAGCTAATCACCTTTCAGTAAAAAAATAAAAGAAATGCTAATATACAGGAACTTTCGAGAAAAAAAATCAAAATAGAAAATAACTAATTTGGTTCTAATACCGATATGAATGATGTTAGGACCGTGCTGATTATTTCATACGATAGTATATTGGTAGTTCTATAAGTTCTCTTAAAAGTGTTTTTTGATAATCGATACCGTTCTCAGGATATTTTGAGTTTTAGTCAATTTTCGGGTACATTTGCCCTAAATTTCAAAAAATAATTTCTCGTAAACTAGTCATATTTGACATTCGGGAGTTTTAGTCGTAGCATTGTTTTAGTCTAGACTACCGGTTTTTACAATAAAAAGACCATGGTCAAAAATGAGGTCTGATCCCACACTGTGCGCTATCGCTATCGCTATCGCTATCGCTATCGCTATCGCTATCCCTATCGCTATCCCTATCTCTCTTTTTCAACCCCTTCATCCCTTTTTTCCGAAATAAAAATTAGCCTATGTTCTGTCTCAGGGTCTAAAGATTGTTCCAAATTTCATCAAAATCGGTTGCGTGGTTTAAGCGGGAAAGTGTAACAGACAGACAGACAGACAGACAGACAGACAGACAGACAAACAGACAGACAGACAGAGTTACTTTCGCATTTATCTTTCTACGTTCGAATTCATGATGCCGCAAATCCGTCCGATCGCAACGCGCGCTGTGTTATGTGTGACTGCACAAGCGTTCCGAGGGCGGACCGCTCGCGATGCGCCGGCGCGACGCCGGCGGAGCGCTCTGCCAACGCGCAGAAACAGCGCGCGTTCAGCTCGCGCGCCGCTAAGCTGACGCAACGCTCTCGAAACGCGCCCGTGTGGCGGAGGCTTAGTTGGTATTTGCTACTGGGAGATTAAATTTTCAGGATTGATACCATAACAAAAGTTGCTCAGTGTAACCTAAATATATTCTTTCAGTAAATTATGGTTTTCGTTAATTTACATGCTGTGTAATATCTTACTGTACGTACAAGCTTTTATGATCATAATATTTATACTAGTAAACATTAACTTACCTTGTTTAACATTATCTTGTTTAGGATCCAGTGAGGTAGATCCGGTGTATACACATATCGTTTAATAATAAAACAGTTATTTAAAGAAAAAAAAGTCGCTCTATATAAATATACAGTCATATAAGACATCCCGATTTTTCTTGCCATTTATAGTCACGCTCAGGACAAGACGTACTGACACTATCTGAACTAGCATGACAAATACGAACGTTTCTGTAAAAATACGAAAGAAATCCTTTTTGCACTACATCTGTACATAATTTTATTTTCATGAGTAGTAGTAGTTCATTGCGCTAAACAGTCATTTATTTTTTTTCATGAAACCCAAATTATATTTTAAATTCGTTCTATCGGCGAACTGTTTCTGCTTGGAGGTTTTTCTGATTATAGGCGGTTTTCGCTACAAATCAGAACAACCTGTTTGCCTACGAACCTAACGCGTCGTAGTTTATTAATAAGTTACTAATGTAACAGATCCTTCACTGCCCTTCCACTTCCTGCAAAACGACAAATAACTACGCTTTATTTCACTAATACTAATAACTTACTACGTAAAACTCAGAAGAATAAATAGTAGGTAGGTATACGTGCCACGCGACTACACAGGCGGGCACGTGGCGCCTGTCGGCCACTTGTTACCTCGAGGCAACTGCTAGCGGGTAGGTACTTAACGCGCGACCGCGAGCGAATGACGTAGGCCTGCTACGTACGAAATCACGTAGCTCGTAGCCCCCTTTGGCTATTGTTCTACGCACATAATGCTACGCCGTAGCAAGCGTAGACGCGTAGCAAGCTTCGCTTTAATTTAAACATAATTAATTATGTGGATTTCAATTATAGGATTACCTGTATGCATACCTACTTATGCATTTAGTTTTGGAACGTCAAATCACTATGTGTAATACCAATTCAAAGACAATATAGGTACATCTTATTCATAGGTACCTACCTATATTATGCATTTCGCGCGTTGGCGCAGGGAAGACACACGATAACTTAATACATACTTAAATTTGTTTAAATACCGTTCCAATGTCAGTGCACGCTATTAAAAACGGAGCAGGTATGTAACAGCAAGTTATTAATTTAATTTAGTCAAGTATGTTTGATATAGGTACCTAGTTCGAATCAGCGAGTGAATAAACCACACAACTAAACAACTAGTATAGTGATTATTTGTGTAAAAAAATGTAAATAGTCGACATAATCGTATACGTATTTTGTCTAAATGATATTTTATTCAAAGATTCTATCTAAAAAAAGGAAAAAGTTTTCCAGACGTGCGTATGTTCCGCTTAAAGCTAATTGGATTCCTTGGAATCCCTTCCAACACTATGGTGGTTCTTAGTGTGAACTATACACACAAGTTACAAAAAACAAAAATATTAGAGACTTGCTACATACAACTTCAAAGAACCCATAACTAATTCTTAAATAAAACAGTCTCAATGTTTCTTTCAATCGGCGTAAATAACAAGCAAAAAAACAATTTACCGCTTTCCTCGCGCCATCCAATAATATAAAAGAAATTCCAAATAGAATTCCACGCGACGCCCTGTAATTGCACAAATAGATAATTATTTAAATGTCTCACTTACCGGTTAATACGATTTCCGCGCGATGCTAAGTTCGCGAGCGACGCGTAACACGACCACCCTCTGTGACAGAGTACCGCGTTCTGACAATCACTGGCGTCGTCCTCTACCACGCATGTGCAACCCTTCGGCGTGTCGACCAATAAGAAAAGACCTAAAACCACAGATAACATAAATTCAGTACCAACTTTACTCAATTGCGTTTAGGTATGTTTTTGAGAGTGTAGGCGGTTGGCTTACGAGGTTTTTAAATCAGGACGAGGTGCTGACGTCAATGGCTCGTTCACAAAGCATACAGGTGTTTATTATATTATGAGAGACACCGCAGCCGTAAGCCTGCAGCGAAGTTGGAGTTGTGAACACACTCTTATGCTTATCTTTGACGCGTGTATAGATATGACTTTATCTGCTTAGCCGTAATGCGGTGTTTACATTAGATTGTATTCACTTTTTCATAAGCGATCAAAAGCTTTAAATAAGTGTCCAACGAGTTATCGGTGTGTGTTTTGTTATGCATTAAGCTTTATCAGGAATATTCTATTGAATTCCATAGTTCAATATCGGTTTACAGGATAATGTGGAGAAGGATAAGCTTTAAATGTAGGCTGTATGAATAAAACTGTTTGGCACGCCTAAACGATTTAAATAGTTACAATGTTATTTTAGGTTAGTGCGTTTTCATATACTGTACCAAGAGCCTCCCCGCCACCCGATTGGCGTGAGTTTGGGTTCTTGGACAAAAGGGCGCTGGTTCAGTCCGGAAATCGACGCCTTGGGAAGATTCCACCCGTTTTCGGAATGCGAACAAATGGGGAGAACTTAAAAGAAAAATAGATAAAATAAAGCCCTACACTCACCCGCGCTTTGACGTGTAGGCCTTTGGCCGCTTATTGTTATATCTATTGGTTTAGAAATCCACGGCTTTTCCGCTCGCCGTAACGTGATTTCACAAGATTTCTTTCCGCAGTTCACCACCGCCGTGAACGTCAACGATTTTCTTTTTCATCTTCTGACATATTCTTTTTCTTCTTTCATGTCATATTGTTTAAATCTTGTTCTAAAGATAACGCCTTTTGCGCATGCCCGTAATTTCCCCATACGAGATAAATATATATGATAAAATGATGTGAGAGCGAGACATGATAAATGTAAACAATTTAGGATGCGTTCCGAAACTACTTATGGTATTAAAAACTAAACATTCCCCCGCCCGAGAAAGGCTAAAGCCTTTATCAACAATAAACAAAGAAAATAAAACACTAAATTAAAACAATTTGGTAACGCTAACTCCGCTTAGTCGTCCAAAGGAAGCCTACAAATTTTAACAACAGGCCGCGTGAGGCTACCTGTAGAAGTTTTAAGACGTACTACCCTAACAACACCGTCTTTGCCGGGTAGCAGTTCTTCTATCCTACCTAACTTCCATTTTAGAGGAGGTAAATTCTCCTCCTTTATCAGGACAAGATCACCCAGCTGAGGCGGATCAGTTGGAGATGTCCATTTTCTACGCATTTGAAGAGAATGGAGGTATTGTTCACTCCATTTTCTCCACAACCGTTGAGACATAGCTTGAATTAAATTAAACCGATTCAACCGTGAGTTCGGAATGTCCTCGAAATTGTACTCCGGAACCGAAAGCAAAGGTCTTCCAATAAGTAAATGAGCAGGCGTCAAAACCTCCAATTCATTAGGATCTTGGGTCAATGGGCATAGAGGACGACAATTAAGGACTGCCTCCACCCTGGTAAATACCGTTACCAATTCGTCAAACGTTAAAACCTGTTCACCTATGACGCGCCGCAATAGTGTCTTAGCCGACTTTACGGTCGCCTCAAAAAGACCACCGAAATGTGGCGCCGCTGGCGAATTAAACCGCCACGTTATAGACTGTTTGGCCGCGCCGTCGCTAAGCCCTTGTTGTGCTTCCTCAGAAGCCAAATATTTCCGCACATCATCCAAGTATCTGTTGGCACCTGTATAATTGGTTCCGCAATCTGAACGTATCACACTCGGCATGCCGCGTCGAGATGTGAACCGTGTCAAAGCCGCAAGAAACCCTTCTGTCGAAAGGTCAGTGACACACTCCAAATGAACCCCTTTGGATGCAGAGCAGATAAATACGCAAAGATATGCCTTTAGGATTTTTGCGTTCCGCAAACGAGACTGCTTAATGCTGAATGGACCAGCAAAATCAGTTTGCACTGTGTGAAACACACCAGTCGCATTAACTCGATCCCATGGCAGCGCTGACATAATCGGCGCTGTTGGTCTGGCTTTGGTTTTAAAACATTTCATACACTTGAAAATTCGTGTACGAATCACTTGTCCCGCAGAAAGAATCCAAAATTGCCGCTGTAATACCGACATCAAAACCGTTGCCCCCGCGTGGCAATAGGTCACATGAAAATGATCCACGATCAAAACCGTTAGAGCATGTGATTTTGGTAAAATCACCGGATGCTTTCGTGGAAAAGACAAACTTGAATGCTCCAGACGACCTCCAACGCGCAATAAACCGTCATCCGCAATAAACGGCAAAAGCCGACGTAGCCGCTTGGAACATTGTTTATTCTGGTCTAAGCAGTGGATATCATCCGCAAACTCCTCCTGCTGAACCAATTTGATTAACCGCTGCAAAGCGAACCGTCGCTCTGGGACTGATAATACCCCCCTAAGTTTCTCGGACAAAGGCCTGGCATTGTTGACAAACCGGAAACAATATGCTACGACCGTCAATAGCATATTTAAACAACTAAACCGCGTAAAAATATTATCTTTGTCAACAATCCCGACCAGGGCCTGAACATTTACCTTCACTTTCCGCAATCCAGGTAATGGATCTTCCGCTTTGTCCATTATATTCCTGGGCCAGGTCTCCGCATCACCTGATAACCAAGGAGGTCCCCACCATAAAGGATGCTCCAATAGTACTGACGCGCGACAACCGCGACTCGCGACATCAGCAGGGTTCATTTCTGAAGGTAAGTGTCTCCAGGCTATGTTTAAACCGCAATTTAGAATCTGAGAAACTCGATTTCCCTCAAAAGTCTGCAACAAATGTGGCGATGTCTTCAACCACGAGAGAACGATAGTGCTGTCACACCATCCGAAGATTCCGTCTATCGTCAGGTCATCACTGATTGCAGCAACAACGTATTTCAAAAGTCTGACTAGCAACGCCGCACCGCTTAATTCAAGTTTCGGTATAGTTAGTTTCGATTTAACCGGCGAGACTCGCGATTTTGCCATCATCAAACTAACCTTGACCCTTCCGTCATGTCCCACAGTCCTCAGATAAACCGCTGCACCATACCCAAGTTCTGATGCATCTGAGAAACCATGCAGAGAACACGATTTGACGTCTAATAAGACAAAGCGTTCCAACCGCAGATTTGAAATAAGAGGCATATCTTTTAAAATGCCTTGCCATTCCGCAACTACGTCATCAGGAGCTTTCGCATCCCATGACATATTTTTCAGCCAGAGTTGCTGCATGAGGACCTTGCCCTGAAAGATTACTGGGCAGATCCACCCCAAAGGATCAAATGCCCTAGCTAAAGTTGACAAGATTGACCGTTTAGTACATCCGCTAGTGTCATCCAGCTTCGTACGATATGAGAAACAGTCACTGCTAGAATCCCATTGAACGCCTAGGATTTTATAGAAACTAGGCCCATCCGCATTGTCAAATATTTTGCGAGGTTTTTCTAAATGCTCCTCTGCTATGTCCTGTAAGACTTCCTTACTGCTTGACGTCCATTTACTAAGCTCAAAACCGCCAGAGCGTAGTAAATCCGTCAGTTCCTGCTTCAACTTGCTTGCGTCTTCTATGGAATCGGCTCCACCTAAAATGTCATCCATATACACCGAAGACCGCAGAAGTTGTGCCGCAGCAGGAAACTGCATCTCTTCGTCATCTGCCAACTGCCTTAGCGTCCGAATCGCAAGGTATGGGCTTGACTTCATTCCGTATGTTACGGTATTTAGCCGATACACACGCAAAGGTAAGTCTGGGGACTCCCGCCAGAAAATGAGCTGGAAACGCCGATCCTCCTCAGCAATCAAAATCTGTCTAAACATCATCCTGATGTCCGTTGTAAACACGTAACGATGTAGCCTAAACCTACATATAATTTCCGCGATATCCCGCTGTAGTTTTGGACCCGCATGCAAACAATCATTTAGCGCAACACCATTAGTAGATGCGCAACTAGCGTCAAAAACTACGCGAATCTTATCACAATCCTTTTTAAAAATTCCATGATGAGGTATAATGTAACTACCACTGGCGTAGTCGTTTGGTTCCCCTTCACACAGTGACATATGTCCTGTTTCGGCGTACTCCCGCATAAACTCCGTGTATTTCTCCCTGAAGACCTCGTTGCCTTTTGCAAGGAGCCGCCTCTCCATGGCTAAAAACCGCTTCATAGCTATGGGTACAGTGTTACCGAGTTCAGGGGCGTCCGATATAAAAGGCAACCGTGCTGAGTATCTACCCTCTTCAGTCCGTGAATGGGTATCTCTAAAAATGGTCTCGCATTCAAGATCTTTAGGGTTTTCCGCCTTAAACGGGATGTCTTCAACCTCCCAGAACCGTTCTAAGATCCGATCTGTGCTTGTGCTACAGAAAAAGGCCTGAGACGCACAAGGAACTCGAAGGGAAACTCCAATATTGACAGGACCTGACAAAACGTGTCCGAACACCGTTTTTGTCACCCGTGGAATGTTATCATGGATTTTGATGCGTCCGCTGAGTACAATGTCACAAAGTAAATCCTCACCTAATAAAATATCAATCTCTCGACTCACAAAGAACTGTTCATCCGCAAGATCCAGTCCCCGATAATTATCCGCCAACTGAGCCGGCAACGAATATCCAGGCAGGTTATAACTGATTTTATTTAAGACATTAGCCGTGGTCACCAGCACTGGCTGATCCGTCAGCCTAGGTGTCATGGTCAGATTAACTGCTCCCCTACAACCGGTTATAGGAGTACAGCCCAGTCCTGTGATTGGGTCGTCAGGCTTAAACCGCTCTAAGCCTAACCTCTGCACACAAGACTCCGATATGAATGTGCTCTCGCTCCCTCCGTCCAGTAAGGCCCGCGCCTCCTGGTAGCGTCCGCTGCTATCCAGAACTCTTATTATTGCCGTCGCAAGTAACACCTTTGGTTTCTTTGCCTGTGATGCCATCAATCCAGAGACTCCAGGAACCGCACCTTCTGGATTGCCGCTGGTTAAGGGCGCACTGACAACAGGAACACTTGAAGAGGACGAGGCAGCATTGTGAGATTTCCCATTTGTAGCCACGTTTGACGTCAAACGTTGTTCACGATCTGAACCACTTGCCGGAATATCAAAATGCAATAAATAATGGTGTTTAGCCGAATTACACTTGTAACAATTCTTGTTATAAGTGCATTTATCAATGTTGTGACCGTTCAAACACTTGAAGCACAATCTAAGTGAAACGACCTGACGCTTCCTAGCTGCAGGCTTCATCTCCAGGAATTTCTCACACTTCGCAATAAAGTGTCCGCTTTTTCCGCATAACCGACACGACGACGCCGACGCCGAACCCGCACCTTGAAATGCCGCATGAGCCTTTACCGCCTGGCTCTGCCCACCACCAATACGCCTTCCCGCCGACGTACTGGCCTGTGGTTCCGCACTGGATTCCAAAATCCGTATTTCAGTTTCCAAAAACTTAATGAGGTCCGCGAATGTGGGTAATTCTTTATCGGCGTGCTTGTCTTCAAAGTGTTTTTTCAAGTTACCGTCTAACTTTTGGAAGTTGATGTAGAATAGCAAATAACACCACGAATCCACCGGAAATTCCATCTTTTCCAACGCTTTTGTGTTTTCAATTAATGTGTTCAAAAACATTTTTAAACCAGTTACCCCCTTAGAGGTTACATGAGGTGCACTCAATAAGTTGTGCAACAAACGATCCGCTAACAACCTTTTGTTGTTATACCGCGCATTCAATAAATCAATCGCGACCGAAAAATTATCTCCTGTGACTGATAGATGCTGAGTCAAAGTCTTTGGTTCGCCTAAAAGCGACCCCGCTAAATAATACATCTTCTCAGTATCCGATAAGGTGGCATCATTGCCCACCAACGACTGGAATAATTCCATAAAAGGAACAAACTCTTCCACCTGTCCCGCAAAGGTAGGAAGTTTCACTTTAGGGAGAACTGCCCTATTCCGCGCGCTCTTAGGATTGTCATTATTGTTACCGCTGCTACAGCTATTATCCGCATTAGCTGAAGCGTTTAAATTTGTCAACCCTAAATGCCGTTGTTTAATAAAATAGTATTTTTTGTTATACGCGTCATACTCCTGAAGATGACTTTCCAAATCAAAGCTCTCTATATCCGCAGCAGAGAGCTGAAGTTCATAAAACATTTCCGTAAATGTCTCATAAACCTTTTCTAAGTCTTGAAACCGCACTATGAAATCACTTTCTTGTTCTGGAGACAATTCAGGATTCCGAGCCAACGCATCCAATACGTCAATACTACGACACGCTGTATGATGTTTCATTTGCAACAACTGTATCCGCCTAGCTGCCGCCATCTTTCCGTTGGTAGTATTTGAATACGTAACCCAAATCAATATAATCAATAGAATCCCAAACCCTAACACAAACCACAACATGAAAACTACACGTAACAATTACACATTATTTTTAATTAAAAGTTCCGCACTAGTAAATCACCGCAATAAATCTTGAAATTTTAAGTTAAATATAACCCGCAAGCCGCAAATAATACATTAAGATTTTACCGCTAACCTTAATATATTATAAAATGTTTATTTTTTAAACTTTTAAGAAAATGTTTAAGACCCCTGAAATTTTATTTTGTATCGAAATAGCATCAAATACCGATAAATAATGCTCTATACCACTTTTGTAAGAAATATAAATGTTTAGAAAAACACAAAAAGCCACACCTGAGCTGAGGTTCGAACCTCCAACCTTCAGCTTCTAAAACCACTCTTAGAACCGCAAGGCTAATCAAGCACTAGGTTACCTAGCCGAAATAATCCTATAGTTTCCTATATGGAGTATATGGTAACCTAGCAACCAAACTGTTTTAATTTGAAATGTCAACGATAAAATAAATTTAACAGAAATTGAATTTATAATGAATTTATGTAATAAATTTCAATGTTGAAACATTAGTTTCCAAAAAATACCCTAGTAGGTAGCCGCAAATGTAAATCCAAAAGACGAAATTGTAAATGTGAGATATGAACGAAGAATGTAATAAATAAAATCCCCAGTCAAAACATAAAAATATTAAAAAATGAGAACTCAAAAACAAATGTCCCCCCAATTGTATGAAATGAGTATTATATTTCGACCGCTCGAAATATAATTATGATGAAATGAAACGGGTGAAAATATTCCAAGGCGCCGAAAGAATCGAGCTCGAATTTCCGCAAATCCGGCTCGAAGACCAAATGTACCAAGAGCCTCCCCGCCACCCGATTGGCGTGAGTTTGGGTTCTTGGACAAAAGGGCGCTGGTTCAGTCCGGAAATCGACGCCTTGGGAAGATTCCACCCGTTTTCGGAATGCGAACAAATGGGGAGAACTTAAAAGAAAAATAGATAAAATAAAGCCCTACACTCACCCGCGCTTTGACGTGTAGGCCTTTGGCCGCTTATTGTTATATCTATTGGTTTAGAAATCCACGGCTTTTCCGCTCGCCGTAACGTGATTTCACAAGATTTCTTTCCGCAGTTCACCACCGCCGTGAACGTCAACAATTTTTTTTTTCATCTTCTGACATATTCTTTTTCTTCTTTCATGTCATATTGTTTAAATCTTGTTCTAAAGATAACGCCTTTTGCGCATGCCCGTAATTTCCCCATACGAGATAAATATATATGATAAAATGATGTGAGAGCGAGACATGATAAATGTAAACAATTTAGGATGCGTTCCGAAACTACTTATGGTATTAAAAACTAAACACGCGAGTTACCTGGCAACACTACCAACTAAACGGATCTACTTCCGTTTGAAACGCGGTAAGAATCTGTTTGTCACTTAAGTCACTTTATGGCGTGTTGAATTTAATTATGTAAATAATATTTGAGTCAGTGCTCATCGAAGGCTGAGTCATCAGGGAAAGCTAAGTGGTGTTTTATATCTCTGTGTTAAAAGAGGAGTTATTCTCCCAAACTTTTCTCGTTCATCTAACCTAAAAATTAACCTTTCATTATTAAATATTATTGCCATGCATTATTACGAAGTTTATGATGATGGTGTTTCTTTGTTGATCACATATTGAATTGAGTGTGGAATGGAGTTTATTACATGTTTATGAAAGATAATTTACTTAGCGTGATTGCAACACAAAATGGCGTATGTTGAATGCGTATAAAAGGCAATCATGGCGTTTTTAAGTCAGCGCGGCCCCAATGAGTTTGGGACCAGGCATCGGGTAACTCTGATGCTGGTATGACCGCAACCAGAGGCTGGGGGCGTGGTCCAGCCTTGGTAATTATGCTGTTGATTTAATATGAGAAAATTACAAGTTGGCTGGGGATGGACGTATGCCCCCAGCCTTGGTAAGTGCCGGTGGTTTTGTGAGGATCCGGTCGCTGACGCCTGTCGGCCAGGGGTTCGCGCATCCTCTGGGAGGACCCCCAAGATGGTGAACCCTGTAAGGGCTGTCGGGCATGTGTACAGATTAGCGCTTTTCTGGAAGGTTGACGAACCTTCATACACATTTTGGGTCCAACAATTATTTGTCAAACGTTAGCCACTGGTGTGGAGCGTTGTGACGCTGTGTATATGTATAGTTTTAAAATTGTATATTATGACTAAGAAATGTATGATTTATCAAAGTTGAATATGGTTATATACTTGATGAAAGAATTACCTTATTTCCCTATGAGTTTAATATGTTAACTAAAGTCATGTTTATGAGAGTAATCACTGATGTGATGAGTTACTAATGTTACTATTCATCCCAATATGAAGATATATTATGAAGTAGTATCCTTGAGATACTTGACATGCCTATTTAATATAATATTTATATAATGTAAAAGGAACGAATATGATGAGGGTAAAAAGGAGAATATAGAATTATGTTCATATCAATAATCTGCTCTGAACATATGAGTTGAGTTTGAAACCCTGTATTAGAAAGAATACAGCATGAGATTAAACTTGTAATAATTCTTAAACAATACTAGATGTTATAGTGAAGAGATATCTTAGTGACTTGTAAGTCATAGTTACCCTTTTTATACAGGACTTGACATATCAACAACGCTGACCTGGCGTATCATCAGCGGAGACAACGGTTAGAGGAGGGCTCTGACAGCTCTCCACATATGCCGTGTAGCTACTGCCAAACACAGGTATGAATCAATCGTTTACTTGACTGACGTTCATACCGAGAGATTCATAATAATAGTCTTATAGCAGATATAACCTTTGGAGATGAATTCAGGCAATGTTTAATTCTCTTTGTTCCAAACTTATTCCCCAGAGTTTGAAACAAAATTGGTTGAGTTAGTCTGGGATATTTGGTAGTGGCTGGGGAGACGCTGCTAAAATCACAGAAAGAATAAAATTAAAAGTACATTTCATTTGTTAAAATTCTATTATGGTATTTGAGAAATTGCATAATATAACGAAGACGTCAGTTCAGGGAATGCGTGGTTCATATCACTTTAAAATAATTAATAAATAATGATTGTTATCTATTTACGTTCTAAATTCATAAATTTCATGAAGAAAAATAAACATATTAGGTACTCAGCGGAGCTGATTCGAAACAACTAGTGGCATCTAGCGTCGAGTAGAGGTAAATATGAAAATACAAGGTCGAGTTGAACGAGCAAGACAGCGAGTTGGACACCGAAAGAACAGCGCTGCATTTGTTAGCTTTTATATTTTCCGTATTTCTCTGGTCCGTCTTTATTCTGTATAGAACCTGGGTTTGATTTGTAACACCTTAATCATAATCTCATTGGCCATAAAATTGTATGATTGATCAATCATACCAACCTAACAATAATGATAGTTCGTGTAAAGCCGCCATTTTGGCGGGAAAGGCATTCATATGTTATCTGTGGCCAAGTTCTATTTTTAGCTCGGTCATTATTATCGTAAGCGAGGAAGCTCTGTTGTAAAACAATTATCGTTTTATTAATTAAAACCTGTGAGAAGATCAACGAGTTTGTATTGTGAACAACACCTGAGATCCCCAGCACGAGGCCCAAGAGGTGGGCTTACAAATCAGAAGCCGGGATGAACCGGAGCAACTTGTTTCTGGTAACCAACGCCCGTCAAGCTGTGAAGTGAGAGATTGCCGTAAATCGGATCTTAAGGTCAGAAAATTCCATTTATTTGCATCTATATATCACGGTGTTGTGACGATTAACAGAGCAACTGCTTTACTAACTGAACTCTGAGATGATCAAGGGATGTTTGACTGAAGAAAACTAACCTATATTTACACTATCCTAAATGAGTTTTCATGCTATTTCTCATATAATACGACATTGGTGTCTGTTTTGTGCCGTCAACAGACTGAAAATAGCATGTTTTATGGTGTTTGGAGTGTCGGCAAGTGCATTTTTTTTTGTTTTGTTTGAAATCTGGGTGCCTACAGTAACTACAATAGCTGAAACATTGCCAGTGAATAATAACAAGTGTTTAATAGTGTTTAGTGCGCATCTTGTCGGTGAATTGACTGTTTTAATTTAATTTTGAAAATATTTGGCTACAAGGGATAAGAAAATTGTTGTTTTAGTTCATTTATCACAGATAGTCATATAGTGATTTATTTCATTATTTTTGGAACCTTTCAGTTTAATTATAATTGTTTGCTTTGGGCTTCACTCTGAATTACTACACATTAACACTCAATTTTAATTGTTTTCTTGATGTCTATTGTGTAACTCTAACGGTAAACGTGTAAAATGGGAAGGTCTCGTAGTAGAAGCAAAAAGCGGGGTCGAAGAGGTAAAAGGAAGTCAAGTACTAGTACAGAGTCATACTATAGAAGTATGAGTAGGTCACATGATAGGTCTCACAAGCGTAAACGTAAGAATAGAGAGCGTCGCCATGGTCAGCGGTCTCGCTCTCGCTCACACAGTTATAATGAAACGCCAAATTATTGGAGCTGGGAGTCAAACCGAAATAAAACCAGAACACCACCAATACCATTCTCCTTCGGTTCTAATAATTTTCCAGTCTCGCATAGTGTTGTGCCTGAATTTGATCCTAGTGACAATAGCCAAACTATACTTACCTGGTTGACTAAAGTGAATGAATGTGCACAAATATATCGTTGGGATGATCGTCAAATTTGTCATTATGCCATTCCAAAGTTAAGTGGCTTAGCCAAAAAGTGGTATCAAGGTCTGCCGTCAGTGCTATTTACATGGGCTGAATGGACCGAAAAATTAAAAACAGCTTTTCTAATTAATGAAAATTATGGGGACCTTTTGACAAATATGTTAAAACTTCGTTGCAAAATTGGACAGCCATTAGAAAATTATTATTATGACAAAATGGCGCTAGTTAATAAATGTGAGATATCTGACCTGAAGGCAGTTGGATGTGTAATTCATGGCATTGATGACAAATTTGTCCGGATGAGTGCCGGTGCATGTATGTTTGAGAAACCTGAACAGTTACTAAATTATCTGCGTACAGTTTCTTTAAATGACACAAACAATCTTTTGCGCAATAAGAACATGCAATTGAATAAAACTACACATAGTCAAAATAAATCCAATGATTCAAATGCACAGTCTCTAAGATGCTTTAATTGTAATGAAGTAGGGCACATTAGCATTAAGTGTACTAAACCGCTGAGAAAGTGTACTTACTGTTTTAAGTTAGGCCATGAAACAAAAGACTGTCGTAAAAAGGCTGGTGCAAGTAGTAGCAGTGATAAAGACAGGCAGAATTCAAACATAGAAAAAACAGTATTGTGCATTGATAATTTTGATAACTCTTCAGATGGAAATGACAAATATTTTAAACCCATTTATGTCAATGGGGTACAATGTGAGGCATATGTTGATTTTGGTAGCCGTTGCACTTTGATGAGAGAAACTAATGCTCAAAAATTGCTTATGGATTGGGACCATAGTGACTTACCTTTATTGAAGGGATTTGGAGATTCGCTAGTGAAGCCTTTAGGCAGAAAAGCAGTGACTTTAGATATAGACAATGTGAGAGGGGAGGTAAAAATTCTGATTGTACCTGATCAGTATTTGTTAGCACCTATATTAGTCGGACAGACGTTTACTGAACAGCCTCATGTCATGGCCTTTAAAACAAATGATGAGTTGATATTTTTACAAAAACCTGAAGTTGTAGGAGGCAATGAAAAATTGCGGTTATTCAGTCAAAACAATAACACTGTCTTGCCACATTCTACCTCCCCAATGGATGTCAAAGTGGAAGGTGACTATACAGGTGGACTGTTCATACATTATAGTCATCGACAAAAAGTAGGTAAATGTGACTACATGGTGCTTCCAGGAGTATATCAATTTGAAAAAGGTAAAGGGTATGTGATGATAAGTAACTTGTCAAATAGTACTTTAAATTTTAAAGTTGATGAGCTGCTCACTAGAGGATATCGGTATAAAGAAGTCGCCAGTGAATATGTAGGCATGTGTACCACAAGTCAAACTGGAGATTACCTGCCGTTGCCAACAGACCAAGTGAAATTAGGTACAGACTTGACGGAAACTGATAAGTGTGCATTCTATCGTTTACTAGAAAAATATAGGGATTGTTTCGCATTGAATCTAAAGGAGCTAGGCAGGACTGACTTAACAGAAATGCACATAACTCTAAATGACAATGTACCTGTTGTACATAATCCATACAGAATGTCACAACTTGAACGTGAACAGTTGTCAAAGATAATTGAAGACCTGTTATCAAACGACATTATACGGGAAAGTACATCATCCTATTCAAGCCCTGTAATATTGGTGAAAAAGAAAAATGGCGAGAAACGTCTGTGTATCGACTACAGAGCCTTAAATAGGAAAACTTTGAAGGACAAATACCCGCTACCTCGAATCGAGGACCAGTTAGACAGATTAGGAGGTAACGCCTATTTCTGTAGTCTCGACTTAGCGTCGGGGTATTATCAAGTCCCAGTGGATGAAGAGAGTAGACATCTCACAGCGTTCGTTACCCCAGACGGATTATACGAGTTTAATAGGATGCCGTTCGGGTTAGCGAACGCCCCGAGTGTATTCCAGAGGACCATTAATGCTATGCTGAGAGGTTTTGGTCAAAATTTGGCCTTGGCCTATATGGATGACTTACTAGTTGCGTCCAGGACGATAAGTGAAGGCTTAGATAAGTTGGAAAAAGTGTTTCAATTGATACGATCTGCTAAACTCACTTTGAATCTGAATAAGTGCCATTTTTTTCAGACCAGTATTGACTATCTGGGATACGAGATTAGCTCAGAGGGAATACGACCGGGTTTAGGTAAAATCAAAGTTGTACACGACTTTCCAGTACCGACAAATGTACACGAGGTTCGCCAATTCATTGGGCTAACTAGTTATTTCCGGCGCTTTATTAAAAACTTTTCAGTCATAGCCAGGCCATTGACGTCCCTTACAAGAAAAGACACGGAATGGAATTTTGGTGAATCACAAATGAATGCATTTGCGGAGCTTAAACAGAAGTTGACAAGTCGTCCAGTATTAGCATTGTATGACCAAAATGCTGAATTAGAAATTCATACAGACGCTAGTAAGTTAGGAATTGGAGCCATACTCATGCAAAAGCATCCTACAGCTGGTTTGCAACCTATCTCGTATTATAGTCGCCAGACGACTCCTGATGAGAGTAAGTTACATTCCTATGAACTTGAAACACTCGCTGTAGTCTGTGCTTTGGAACGGTTTAGAGTTTATGTACTCGGTAAGACTTTTAAGGTAATTACAGACTGTATTGCCATTCGCAGTACTATGACCAAACGTGATTTGATACCGAGAGTGGCGCGGTGGTATATCCTTATGCAAGAATACGATCTGGTTATAGAGCATAGGGAGGGTACTAAAATGCTACACGTAGACGCTTTATCGCGCAATCCAATACAGTCTGAAACACAACTATCACAAGACACTACGGATATAGTAGATATTTTATCAATTGATGATGACGCATGGCTTCAGACAGTTCAACAGCAGGACTCGGAATTACAACGTATAATAAATATATTGAGCGACCCAGATACTAAAGATATTGTCGAAGTTCATAAAAATTTTACTTTGAAAAACGGACGCTTATACCGAATAATAAATAAGAACGAAGAAATAAGTCTTAAATGGGTAGTCCCAAAAACAGTAAGATGGCAAATAGTTCGTATGAACCACGATGATTTAGGACATGTTGGGTTTGACAAAACGTTTGAAAGGGTTAATCGCGTGTATTGGTTCCCAAAAATGAGACGGTTTATCAAGAAATATTGCAAGGCGTGTCTCAACTGTGCTCATAATAAGGTACCAGCTGGGCCTAAAGAAGGGTATCTTCATCCGATACCCAAGGTGAATAAACCGTTCGATACTTTACATACTGACCACTGTGGCCCATTCCCCATGAGCAAATCCAAAAATTGTTACATTCTATGTATAATCGACGCATTCACTAAGTTTATTTACATTAAGGCGGTGAAAGACGTTAAGACCAGTACTACCATAAAGGTATTCAATGAATATTTTTATCTGTATGCCGTACCACGACGAATTGTCTCAGACCGAGGAACTAGCTTTACTAGTAAAAAATTTGCAGAGTTTTTGAAACAAAGAGGTGTCGTGGAGCATGTGTTAAATGCCGTCGCTAGTCCTCGCGCGAATGGACAAATAGAGAGGTATAATAGAACAATTGTAGACGCGTTAACAGCAGTTAATCATGATAAACCGGATAATTTGTGGGATTTAGCTGTACCTCAAGTCCAATGGGCAATAAACAATACTGTTAATAAGACGAGACGACGGGTCGCACGCCTGCTGAAGTGCTATTTAGTTTGAGACCTACTGGGTGTTCAGATGGAGTTATGAATACGGTAGTGGCAGAGTTTGAGCAGCCCCAAGATATCGACAAGATAAGAGAAGAAGTCACCCAAAATATAGAGAAAAGTCAAAGGCAGCAAAAAGAGCGCTTTGATAAGTCCCGGAAAGACCCTGAAATTTATAAAGTAGGCGATTTAGTACGCGTAGAGAGAGAAGCCCGTGGTGAACCAGGACAAAGTAAAAAGTTAGTCCAAAAATGTGCTGGTCCGTATAGAATTTGTAAGGTATTGGGTAACGACCGATACGAAGTGGAAGATACTCCTATCACACGTAAAGAAGGTACTAAGGCGTACAAGGGAACTTATGCGGTAGATAAGTTGCACCCTTGGTTAGTATTTAGTAACGACGTAATTTCTAGTGATTCAGAGTGAAGGCAAATAAAACTAACATACAGAGATTGATAACAGATGTGACAAATAATAGAGAAAAATGATACATGTGAAAATGTTAATAGTTTTGTAAAGATTGTAACTTAAATATAAATATGTGATAATGAGACATGAGACTGATATAAAAGTTGTAATTTGTACTGTTAATAACTTTATTCAATTATTACTTTTGAGTAATGTGATTGATTAGAGAAAAATGTCATAAATAGGTTCAGATGGTGAACCAAATTCATTATTGCTATAGATTTAAGTAGTCGTTAGCAAGCAAATTGTGATACTAACCTAGTGAGAAAAATGTTAAAAATATAATAATGTGAACCAGTAAATTTAAAATAAAAAGTATGGTATAATTTTTTGTAACAAAGAAGTTTAAGTGAAGTGAATATTGAAGAATTTGTTTTTGGATGTTTATTACTTTTATTTGATATGGAAGAGTGAGCAATTATAAAAGTAAGATGACTGACCCAGAGAATTTAGTGAAAACAGAAATTGTAATACATAAGCCTGTTGTTCATATAACTGTGAAATTGAGAGTATTTGATTATTTGATATTACATATACATAGAGAGTTATCACAAATGTAGTGATGAACCAGAGAATTTATAGTGAAAAGTATACTAGAATTGTTGTAACTTAAAAGGTTAAGTGAATATATAAAGAGTATTTGATAAATTTGAAACAGTGAATCATTACATAAGTCATGTAGTGATGAATCAGAGAATTTAGTGATAAAGAAATTATAATTATTATCTTTTTAAGTTTAAGTGAATGCTAAAGAGTACTTGATTATTTCATAAACTTAAAAAACAGTGAGTCATTACAGAAGTAATGTAATGATGAAAATAAGAGCGAGTTATGTAAAATGTTACATACACTGAACACAGTGAGTCATTGTAGAAGAGTTGCAATGATGTAGTCCATAAGTAACAGTGAGTCATTGTACGCGAATAGCTGCAATGATGTAGTTTATAAGTAATAGTGAGTCAATGTATGTGGGCACATGCATTGATGTAGTTTGTAAGAGCGAGTCGTTGCAGGCAGTGGAGTCATGCCTGGAGCGATGTAGTATGTAGTCAATTAAGTAAAAAAAAAAAAAAAAGTGATCCATTTCTTGTTAAGTACTTACTATGTATAATGTAGATGTTGTGTTTCTATTTAATACCCTGGAAACGCAGAGTCGCGTTTCATGTCAGGATTAGCCGAGTGTTAGCTTTTATATTTTCCGTATTTCTCTGGTCCGTCTTTATTCTGTATAGAACCTGGGTTTGATTTGTAACACCTTAATCATAATCTCATTGGCCATAAAATTGTATGATTGATCAATCATACCAACCTAACAATAATGATAGTTCGTGTAAAGCCGCCATTTTGGCGGGAAAGGCATTCATATGTTATCTGTGGCCAAGTTCTATTTTTAGCTCGGTCATTATTATCGTAAGCGAGGAAGCTCTGTTGTAAAACAATTATCGTTTTATTAATTAAAACCTGTGAGAAGATCAACGAGTTTGTATTGTGAACAACACCTGAGATCCCCAGCACGAGGCCCAAGAGGTGGGCTTACACATTTGTGTCATATGTGTTATAATAAAGAGATATCGTTCTTTTATTCAAGTGTAAATGGTATACTCTATTTATTGTGATTCCCTTTAATACCAATGTGTGAATGTATATGAAATATAATAAAAAGAAGTTGTTCGATAAAGCAATGACACATCATGAGACATTAAAGGTTGGTACCGTCGGTACAAGTTTACGAGGTTTGTTAGCACATCGTTCTTTTCTGAAAAGGAAAAAATATATATAACATAATAGAATTAATAAATACATTAAACATTAATAAAATAAACAAAATACAAAATAAAAGGGACAAATAATTGCTGTATGCAATTATTCGTTCTTAAAAAACAAAATGATAAAATCGATTCAATCGATAAACGAGTATAGAAAACAATCGATTTCGAAACTTCTAGACTACGTCACATATATCTTCTCTGTGTCTATGACGTCGGAAATATTTACAAGCGACCGGCAAAACGTGTGTTTATATCAACGAAATAGTGAAATCTCTTGTTAATTACGTAAAAATATTGTGTGGAAATTGTCAACGAAACTCGGTGAGTGTGTACAAAAGCTTTTAACTACGTTTAAGCAAGAAATCGAGGGGATAGGTTAATGGCGTCTTGTACATGTTTGGTTTGAGTCTTTTAACAAATAATACAATCTCACGAAAATTCGTATTGCACGAATATGTCCATCTCGAAATTATCTCTACGAATTAAGGATACACATCACTATACGTTATTATCATGAATCGCTCTGGTTGACGTCATATAAAATCAAAATACTGATATGATTCATCATTTACAATTTAATTACATGTTCATTTTCTTTATCATTTCTTAGGATAGGAGATATCCAAGAATAATCAGTACTCTGAAAAATAACTACATAATTAACGCCATCAAAGTATTTCTTATTGGAATCTACCATTTTATAGCAATATGGACGAAATTCTACTTACCCGATTATCCACGTTTGTTAACAATATAGAGAAACTGACCATTGACGCCAAGTTACTATGCACGCAAATACCATGGGACAAAACCAAGTCGGAACAGAGTGCCATCACTTCAGCTAAATTACATACCGTAATAAACCGGTTCAATACTGACCTTTATCAGTATTTCAAATTAGTTAAAGAACCAAGTGCAGATGATATTTCCAAGTTAACTACCTCACAGCTTGAAGGGGAAGAAGCATTAGCAGAATTAAATACCCTCATTCAACAGTTTAACAAACAGACACCTAACGAACAACAGAATGGACAACATTTCAATAAGCGAAGCAAATTACCTGAACTAACTCTCCATAAATTTAAAGGAACAGTACTTGACTGGTACCCCTTCTGGGACCAGTTTCAGTCCAGCATTGGTCAGCGGGATCTATGTGATGTTGATAAACTACTCTATTTAAAAGCCTCTTTAGAAGGGGAACCTAAAAATTTAATAGATGGTCTGGAGACAACCAACCTCAGTTATCAAATTGCCGTTGATGTACTTAGGAATAGGTATGGAAAACCCGAACAGATAATAGATAGGCATTATGCCACCTTATATAAGATAAAAAGGGCAACTAAGTTCGAAGAATGCCGTAGGACTTTAGACGAAATTGAAAGACATCTTAGAGTTTTGCATTCGCTGGGGGAGAATATTGATCATCACCATTTAAGGTTTATCATTACTGAAAAGTTTCCAGAGGATGTAATATACGAGGTAAAACTTAAGAGCAAATCTGAATCCATACAGGAGCTCAGAACACAGCTGGACATTATTATTAACGCGAGAGAAGAAGCAAAGGGTCATAGGGAATTCAACACAACGGAGGAAGTGCCATTTAGCACCGAAGTTCTACATACCAGAGATGAGAGAAAAGTAAAGACAGTCAAGAAGAATAAATTCTCTCATACTAATAGAAGGTTCTTAAAACCTAAAGTTAGCATGACCACCTTTACTAATACCTTTGTAAACCGTAAGAGACCCTATGATACCAAACAGGAAAATATAGACTATCAACCTGAACAGAAAATGAAGAAATTATCTTGTATATTCTGTGGAGGAGGCCACTTTAATGATCGCTGTCCTACTTATAAGACATTAGTAAATCGTAAAAGAAAATTAACAAATACTTGCTTTATCTGTCTTAGGATAGGACATAAAGCTATGGATTGTCGTCGACAGATTAAATGCGCTCACTGCAATGCCGTAGGAACACATAACAGAGCCTTGTGCCCAAAGTTACTACCTTCAGACAGTAAAATAAAACCTGTCAACACCCTACATGTACATGGAGAAGGAACCACTGTTTTACAAACAGCTGTAATATCAGCCATAGGAAGAAATGGAATTGTTAAGAAATGTCGCTTATTGATGGACAGTGGTTCCCAAAGAAGTTACGTGACACAAAGGATAGAAAAGGAATTAAATTTGAGCACAGAGGAAGAAAATCACCTATTTGTTTTCACATTTGGAACTGAACAACCAAAAGAAATTAAAAGTAATCTTGTTAGAATTTGTTTGAAGACCAAAGAAGATAAATTAAAATTATTATATGCTAATGTAGTACCAGTCATCACTCAAGGGGTATCATGTCCCAAGGAAGAACTACTTAGATATGTGAACGATTATGATAAAAATCTCATTCTAGCAGACGACAATTCGTTATCAGACCGTATTGACATACTTATAGGGAACGATTATTATTATTCTTTTATGAATACTAAGAAAATTGAACTTCAAGAAAATTTATATCTGGTCGAGTCAGAGTTCGGCTGGATCTTATCAGGGAAACCTGATCATGTAACTGAAAATGACCTGACGGTTTTGACCTACTTTCAGACTTCTTGTGAGAATAAATTAACAAATCCTGACCCTCCTCTAGATGTAGGAAATGTAAAGGTTTTATGGGAACTCGAATCCATTGGTATCACAGATGCTCCTAATACCGACAGAGATGAAGAAGCTATTAAGAAATTCAACGAAACCACCACCATTATGGACAACCGTTATGTAGTTAGTTGGCCATGGAACGAATACCCTCCAAAGTTACCTACAAATTTCGGTTTAGCCTATGGTCGCCTAGTGAGTCTAGTGAAAAGGCTAGAAAGAGACGCACTACTCCTTTACGAACGAACCTTACAAGACCAATTGGACAAAGAGATTATAGAGGTCGTTCCAAATGACAGACAGGTAGACCATCCAGTGCATTTCTTGGCTCACCATGGGATTTCATCTAGTGAAAAGGCTATGAGAATTGTATATGACGCGTCTGCGAAGGGAAAAGAAAGTAAAAGCCTGAATGAGTGTTTATATCGAGGTCCTATAATGCTAGAAGATCTCACTGGACTCTTGATCAAGTTCAGATGTCACCAAATAGCTTTAACAGCTGACGTAGAAAAGGCTTTCTTACAAATTGGACTAAATGAAAACGACAGGGACGTGACTAGATTTTTATGGTTGAAGGACATCAACAAACCGGTTTCTATGGATAATTTAATTGCATATAGGTTCACACGAGTACCATTTGGTATCATTTCTTCGCCTTATTTGCTCAACGCTACAATAAAACACCATCTATCCAGATCCACATCCGAACAGATCAAGAATCTAGCCAACGACATATATGTAGATAATTTGTTAACGGGAGTAAACAACATCAAAGAAGCCACTCAACTATATAATGATTGTAAAACGACATTTAAGCAAATCTCCATGAATATACGGGAATGGAATTCAAACTGTAAAGAATTAGGAAAGGCCATACCAGAAATAAACAACAAAGGAACAGTAAAAACATTGGGATTGGACTGGAACTTGTGTGAAGATACACTTAAATTAAGAACAAAACCAGCAAACAATACTTTTACCAAAAGAGGAATACTGAAAGCCATAGCTTCTATTTATGATCCGTGTGGGTTGGCAGCGCCTGTCGTTTTGCCAGCTAAATTGCTCTTACAATCCTTATGGATAAAAAATGTTAAATGGGACTCTCCCTTATCAAAAGAAATTATTACAGACTGGACAAATATATTAAAGGATTTAGAAGTAATAAAAGAAATATGTGTACCGAGAAACATATCTAATGAAGAAACGTGTCAAATACATTGTTTCACGGATGCATCAGTCAAAGCATATTCTGCGGTGGTATATATATTGCAAAAGAATAACTTGAAATTTATCATAGGAAAAACAAGATTGACTCCCATAAAAGATCAAGACAACTTAAAAATAGCCCGTTTAGAATTGTTAGGTGCCATAATAGGAAACAGACTGATACAATATGTAATAAGATACCTCCCAATTAAAGTGACTAAACAAACATTATGGTGCGATAGTCAGATAGTTATCCACTGGTGGCAGTCAAATAAATTACTAGCACCATTTGTTGCGAGGAGAATAGAAGAAATAAAAAAGAATAAAGACTTGGACTTGCGATATATACCCTCTGAATTAAATCCGGCTGATATGGCAACAAGACCATTAAAAGATAAGGAAGAGTTACATTTTTGGCTAAACGGTCCGGAGTTCCTACTACAAAGTCCAACCAAATGGCCAAGTAAACAGATCAATGACAGTTCTTTTTTAGCGCGGGAGGGTCTCTCGAGTAACGCAGAGAGAGGCCCAGATAATATAATTGATGAACAAGAGCAAGTTACTATAAGTAAAAATAATATACATAAAGAGATTTCAGATAACGACCAGTCACAAATAAAGTCTTCAGGAGCAGATAATAGAATAGAATCAGAAATTCAAGAAATAATAAGACTTCAAAAACAACATTTTCCAGAAGAGTACAATGGGAAGAAAACTCACTTGGGTCATAACTTAAGATTATTTACTGATGTGGACGGGGTGATCAGATCTGAAGGAAGATTGTCCCATACAGACTTATCATATGAAACGAAACACCCAATCCTCTTACCTAAGAATTGTGAATTTACTAATAGAATAATAAAACAGACACATGAAGAAAATTACCATGTGGGAGTTCCACACACATTAAGCAAAATAAGACAAAAATTTTGGATTCCGCAAGGTAGAGCTCAAGTTCAAAAAATTATTAATAAATGTCCACAATGTGTTAAATACGGAGGTGGACCATACACCTTACCAAAGACTCCTGCGTTACCTCCAGAGAGAATAAATTATGAAACACCCTTTACCTATGTTGGAGTGGACTATTTTGGACCAATGTTTGTAAAAATGGGAAATAATAAAGAAAAGAGATGGATCTGTTTACTCACCTGTTTAGTGGTTCGAGCGATACACCTAGAGGTAGTGAAAGATATGTCCACTGAAGAATGCGCTCTTGCTTTTCGAAGATTTATAGCGGATAGAGGTACGCCTTCGTTAATCATATCAGATAATGCTCTTCAGTTCAAATTACTTTCAGAAGTGATAAAGGAAGGAAACTTACCCATACAATGGAAATTTATACCTCAGCTTGCACCCCTGGCACGGAGGCGTTTACGAAAGACTGGTGGCTGTGGTAAAGCATTGTCTTAAACGAACTCTCGAGAAACACCTACTAGGAGATAATCAATTGATAACAGTAATAAGAGAAGTCACAGCTATTGTTAACACTAGGCCTTTGACGTATGTGGGAAATGATTTAGAACATGTCTTAAAGCCTGCAGATTTTTTGTCTCCCGGAAAATGTATCAATATTGACAATATTACTGATAACATTTCATCATCTAGTACTTCCACCAAACAGATATTAATAGAGGGTTGGAAAAGAGGAGAGATGATATTAAAGGAATATAAAGACATGTTCGTCAATCAATACTTATTGAGCTTGAGAGAGCGATATAAGCAATCTCCTAAACAAGCGAGAGTTCAAGCTAAAGATGCGCCACGGGTTGGGGACATAGTTCAAATAAAGGGAGATCAAAAGAATAGAGGTACTTGGAAAGTAGGTCGAATATCAGAATTAATAAAAGGAATAGATGGGCAGTGTAGAGTGGCTAAGGTAAAAGTAGGCAACACTATCTTTATAAGATCTCTCGCACATTTGTATCCTTTAGAGGCAGAAGATTCCACGGTGTCAGTGGATCCAGCAAAGGATATATTAATTGGTCAATGTTCCAAGGACGAAGAAGCGATGGATCTCGATATATGTAGATGTAAATATACCTGTTCATAGAGAAAATATGAAACAAAGAGAAGATAGATCGACGGAAGAAATAGTGAATAATAATATATTAAATGGTCAGATACGGGATAATGTGGATATGGGTTTAGAAGTAGAAGGTTCTAAGGAAATAGAAATCATGGATACCTCGGAAGAAATGTCTGAGTTATTACCAGCACAAGCACAAGGTGACATCAATAAGGAAGTACAGAATACAGAAGATGGCATGGTGTCGGAGATACCTGGTGACGAGAGACAAAAGAGAGCAGCAGCGGTCCAAGCGATGGAGAAGATCAAACAATGGTCTCGCCACCTGTTGCTCACACTAACTTCTCTTCATTGAACTTCCTTCGCCGGGTGTGTCGCGACGTTCGCGAGTTACCTGGCAACACTACCAACTAAACGGATCTACTTCCGTTTGAAACGCGGTAAGAATCTGTTTGTCACTTAAGTCACTTTATGGCGTGTTGAATTTAATTATGTAAATAATATTTGAGTCAGTGCTCATCGAAGGCTGAGTCATCAGGGAAAGCTAAGTGGTGTTTTATATCTCTGTGTTAAAAGAGGAGTTATTCTCCCAAACTTTTCTCGTTCATCTAACCTAAAAATTAACCTTTCATTATTAAATATTATTGCCATGCATTATTACGAAGTTTATGATGATGGTGTTTCTTTGTTGATCACATATTGAATTGAGTGTGGAATGGAGTTTATTACATGTTTATGAAAGATAATTTACTTAGCGTGATTGCAACACAAAATGGCGTATGTTGAATGCGTATAAAAGGCAATCATGGCGTTTTTAAGTCAGCGCGGCCCCAATGAGTTTGGGACCAGGCATCGGGTAACTCTGATGCTGGTATGACCGCAACCAGAGGCTGGGGGCGTGGTCCAGCCTTGGTAATTATGCTGTTGATTTAATATGAGAAAATTACAAGTTGGCTGGGGATGGACGTATGCCCCCAGCCTTGGTAAGTGCCGGTGGTTTTGTGAGGATCCGGTCGCTGACGCCTGTCGGCCAGGGGTTCGCGCATCCTCTGGGAGGACCCCCCAAGATGGTGAACCCTGTAAGGGCTGTCGGGCATGTGTACAGATTAGCGCTTTTCTGGAAGGTTGACGAACCTTCATACACATTTTGGGTCCAACAATTATTTGTCAAACGTTAGCCACTGGTGTGGAGCGTTGTGACGCTGTGTATATGTATAGTTTTAAAATTGTATATTATGACTAAGAAATGTATGATTTATCAAAGTTGAATATGGTTATATACTTGATGAAAGAATTACCTTATTTCCCTATGAGTTTAATATGTTAACTAAAGTCATGTTTATGAATTAGAATTAGAATTAGAATTATTTATTGCATATCACATTACAGGCATTGGGTGGAGTGGAACATATAGGTATACATGTGACACCCTGTAAGGGCACAGCAATATAGAGGGCTACAAGTAGGTAATTACTTAGATTAAAATATGATTATATACATTATTTTACACATTTCGTTACATTAACATACATTCAATAATTATCATTTGGTCTTACTAATACTATTACATTATTTCCTTACAAAAAATAAAGCACTATTGTATTTTCACTTACTGACTAAAATATTCGTTCATATTATAGAAACACTCGTTAACTAAAAACTGTTTCAGATGTTTTTTAAATTGATTAATGTTTTGCAGTTCTTTAATAGAGTTCGGAAGGTGATTGTAGATTTTTATAGTCATAAAATGTGGGCTACTTGTGACAAGTTTTAGTTTAGAAAAAGGCAATTTTAGTTGGTTAACATTACGGTTATTTCTTTTAATTTGGGTTGTATCTTGGTATGAGTACAAATCTAGGTGTTTCCTAACGAATTTACATGATTCGAATATATACATACACGCAACGGTCAATATTTCAAGTTTAATAAAATAAGGTTTACATGATTCCATCTGATCTATGTTTACTAGAGTTCTGATGCATTTTTTTTGCAGAATGAATACTTTTTCAATATCGCAGCTATTTCCCCAAAGAACCAGGCCATACGATATACGTGAATATGCATATGCGTAATATGCTGCAAGGGATGTCTGTAGATCCGAGACTCGCTTTAGATGCTGAAGAGCGAATATAAAGGATGATAATTTTTTTGACAATTTTATAATATGTTCTTTCCAGCTCATATTAGAGTCTAATTCTATTCCTAATAGGGTGGCAGAGCTCACTGTATCTAATTTAGAATTTTTATATTGAAAGTCTATTGCCAGTGATGATTTTTGATGAGGTTTAAATTCGATGATTTTTGTTTTATTTATATTGAGCTCTAGGTTATGGGAATGTAGCCAATTTGTAATTTTATCTAAGGTTGACTGTAATTTATTCTCAACTTCTATAGTAGTAGCACATGAGAACATTATAGACATATCATCTGCGAAAAGCGTGCTATGTTGGTCCAGTATCTTAGGAAGATCATTTATGTAGATGATAAATAGAATACAACCTAAGACGCTGCCTTGAGGGATAGACCCTCTAACGGGGACTTTATCAGATCTGATGTGTTGTATTGTTGCTCTATCGAAGTCCCTATACTCTATTTCTACATACTGGGAACGATTACTCAAATAAGACTTAAACCAGTCCAGCGCAATACCTCTAACACCTATGTTATATAATTTATCTAAAAGGATTTCATAACGGACTCTATCGTAAGCCTTACTCATGTCGAGTAAGAGACCCACAGCGTATTGTTTATCATTTATAATATTAAATATCTCTAAGGCATATTTATAGATTGCTAAGGTCGTCGAATGATTTTTCCTAAAGCCATTTTGGTTTTCACTAAAGATTTTGAATTTTTCACAAAAGGCGTAAAGGCGCTTTACCATAGCGGTTTCAAAAATTTTCGACGACGTGGGTAATAGAGAGATTGGTCGGTAGTTGTTTATCTCTGAGGTATCTCCCTTTTTGTGGATGGGTTTTATTAATGAGATTTTTAACGCATCGGGAAAAATACCTTGAGAAAAGGATTGATTTAATAGAAAAGTGTAGGGGCTGCATAAAGATTCTGCGCATGATTTTAATAGAACTGGGGGGATCTCATCTATGCCGAAGGTCGATTTATTTTTGAGATTTTTTAGAATTTTGAATACTTCTTCAGGTTGAGCAGGCCGGAGGAAGAATGAGTTGTTTATTGAGTTTATTAGAGGTTGCCTGTTTACTGGGGTAGAGCAATCGTTTCCAATGGAGGAGAAAAAACCATTAAATATGTTGGCTATTTTTTGGGGATCGTTAATTGAGTTTTGGTCAGGTGTTTTGATTTTAAAGTTTATTTGATTTTGTGATGTGTTTTTATTTGTCTCATTATTTATTATGTGCCACATAGTTTTAGTTTTATTTTGGGAGTTATAGAACTGGCTCTTGTTGTGCAGTTTTTTTGATTTATGTATTGCTTTTTTCAGTATTTTGCAATATAATTTATAGTAATTTCTTAATATAGTATTTTCTGACTGTTGTACTAGTTTTTTTAGTAGCCTTTTGTTACGGCAAGATATTTTTAATCCCGGTGTTAGATAAGATTTTTTTGGTTTTAATGTTATGACAATTTTTGGAATGCATTTATCAAGGAGATCTTTCAAAGTGTTTTCGAATGAATTATAATTATCATTTACGGTTTTATTTATATTAATAATTGTATCCCATTTAATTTGTTGAAGTTCGTTTTTAAAATTACTTATATTTTTATCATTAAATAATCTTTTCCGTATAACCCAAGGTTGTGTACTTAATGAAACTGTTGGTGTACTTATCAAGACACCCTTGTGGTCTGAGAAGCCTAATTCGTTTACATTCACTTTCCAGCCCGTAGTTTTAAAATTTGTAAACAATAAATCTATACAAGTAGAGCTTGAATGCGTTACCCTTGTGGGATCCTGAACTCTTTGGTGGAAATTATGCGATAGCATCAAGTTACATATTCTATGTTTTTCACTACTATCTGAAAGAAAATTTATATTTAGGTCACCTCCAATTATTACACGTTTTTTCTTGTCTTTACATGCAATTATACTTAATAATTGATTTAGGCGAGTAAAGAAAGTTTCTGTTTCCCGTTTACAATTTGGCCAGTAAATATTAATTATTAGCAGATTGTGTTTTGGCAATTCAACTGCACACACCTCGAAAATCATTTCTAAAGATAATGATGTAATATCAGGCCTCTCAAAATATTCAATACCACGCTTTAACATTATGAATACACCGCCGCCTTCATGATGTTCGCGGCAAAAGAACGAGCATATGTTATAGTTAGTAATGTTTACTAAGTCTTTTTTTATTTTATTTAACCATGACTCAGAAACACATATGACGTGGGTTTGTGGATAATCTTCTGTAAATGCCTCTAATATATGAATTTTATTCCATACGCTTTGCATATTTTGGTACAAAATGCCGAAGTTAGGCTCGAAAAAATGTTTTTCTTGTAGCGTCTTCATTTGGAGGTTGAGTTGTCGTACTTGACGTCGATGCCAGCGGAGCCGATGAGTGAGTAGGTATTGTCTGTAGCGACTGTAGCTCGGGTACTTTTTGTCGGTCGTTCATTTTGTGCACTTGTGAGCAGGTTACGGTGTCCTCGGCGGGTTGCTTCATGACGTGGGTGCTTCCGGTTTCTTCAATGTACGGTTTTCCATTTATAAATAAACGGTCATTTCTAATTGTTGCGTGACAGCCTTCTCTTCTTGCTTTTTGTAGGATTCGTCGTAGTTCCTGCTTTTTCTTCAGGTCCGCAGGGCTGAGGAATTCAGTTACGCTAAGGCCCGCTTCTTTGAAGGTTTCACTGTTTTCCAATATATATTTTTTTACCCTTTTACATATAAATTCAATTTTGACTGGTCTAGTTCTTCCTTTTTTGCCGATAAATTATATTGTATCTATATATCCCGCTACGTTAAAGTATAAGAGGTCGTAGCAAATGTTGGAAATTTTTTCTATGATGTCATTTTCGCTTTCCCAGTAGTTTTCTGCTAGGCCGTGTAAGACTAACACCTTTTCAGATGAGTTCATAGTTTTCTCATTACTTGTAATTTTGTTTAATTCCTGAATCTGGGTTCGTAGGGTTTCATTTTCAGTTTGTAGCGCATAACATTTTTGGTTCAGTGTTTCAATTTTACAATTTATGTCGATTATATTTTGTTTAAGTTCTGTCTGTTCCGTAGATATCTTTTTAAAGTTCAACTCAAAGTTTGATTTTATATCAGATATGGCAATTTGCATTTGTGTTCGTATAGACGTCTGTAATATTGATACGAGGTGTTTATTGTTTTCCTCCATCATAAGTCTAAATTTTGTTAGTGATATTTGGTCATCAGGTTGCTTATCTTCGCTGGAGGGTGTCAATGTATATGAGTATTTGGAACCTTGTAGAGATTCCTGCCGGAATGTATGCCCCTGGGGGGACAGAGTAGAGTCACTGTCGCTTAGAGATTCTGGTTTATTTTGGGGGACCGGTCTTTTCCTTATAGTAACGTTAGAGTTATCTGCTATAGCAGGTTCGTCGGCGTATGTTGAAGAGAACTCGTTCTGCTGTAAGTTCATTCGCACTGGAGTATTTGCGTTATTTCCCTTAGGCTCCTTCGATCGGCATTGTGGACATTTCCAATTTCGTTTCCGTTCAGGAGACATGACGTTATCGAATAATTTAACTGGGACCCTGACACAGTCCAGATCATAGCACAAGCGACAAGATGAGCACGTTAGGTATCTCTTCTCTCCTATTTCCACACGACAACCTTCACATATTAGCGCCATCTTGCGGTTTTGTTCAGAACTAGGATGAGACTACTTGAGGTTAATGCGCTTACTTAGTTGTTGGTTCGTCACTATGATAACAGATGGCGCTGGTCTCAATACTCAGTATATCGATGAGTTGCAATTTTGATCTCAAAATATATTATTTATAGTTTGATGTTACACAGAGTTTGATAACTGGAGATATTGTTTTTATCACTAAATGGTTGATTTCACTATGATTCCGTACCACAAGATCACTTTTCACTAAGTTTTTGCCTCGTACGCGAATGATTATGAGTAGATTATGGGTAGATTTTTATTTATTGATATTCGCTTACGTAGTCCGAATCTTGAGCGGATACCACTTGTGCACGACAAACATAATTGTAACTATCTTTAATAGCACTTAGTTCGATTATTAGTAACACTTTCTTTTTTTAATTAAATATTCTTCACGGAGTCAATGTTTACTCGGCTACTACTAGCGCCCTCTCGTCTTCTTCTCCTTATGAGAGTAATCACTGATGTGATGAGTTACTAATGTTACTATTCATCCCAATATGAAGATATATTATGAAGTAGTATCCTTGAGATACTTGACATGCCTATTTAATATAATATTTATATAATGTAAAAGGAACGAATATGATGAGGGTAAAAAGGAGAATATAGAATTATGTTCATATCAATAATCTGCTCTGAACATATGAGTTGAGTTTGAAACCCTGTATTAGAAAGAATACAGCATGAGATTAAACTTGTAATAATTCTTAAACAATACTAGATGTTATAGTGAAGAGATATCTTAGTGACTTGTAAGTCATAGTTACCCTTTTTATACAGGACTTGACATATCAACAACGCTGACCTGGCGTATCATCAGCGGAGACAACGGTTAGAGGAGGGCTCTGACAGCTCTCCACATATGCCGTGTAGCTACTGCCAAACACAGGTATGAATCAATCGTTTACTTGACTGACGTTCATACCGAGAGATTCATAATAATAGTCTTATAGCAGATATAACCTTTGGAGATGAATTCAGGCAATGTTTAATTCTCTTTGTTCCAAACTTATTCCCCAGAGTTTGAAACAACCCTTGATATTGCTTATGTCCATGGACGGCGATGACTGCTTCCCATCGGGCAGCTCGTCTGCTCGTTAGCTGCCTACGCCATAAAAAAATAGGAAAAAATTCCAATTATTAATACTGAGTTGGAACGTCGAATAGCACCTATTATGTTTAACCTGCTCTCCCGACAAGTAGAATTGAGGTAGCTTTTTTAATAGAATACAAGCTTACTTGTCCTGATCTTGTCTATATAGACTCATCACACCATGGCCCACAGTTTCTTTTCCAGTGGAATAACATTGAAATAGTGTTATTACGGGAAACAGCGACTTTATTTGTGAAAATCAATGTGAAAATAGGCTTCTGCTAAATAGAGTCTGGCTAGCCAAATATTGTTGACAGATATTTCCTTGTGGTATCACCAATTGTCTATGGTTTAAAAAAAAGGCTAAAAGTCTGCTGTCAATTTATGTCACTTATTCAAATTGTTCGCGGGTTATTAAGGGTAAATCTTAAATATTATAACAATGACGATACCAAGCGAGGTCCGCAATTTGCTGTTTAAGCTAATAAATAATTACAACCAAGAGCGAAGTCGACGTGAAGCGGCATATAATGAAAAACCGCAATGTTTACAAGTCGTAAACAATATAGTAGGTTGGTGCTCTATTATTATTTTGATACTTTAAGTACTAGTTCTAACATTTGCCTATAACTTTGATTAAGTATGTGAATATAATAAAACTTAAATCTCATAAACAGGAAAAGAGTGTAAAGACAAGGAGAAACTCGAAGCTCTGGAAAGCATTAATAAAATAAAAATATTGGAACGTAACGACTTACGAAAAACCAATATTTAGAAGAAATCAGTGAAGTGACTGGTCAGTAGTAATTTGATATAAAAATATAAAAAATAAAATAAATAATATAATTTAGCCTATATACGTTCCACTGCTGGGCACAGGCCTCCTCTCATGTCTGAGACGGTTCGGGCTATATAGTCTCCACGCTAGCCCAATGCGGGTTGGAGTCACATAAATCTTTGAATTTCACGATGTTTTCCTTCACCGTAAAGCTAGTGGTACATATTAAATGATATTTCGTACGTAAGTTCCCAAAAACTCATTGGTACGAGCCAGGATTTGAACCCGCGACCTCCGGATTGAAAGTCGGGCGTCATATCCACTCGGCCACCACTGCTTATATGGCAATAAAAATATAAAATATATATAAAACTATCTTGGTGAAACATGTCTATACATGAGCGGCAAAAATGTCGATAGTGCATTCCCCATTACTGCTTGTAATTATTAATATTTAAATGCCAATAACCATCGTAAAACTTTTAGGTTAATACGTCAAATGCTAACAGATTTTGTCAAATTTCTGTACATATATTAGCAATTTCTATTGATTTTCAATATAAGTGTGCACAGAAAACAAAAATATTTTCTAGTATCAAAACTATATCTCCTACTATACCAAGTGTGGCCAGCCCTAGATTTTTTGAATTTCCCGCCAAAAGTTGGGGCAATATTTCATTAGCCACACTCTAGCAACTTATTTTTGATCAAATTCTATACTTTAAGTCAGTAATTGCAACGTCAACTCACGTCAACTGGCAAAAAGGTGACGTACCTAAATAGGAATAACATAGGTAAGGTCATATAAGTAGTAAAAAAAAAATCTTTGCCGAAAACCATTCTTCGGCAAATATACCCCCTCAGGTGGCAGAGCTACAAGTTGCATAGGGGTGAAGTGGCGCGGTCATTTTATAAAACATTCCGTTAAGTGGCAGGCGCCGGGAGCCGGACTCTGGGAAAAACAAGCTGTTAAGTGGCAGGGACCGGCTCCCGGACCCCGTGCGACGATATACCTAAATATATAAATAAAACCATCTAAAACTATATCTAGCTTCCTCATACTTGCACGAACCATTCGTCACTAAACAAGGACGGCATTCAGTAAAGGTTCAACACCTTCAACTTCAAAACAACTTGAAATATGACCCAATTTGATTGGACCATCCGCCTGCCATGTTTGAGACACGTGTTTAAAAACCGTCTTTTTCGCAAAAATTGTACTGTAATATATTAAAAAAAGAGATATACGTGTAAATAAATGTATATTTAAGTCCCTGAATTACTTTTTTCTCCAATTTACTGTTTTTTTGCCTAAATAAAGTTACTTTAATAAATGGAAGTGGAAAATGTAGCCATCTAATATCTGATCGAGTCTAGCAAAATTTACATAAATGGAATGTATTTTTTTTCTATGGAATGATTTTAGCCAAGAATATTATATACCATGGATTTTGCGTGCCGACCAATGAGTTGAAGCCAGGTTCATTCACCTTTACTCCTATGTTCTATCTCTTTCCGACACTGTGATGTATTGCCAGATTAGTTACTAAAAAAAACGTATAAAACATTCTTCAATCAAATTGACTTACTTTTCTTTGTATTATACGAAAAAAAACTCAATCAAAAACCTTATTTCTCCGGTATTTACCTCCTGCGTACTATGGGAACACTAATAATAAAAAAATATGCCCGATATGTCAGAATTGTCAAAAGTCATTCACCGATTCAGATATTTATTTTGCGAAATAAACGTTTTTCGACGATTTACTTAAGTTCTGCGCTATGTATTGCATAGTGAACCATTGTGGAAGTAAATGGAAACCGAAATCCGACGTAAAATTTCACAAGTAAGTACTTATTTTACCAAAATGTTCATAAACCTCGCTGGCAATAAATTTTCTGCTATTTTGCTTGTAATCTTGGTTAGTTCTTATCATTATATTGGTTTCATTGTCTCAAATTATATCAAAATTCCCACGAATAGGTTTAGAACGATAAATATGACCTTTAAAGAAAAATAATGCTATGTGTGGTTTTACGACTAGGGTGACCAATCTTTTTTCTTGCATGGTATTTACTCTTATTGAATGGAGCTAAATCTATCAACTTGGTACGGTTTCTATGTTCATAGTTCATATCACAGTATAATAATACCAACTTTATTGTTTATGTCTTTACAATTAACATGAATAATATTAAACTTTTCAGTGTTCCAAAAGATGAAGGAAGGAGGCAGCGTTGGCTGTCGATTGTACCGATAAAAGGAAATGTTTCAGATCGTTCGACAATTTGCAGATTTGCACTTTAAGCCTGAAGATTATGACACAGAAAGAAATTTTAAAAATCGGTCCAGTAACGACGGAGATATCGTGGCATAAACATTAAATTGAGATACATATATATATATATATATATATGCGAAGAGAATTGAAATACGTACGAATTGAGAACCACCTTCCTTGAGATTTGGGGCGGCGCTTAAAAATAAAGATACTGTTTTAAAACGTCCTAGTATTTCATTATTTCCCCATTGACAAATACTTCCCTTATATTTTTGTGGCTATTCCCACTAGTTACCACCAAGTTTTTACCTGTCCTAACTACTGGGATTTTCCCCACATTGTTAATTACCACACCGGGGTTGATAGCTACTGGGATTAGTTTTCCCAGTAGTTACTACCAAAATATTATTGTGATAGTTTAAAGTGACTGAAACATTTTTTAATAAATACAGGTGTCAGTAAAAGAAAAGTTATATTTTAAGCCTCGTGTTGCAACACTCACCACGCTCTTATTCTGGAACGGTTCTGAAAAAAAAATCCCAGTAGTTTACCACTGGTAAAAACTGTACCGTATTTTGTGGCGTAAGGCAAAGTAACTGCAGAGTGGTATAGAAATGGACCTTATTGGCGGTTGACAAATTAGTAAGGTGCATTAGAGTAATTCCGAATGACAGAAATGTTCAGATAATTCCGAAAGGGGAATCTTAATATGACGGAAATAATGGTGATTTCTATGCGACTTTCCTAATTAGACGACTTTCGGAATTGCCCTAATGTACCTTACTTTTTGAGTTTGTGAGGATGGATGTTCACTTTCGTGATAAAACGATTGATCGGATTTGAATTTAATAAGTTACAAAATTAATCAGTCGTATAAACGTAATACGTCAAATTCCGCGGGATATCCCTAATGTATGCTTAATCATGGACACCCTAAAGAAAGAGATGCAAGACCGGCGTGACGTAATTCAAGGTCAAATTTTCTGGCTTCAACGTAATGTTCGGCAAGCAATATCCATGGTATATAATATTCTTGATTTTAGCCGTTTCATAATGAATCCAGTGATATATGGTTTATGCACAACATCCCTACATTTTTTGAGTAATTATAATTTTTGTAACATAAGTAAAGTAACATTCGCGATGACCACCCGTGAGGGCCCCGCCACTCAAGGGTAAACTTTTTCTGTCATTTTAGCGGTATCCTTGCCACTTAACAGCTTTTTATTTCAAGTCCGGCTCCCGGTTACCTGCCACTTTACGTGCGGTCGGCTCCCGGATTTCGCCACCTGAAGGGGTTTGCATTTGTGAGTGGTAAACTGAATAAAAAAATCGATGACACTGACAGTTGATGGAATCAGCTGACAGTGACATTGACATTTACTATCAGTGTTGTAATAAATCGACACTGCAAAACAAACACATTAACAAAATATGTGCATAAATTTGTTAACCACAGTCAAAAGGAAACTACTTACTCACGCTCCTGCAATCATGGCTGCACGACAATCCAGTGACATGGCAAAGTTCAAGGAAACTTTGAAATCCGCTAAGAACATAGTGTTTCTGTCCGGGGCTGGAATAAGTGCGGAATCTGGTATACCAACGTTTCGTGGGGCTGGTGGTATGTGGAGGAAGTACCAGTCGGCGAGTCTGGCGACGCCCGAGGCGTTTGGGACCACGCCGGCGTTGGTGTGGGAGTTCTATCATTACAGACGAGAGGTGGCGGCTAAAGCTCAACCTAATGCGGTAATGGACAAATCAGATCTAAATTGTAGGCAGGAGTAGGTACATTATTCATAGGGGCTGAGTTCACAACTGCTGAAGGATGCAACACAGTTAAGAGTGAACAGGCATCTTCTGGGCGAGCTCACTCCATCGTAGGCCACGTCTTTGCCTTTGGCTAGTCTGTGGCCAAGAGTAAGCACATTTTATAAAAAAAAAAAAGGTTACTTATATAGTCACATTAAAACTGATTGAGTTTTGAGAAAATAATACATTCAACAAGAGTTTACTACATACATTGGACTACAAAGTAGATGTAGAAGACCAGCTTACTTGATTCTCAGTTCCTTTGATCTTTTCTTCCACTTCAGATAATTAAAATTTGTTAATGATTTTGATTTAACCCCATATTATAAATGTTTTAACCCTGGATGGATGAGATCAATTTAATAGTGGAAACGCAAATGAAAGGCACATCATATTTATCTTTGTTTATCTCTGGTATAGCCATGGCTTCCCAATTTAAATTTCAATCTATTCTATTATATTCCACATTAACTCTAGTTTCAATTTATATTTATACTCCTCTTTTTAATCGTAAACTAGAACATTCCTTTGCTAATCCGCAAATTAAATTATAATTAATTATTTAATTCGCGGATTAGCAAAGGAATGTTCTAGTTTACGATTAACATGGATTTCCAGTAATGCCTGATTCCATCGATTACTCTTCTTTTTCACAGGGTCACTTAGCCATAGCACAGTATGAAGCAAGACACCCAGAAAAGTCAGTGACAGTGATCACACAGAATGTGGATGGACTACATGCTAGAGCGGGAACAAAGACCTTACTGGAACTCCATGGCAGCTTGTACAAGACTCGGTGTACCAAGTGCAAGGAAGTGTTGGTCAACACTGACAGCCCAATTTGTAAGGTATTTTATTTGTAGTTAGTCATTTAGGTTTAATATTATCAGTAGTTATTATACTGTACAAGTGTATACCTAATTAAACACAGATCGATGATTGAGCTCTGGTGCCCTATGAGTTTGTCTGAACTTATATGAGAAATATCATTTGACATTTGCCAGTCGCTTTTTGGTGAAGGAGAACATCGTGAGAAAACCGGACTAACTCCAATAAGGCCTAGTTACCCTTCGGGTCGGAAGGTCAGATGGCAGTTGCTTTCGTAAAGTGCCTACGCCAAATCTTATGATTAGTTGTCAAAGCGGACCCCAGGCTCCCATGAGCCGTGGCAAATGCCGAGATAACGCAAGGAGGATGATGAAGTGTATACCTAATTTAACACATACTGTAACTCTGTTTTTGGTCTATATCGGGGTGTATTAAGCTAGGAACATACTACGCGGACGTCCGTCGTAAATCGACCGCGGACGGGAATCTGGACAATGAAATTACACATAACCGTGCAAACTATCGGTCGACGGACGTGGACGTGGCCTTGAGCGCATGGACGTCCGATCGAAATCTGGCTCGCTGGATGTTTTGTTCCGTGCACACTGATCGGTCGCGGTCGCGGTCGATTTACGACGGACGTCCGCGTAGTATGTTCCTAGCTTTAATCTCACTTATTCTTACAGTACTTATTGTATTTATAGGCTTTAGAAAACCGAGGAGCACCTGAAGTACATCAAGTAGGGTCTGACATCCCAGTAAGAGACCTGCCACACTGTAAGAAACCAGAGTGCAAAGGACTGCTTCGGCCCCACATTGTGTGGTTTGGGGAAAATCTAGAACCCGCTGTACTTGAGAAGACAGGTAAATATATTGTCCCATAGATTATGGACAAGTTGATATATGTACTAGAGATGGGCCGAATATGGACTTTGCCGAATACGAATATTCGGCCGAACATTCGGTTACGCCATATTTTTAAACCGAATGTTAAGATTAAAACTATGAAATGATTTATAATTGTTATACACACTACAACTATGTTCTTATGATTTAGTGGATAACTAAAACTTAGTTAAAACAACTCTGAACTCTTCTCAACTCTAAAACTACGGTTTTTTAACTTTTTTACAAAACAATTGTGTTTATATTTTGACGCATTTTTAGTAGTTCCTTAGAAAGCTACTAAAATAGGAACTTATTATTCAATGGAATACGTAAGATCTTCATTAGTTCTTTACTTTGTTTATTCGGTAAATATTCGGCAATGCAACCGAATTATTCGGCCGAATACGAACATTGAAAAACTTGCCGAATATGCCGAATACCGAATATTTACCGAATATTCGGCCCATCTCTAATATGTACCAATGCCAGTACTGTTATAATAAAGTATGATCAACTTATTCAAAATTGCGAAATTACCACTTGTAATAATCTTTGAAACTTCTTACGTTTTTACATAGGATATAAAATATTCAAAGAATTAAGGTTCTCGAAAATTAAAGTGCAATTTTCGAGACCCTTTTCAGCGACTTGCTCATGTATATAAATTGAATATGTACCGTAAAATCCCGTCTCTTCGCCTACTTGTAACAGCTGAAATGACTACCTAGTTTTTTGTAGTTTTTTTTATAAAAATTGCACTAATAAAAACTAGACAGGAGTTTCCAGCTTTTATCAAACCGAGCAATGATTCGAGTATTTATCTTAGGCCACAGACCACCTCAACTATTAGACGAAAGTTGTTGTAGATTCTACTCAACTTTTTTTTTTTTTTAATTTATTTAAAGAAAAAAACACAGTTACATAGTACCTTAAATTAAATTTTCGCCAAACTGTGAGACAGTTTGTTGGCGTAGCGCTCAATTAAACTTTAAACTACATTAGATTAGGTACTTTACACTAAGATTAAGATAACAACATTGAAGTAAGTATATAGCAATTGTCAGTCTACGATAACAGAAACTTTTTTATGAAGGTAGATAAATTATTGAGTGTACAACATGGGGCTTAAAACCCGTTATAGTTGGTAGGTTTATACTACAGCAATAGGCTCAACTGACCATTCGTGAATGCTATCGCATTTCAATAAGGTTCACGAATGATCAGCAGGCTTTACAAGGTTTTTTTTTCAGTAACAGCCGCTTAAATTTGGTTTTCAAGCTGCCTATACCGAGTTTTGGTGATTCGAGTAAAAGTGGGTAATCATTATAAATTTTAGGAATCAAATATCTTTTTGTTCTTCGTCCATAGTAATTCTTTGCCGTTGGTTGAAACAGTTTGATTATTTTACTAGACCTAGTGACACTGCGCTGCTCAAATTGTGGTATTACTAGTAACAGTTAGTAACACATGTCAGTTTACATATGTGTATCTGTGTAATCTGTATCCTAGTCGAAGATACGCCGTTTTACGGTTATTATTAAACGTATTCCAGAGTCAGCAATGGCGTCCTGCGACGTGTGCCTAGTAGTAGGCACATCGTCTGTAGTGTACCCGGCGGCGATGTTCGCGCCGGCCGCGGCGGCGCGCGGCGCCACGGTGGCAGAATTCAACCTGGAGCCGACGCCTGCTACTCACGCCTTTAGCTACTACTTCCAGGGACCGTGTGGGGAGACGCTACCTACAGCTTTGGCTGATTAACGACCTTACAACTTTGTATGACAAAAGTATATGCTAAAATGATAGCCAAGGGCCAAGGATAAACGACACAGTATATAGTGTTTGGATCAAGGCTGTTACAGTGACGTGCTTCAGTCAGGAACGATGAATTATTCCCATTAATATTTTGTGCCTGGGGCAGCCACAGATGAGTTTACACCATTATATAGATCGATTTACGAAAGCTGGCATGAATGGAATGAACGAAACTTTTATTGTGTAAGTTACACCTGGCAGGCAATTATGGTCACGCGATAAATGATAAAACATCTGTTTGCCAGATATTTTATCATCTATCGCGCGACCATAATTGGGCATTTTCGCGAGAAGAATCACCAAAAATATATTTTCTAAGGTAGGTACATTTTATGTTTTTCCTAATCAGAATCACGAGCCCTTTCGATCTAGGACAAAAACCTGGTCCTAATTTTTATTTTTATTTTGCATACTTTCCACTTTGTAACCGCTGTACAAAATATTCGAAAAATAGTAACGAAGTGGAGAAATTTAATTTGGGACGCTTTTTTCCGCCTAGTAGGATGGAAAGGGCTCACAATTCTGAGTAGGAAAAACACCTGTTTTAGAAAAATAAGTTTTTAAATCTTTTTTCGCGAAAATGCGCAATTGCCTGCCTGCATCGGTATACAGTCGTAACTGTCAAGAGCCATTATTTTATTGGTTAATCTGTCACACACATAGACATAGGACTGGTAGTCATTATCTCATTCGTTCCATTCGTGCCAGCTCTTGAATTGACCTATACCGATTTCAGGTATTTTGTGATATTCTAAAATGATTTAAGTCTAGTAAATAAGCGTGAAATCTGTGAATAAATTTGTGCTAATCATTTATTTAATTTTCAGGAATAAATAAGTATTTTTAAGACGAGTTTTTATGCTTTGCAAAAAATTTCGCCATGCTCCCAACGGTTGGACCAAAATTGCAGTTAGACATCAAAGATTTCTGGAACAAAAGAAAAACTTTTGTTTACTTACATTAAAATTCATAAATAAACTGCATTTTTTAAGAAGGAAAGTTTCAGAAAACACTTTTTGTACTGAGACCGACAAATTCGATAGTTTCCGTGAAAATACGAAAGAAAAACATTTCGCACTACAACTGTAAATCTGAACACTTCCGAAAAACTATCATTAGAAATGAACAACTTACTTGTACAAAAGAAGGCAGAGCCGCCATAGTGTGGGGCCTCGAATATCTATCATCGACCAGAAGTACGCACGCGTAGTCGTTAGCATGACGAACAGCGCGTCCTAGAAATATAAAACAAATAATACAATCTTATTGTGATCTCTCGAATCTTGGGATTACTTGCCAAAGTAGACCTCAGTATGCGTAGCCGAATGCACAAAAGCCCACGAATCGATACGATAATATCTCTTTCGTAGCTATCTATCGCTCTTGCGTATTGGCGCGACAGAGCAAGACTACATTTCTGCAGCGTTTCACGTCGCAGAAATGCCATTCGGCTACGGGGCCAGGTTCCCATGAGCCCGTGGTAAAATGCCGGGATAACCTGAAGCCAATTATTGACGAGTATGACATGAATATGATAAGAGGTACAATTCCACCTTACGTTGTTATATTTTATCTCAATCGGGCAGCATATTCGAATAAAGCCCTTGAGTAGCTCCATTTTTAGCTACTTGAATAAACAATATCGTCATATTACAATCAATTTAAAAACAAATTAAGAATAAATAAATAAATAACAACAGGAGAAAACCGCATGAGAATCCGTTCAATCGTTTTTGAATTTATCGCGAACACACACACAGACATTCGGCGGGCGACTTTGTTATGGGTATAGATATATCATTGGCTGCTTCCTTACCTATGCATTGGTTGACCGCCTTCATACAAAGGTTCTCATAGTACGCACTCCCTGAGCCATTAGTTCGGTTGAGGTAGTTCATTTTCTCTTGCAGTTCGGGGGACTTTACATTAGGGTACGGCATACCGACTACAATGATGCAGCGGCCTAGGTCGTCACTGCAAAAAACGTTAAAAGTTCAGTTAATCTTTCTGCCACTATGAAGAAAGTAGAAAACGTAAAATTTAAACATCAAACAGTTATCCATATACTTTGTATGGGTCACAGCCAGCCTTGTTACATTCACAGCGGGACAGCGAACGTGTTAAATTATGTACAAGACAGCACAAGATATACCTAAGTTACTCTGATATGTACTAGTGCTGCACTCTGGTGGCAGAACACTGCACTAATACTACATATTTACAACAAATGAGTCTGCCATCTGCCAGGACCGTGTCAGTTTTCCGAAAACTTTACATTTTTTTACAAAATGTACATTACGTTCAGAATGCATACCTAAAATTCAGTCCTTCGCTTAGTTTCCCACCAACAACACTTAACATCAACGCACCATTTCGATTTCCTTCTTTACTTTTTACAGCTGCAGCAAACTTATTCAAAACCTGTAACCAAAATGATGAACCTGAATGATAATCAACTTGATCACATTACAATAAAGCAGAAGCGATTTTCCTTATTAGTTTTTTGCTCGTATGTGTACGATGCGCGAACTTGTCCCCACCACCGCGCCTAATGGTCTAAAGGTTTGCCCCGCACTGTATGTTATCACCGCCGCCCTGGGACACCAGCCCCTCTAGCACAACTTGCCTTGTCGCGCGCGAGTCCATACTTAGAGTCGCGCTTGATGTATGGACTCGCGCGCGACAAGCAGAAACAGTTAAAGGGTTGGAGCCGTTGCCGGCCTTCAGAAGTCATATCGGTCCAAAACATTTAGCATTCCATTTGGAAAAACAAACTTGAGTCGCAATTCTGCTCTTTTAAGAATGGCTAAATTATATAACCATATCCGAAGCTCAGCGGGAGTTGATATATTTAACGATACATCAGTACAATTCAAAAGGAAAGTGACAAAATATGTTAGCACACTGGGTATCACATAGTAGCATATACAGCCACCAATACCTTTAAATGCGTAATACACTATGTAACATAATTGCCGAAGATAAATCCTACGGCTTATACATTACCTTCTATAGTACCTTTAATTTTCATGGTGTTTATTTTAAAAAAAGGAAGTGGTATTCGTAACCGCTATTCGATACCGGTTATGCTCTTAAATGGATCACCAGCATTAATGTTACATCCTGTATATTATAATAGTTACCAAATGCGAAAGTAACTCTGTCTGTCTGTCTGTCTGTCTGTCTGTCTGTCTGTTACGCTTTCCCGCTTAAACCACGCAACCGATTTTGATGAAATTTGGAACAGACAATCTTTAGACCCTGAGACAGAACATAGGCTACTTTTTATTTCGAAAAAAAGGGATGAAGGGGTTGAAAAAGAGGTTGAAAGTTTGTATGGGATTTCTTAATTTTAAATGATAAAACCATGAAACTTTATATTTTAGCACTTGATAAGAAATCATTAAACATATATTTAAAGTCACATACAGGTCGAACGCGATTAATTAACATTATTTTTACCTTTAAAATAAACATGGTGGGAAATAAACATTAACTAAAAGCGGGTAGATTATATTTATTTGTCTACCCCGAACATTTATATAAATTAATATCGGGTAGTTTTGTGTTGTTTACATCTCCGGTGACATTTTGCTGGGACGTCAGTCTTCCGCGACCACGGCCAGTGCAACCTGGCCGAAACGTTGGGAAAAAAGGTAAAAATAATGTTAATTAATCGCGTTCGACCTGTATGTGACTTTAAATATGTGTACAAAGCGCGAGAACTTAAAGTGTTATATCATTAAACATCTTGATAAGGGATAGGGATAGGGATATCGATAGGGATAGCGATAGGGAAAGCGATAGGGATAGCGATAGGGATAGCGATAGGGATAGCGATAGCGATAGCGATACGGATACGGATAATATGGGTATCGTTAGCGGGATACGGATAATCGGTCGGCGGTCTCTTACAATCAATGTGCTCTAAGACGATCGTTGTTTGCTTGCTTGAAGATTACGTTTGCGATAAGTATAAGCAAAATGTAAAAAATTGTAAGGGATAATAGAAAAAAGTACTTTTTACCCACCGAATAAAGGTTTCCATAAAGGTTTCCCCAGCGTATATAGAATTACCTACGCTGTGGTCGATGTGTAATATTTCTACAATCATTGCAAGCAAAAGTATTATGTGCAATCGAAATAATCGCAGATAAATATACCTACAGAGAAACCTACGGTCCCTACGGATCCAAATGAAAATCTTAATGAATACTTTTATTACGCGGGCGAAGCCGCGGGTAAAAGCTAGTTTAAGAATAAATTAACCGTATATTATATAGTCCTCCTTTCGGCCGTTATATATATATATATATATTACCTGATCAACTTCTGCTGAAGATTTCGGTTCGCGGAAGACGGATTTCTTTTTACAGATATTTTCGATGACTTTGTTCGCATGTAAGTGTTCGTATACAGTTTTTTCGTAAGAATACGATGGTAGGAAACAGACCACGCCGCCTGGTACGATGCTGCAGACGTTTCGTAAGATACTGCTTACTTCTTTCAACTGCAAAAAAATTAGCTGTTAGAAAATGGTACGAATACTTTTGACATTCTCCTACGCTACGCAACTACTATTATTGCGGACCAGTTTTATTAATGCTAGGAGCAGACGAAACGCCTCAACCATTAGGCTATTTGTTAGGTAATAGTAGCGATTACCGACTACCATCAGAGGAGTTGTTAGCACAGCATAATAAAGAGTAGGTACTATCGTACAGTATGGCTACTCCCGCTCCCCGCTGAAAGTGCCGCCCACCCCCTCTCGGTTACCTCACAGTTACCGCCTGTCAAAAACGCGAACAGTCGACCTGTCATATCTCACTCATACAAGCATAGTACGCGTTCACCTACACGAGCTTAGACTGTGTGTTAGGAACGCGCCTCCTTCATGTTTGATCGCCAGTATCCGAGGAGTGTTGTTAGTGTGTTGCCAGTATTTAAGGCGGGAACACGCTCTTCTTGAAGGGCGTATAGGTCCGGAAGCACCGCAAATTATTATGGCATGGTCTATCATCATTCCGTAATATGCTGAGTCAGAAAGATAGCCTGGAGAAATGCACACTGCACAGTTTGAACTGATGCACACTGCGACGGTTTTACCTTTCAATGGACACTGACTACGTTACTTTACAAAACTTACCAATTCTTTACTCATCCTGTTCTCATACGAGAAGTTAAGACTAACGTTAGATGGTCCCTTAGACAGGCACACTCCCAGTACATTGTCCGGAGGCACCACATGGCCGCATTTTACCACGTTAACCTCCTTGCCATCGCTCTTTAGTAGGTCTTTGAATTCGCTGATAGGCTCCATAGTTCCTCCTGCTAGAATCACCTGAAAATAATTTTAGTTTGATGATGATGATGATGATATCCTGTTATCCCTCATCAGGGAGATAGGGCTCTCAGAAGGGACTTCCATTCCTCCAGCTCCGCCCAGCCGAGGCCAGCAGATGCCGCCTCTTTTTCAAATTTAATTTGCAAAGAAAAAATCTTGTATCCAACTCTTAATTCACGTCAGCGATAAAGTCTATATCTCAATATAGCTCACTACGAAAGCATTCAAGCAGGTTTTGTTTACTTTCAGGTTTATCAGGAGACAAAAGGAATTCAAAAAGGGTGTCACGTCATTTACTTTAAGCCTCCGCCACACATGAGCGTTTTGAGAGCGTGGCGTGAGCGGGGCGCGGCGCTGGCGGTACGCTCTCATCGCGCCCCGCTCACGCCACGCTCTCAAAACGCTCATGTGTGGCGGAGGCTTTATAGTTTATTTATCTAGTTCCTTTTAGCTTGTTATTTATATTTATTAATAAACCGAAAACCGTATATCTTAGAAAACTATAGATAATAATTTACATTTTCACGAAGACTGGACCACCCTATCCTTAATCACGCTTACCGCTACTTATGTACGGTCTGAGACCTTGGAAGATTCACCAAATGCCTATTGAGAATAAAGTTATGTGCAAATTATAATGCTATCCGGACCAAGTTAGATGGGAGGAGGTCTGGTACGCCAGTCTATTGATCCTTTAAAGAAAACACTCACAGAGCGACACTGTTTGACGACATCAGAGAAGTGGTCCGCGGGGTTCAACAGCAAGTATTTCAATAGACCACTCTCGCCGCTTTGCACTAGGATTCGCCCGTTCACGCTGCGATCGCAGAGTCTGTCCAGAAAGTCCAGGATGGCGTAGAGACCGCTGCCGGCTGAGGTCTCCGTGGGAGCCTGCAAAAGGAATAGTACATTACATCAGAGGCCGGGAAAATGAGGATTTCCGGCCAAGTGGGGATAGGGATACGAGGCCGGGAATCCGTTTTCACGCCGAGGCATGTATAGTGCTTTTCTCAAACATACAATAAAATAAAATAAATGCTCTAAAGGACAATATTTTATAAAAAAAAGTTACTTTGCAGGCCTAGGCCTAAAAAATAATATGAAATCCCTTTACAGTCCTCTCGAGTTGTTGCGCCCAAAAAGCGATACTTCCCAGCCCATTTTAAGGAACGTAAAGACAATATTTCATTGCATGTTTGAGAAAAAGTGTTTTTTATAATAATGCGAGTAGTATTTGCAACCAGGGGCCTATTGCATAACAATTTACAACTTGTATTACAAGTGGAACTCTCTTTCTTATAAAATGAATTGGAGGGGGACTACCGCTTGTAATATGAGTTGTAACTTTTTATGCAATAGGCCCCAGGTTATATTTTGCTTGATGAGAACACAGAGTGCGATAACTTAGTGTGAGGCGTTTTAAATGCCTTAGGAAAGATTCGTCTTCTTATTTACTATTTGACTTAACAATAACTTTTTTGCAAAAATGTCATTTTTGGCACAAGCTTTTATCGCCGACTGTACCTTTCTTTCAACAGTCATCTACTGCTCTCCGAGACGTTTCTAAAAACCCCTTACTCGATGGGGATACGGTTTCATGACAGAGTTCCTATGACCACCTTCCTGCTTCATCATCAGATAAGCTCCATGATACCATAATATTGCATTGTCACGTGATTTATATATGTGTGAAAAAAATTCAGCTCAATCGGAAACCGGGAAGTGGGTCAAATTTAGCTTCTAGGTTTTGACGCACACTAACATACATACAAGGCAAGTTGAATAAAAGCTTGTAAAAATCAGGTTCGACGAAGAACAAGGAAAAAAAGTTTTTTAAGTACCTAACAATTTACTGACTGGCTTAAACAAGAGAAAATGTACTTCTATTTAAGCAAATATGCATACATAATACCGGGGATCAGCAATTTCGAATGAGTTGTTTCTGGAGCCGAATCTGTACCGCCAATTGGTGACCCCTGCACTGCACACCTGTACCGGATCCCTTGCTTATACGATACTGAACTTAAACACAATGCCTTGAGACACTTTATAATTTGAAACAAGATGAAATATAAGTACCTGTATCGCCGGTTTTACTTCTTCTTTCACGGTTTCTTCAACCTCAGTTTTCTTCTTAGAAATATTGCTCAAGAAATCTTTAAACGAACTTTTTTTCTCGACTGTACGTTTATTTTCCTCCTCCAATGCTTGCTGACTGTACCGCATAGAAAACCCGTGTAGTTTAGGAGCCAGGCGAGTTTTTCTGCAGAATTCTACTAAAGGCCTTAAATTCATGTGATCGATTTCAGCCTTTATAACGAAGTCTTCAAGTGTCATTATCGTTGTGTCTTCTTGTTTTTCAGCTGTAGATTTGGGTTTTATCATACCTAAAATAGAGTAAAATAAGGTACATTTTTCGCAAACAAATAGACAGCGGGCCAGGCAAAAATATGGGTGATGATCATCCGTGCGATACTGCGTAGAATTGTTGACCGCCATGAATATTGAACCTTCGTGAAAGTCAGCTGCCATTTCGTCGGTCGGTCCAAGAATGACAGCCACGGAAACAAGTAAAGAAAATGTAAATTTAGTCATTTTTATTTCAATTGAAACTTTGATACTTACCTACGCTACTACGATTAGTTAAGAATGTACCTACACATGTTAAAAAGTGTTTTTCTACTCCCGTACTGTTATTCGTGAGTTACAAGGTCGTGCATAGAACTTAAAAACCCTACATAAAAGATGTCAGGACAAGTCTATCTAGTCTATACCCTGAAAACATTTAGTAGAAGTAGCACGATATAGCTGTTACAGTTCAGTAAATACATTGCTACCAACTTAACAAACCAATTCGCAGAGTCGAGACTCCTTCGTTTTCTGCTGCGTTCATTGGCGACGCGTCGAATCGCATTCAAATGTATGAGAACTCGATTCAACTCGGCTCGATTCGTCTTAGTGGCCAGGCTTCAAAGAACCATACCATAGACAGTTTTATTTTCATGTTTGCACTCAAACTGCATATTCAAAATGGTAGGCGGTCCACTAGATAACTAAGATGACTGAAAGTAGGTATTTGTTGATTTATAATTTTCTTTCAAAATAAGTGCTTGGTCGTAGAAAAAGTATTGTATGCAACGGTGTTTAACTGAGTCAAAAAATGCTCGTGGCGTCTTTATTAACAATTTTCGGCTTCGCCTCAAATTGTTACCCACGCCACTCACCTTTTTTGACCTCTTTTAACCACCAGTTGCATAAAATACTATTTGTATTGAAAGGCGTCATTGTACATTTGATGACGGGTCAGTCAGGGGTAGGGCTGCCATCTCGAATTTTGTCAAACCCGGACAAAGATTTAAAAAACCCGGACATTTGGCGTAATCGCATCTTTTCACCGGACGAGTCCGAAAATAATATTTTTAAAACACAGGACCTTTAATTTTCATTCATTTTTAGAAAAAGCTCAAATTTTCCATGTCAAAACTATTTTTTATAATTTTTTTTGAAGAAAAAATAATAATTTCGAAGGAAAATTAAAAAATACGGCCCCCTACGTTTCGTACTTCGTCAGACAATAGTTTAGAAGATATTATATGAACAAAAACAATCGTCAGCCGGTTGTATCATAATGGAAAAACCTTCGTAGACATAGGTCTGCCAATAAATGAAAATCTCGTTCATAAACTTACCAACAAGCTTCCCGACAACGAAATTCATTTGGTTCAGGGTCAACAGGTTCTTACTGCTCAATCTAGCTCTATACTTGTCAATGTAGAACTTCAGGAAGGTTTTCACCGCTGTCAGTTGCCTGCGAATATAGGAATAATAATTATTTTATTAGATAGACAACGGAAAAGGTAGAATAGGGGAACTGACCCCATATAATAAGATAGCTTAAGGCCAATACGACTGCAATCAAACTGATTTGAACAGCTGACTGTATACTATTTTGAGCAGGTGACTGAGGGCCGCCATCTTGCCAGGCAAATTGGCTCGGGTGAGGCTTATGGTTATGTTTATGGGCTCCGATTTCTGCACTTAGCCTCATAGAGAGAGGCCATTGTGCGTGCTGTGTTTGCCGGCTAGGGGTCTAGCCAGACTCCGCCCAGAAACGCAGGATCCTCCGTGTCTCCACAGGCTTCTCGGAGTGACCTCGTCGTTTTGAGGATTAGAGCCCGTTGTGTGTTCACTCCCTCGCATTCCAGGATGACGTGGGCGACCGTTTCTTCGGCCGACAGGCATCCTCTACATAGAGGGATGTCGGTCTGAGCGGGTGAGGCTTTTGCCCGGGAGGCTGCGCGGTCAGTGTGGACCCAGCAATATAATGGTATTTTTGCTATGTAACCACGTAAGTACCTTGCATCTTGCATGTAAGCATCTTGTGTACAAAATGTTACGCATTTGCAGCCTAAAACGAAGGACTGAAGTCACTTACTTGGTCGAGACAGGGGCTGAATGCGCACTCTCCAAAGCAGTTGTAAGACCGTGCGCTTCATCTAGTATCAACACATTATTATGTAGTTTGAGAGAAAACCCGGATCGGGCTCCAGCGCTAACCATGCCTGCATGGCTTACTAACACCACCTGAAATGAAAAGAGATTGTTGTTTTACGTCATCATAAATAGTAGATTGTGTTACAAGGGTGCAAAATTACATATTTTCAGCGAGGGCGTAAATTGAATCCTGAACGAAACTAAGGATTCTATTGAACCCTGAGCGCAGCGAGGGAATCCTTAGCGTAGTGAAGGATTCAAGTGTTGACGTCAAGGTGGAAATAATTTTTCACCACACCAACTGTTAAAGGCGTACTTTGCTATTCGAAGTCGAAAACAGATAGCAAAATTGCATTTTATCCACAAGAGTGCAAAGTAATTTCATACAAACTAACTTGATGTCTTAAGCTAGCTGGTAGAATTTACCTATAAATGATGATTTTGAATCTTAAATATTGAATAAATTGATGGATTAGATTTAATTTGACGTTTTATAGTTAGGATTTTGTTCGTGTTGGTGTAGTGAAAAATTTTGTGTTTCACTCGGTGGCAAAGTTTGTTTAACCTTCGTGCCTTGAACCCTCGCAACGCTCGAGTTACCAAGGTAGGCCTTCAATTATAGGCCTTTATTGAGTGATTATAGGCCTTTATTGATGGTGGATGGAGGACGGGGAAGTGGCCATCCACCGACCCGCTGGGTGGACAGCGTTAAGAAGGCCTGCCAGGGATTAACACAGGCGCCTATTACGAGGACTGCAGAAGACCGTGCGGAGTGGAGGGCTTTGGTGCGAAAAATAACGACCTCATGTGGTCGCGACCCTGAGCCATGAGGAACCGAGGAAGAAGAAGAAGATTGAGTGATTTGTGTATTTTCTTATTATTCTCACCTCAGCATCTTCAAGCGCCATCCTCGACGCGTAGTACGGACAAGCCTTAAGCGTTTTCCCGCATTTGACCAAATCCTCAATGTCCATCATTTCGACTAGCATCGTCTCTTTCAACCGCGCTATGTTGCTATGGTTGTAATAAGGACAGGAAGTGCAGGATTTCGTTTTAGTTTTCTTGAGGACTTTCCCGTCTTCGTCTACTGATGTTGATTTGTTTTTGGATTTCTGCATGTCTAGGCATCTGAAATGATAGAAAACTTGTAATTTATATTGTTGTACTATTTATTTATGGATGGGATGTCACGAATGTCGCATGTGTCACATTCGCGTATGCGAATGCGAATGCGAATATTCAGAATGTGAATGTGCGAATGCGAATATCGCTGAATTTCATAAAAAACCAAAATAAAAACCAAACAATCACCAACAACCCGCTAGGTAAAAATGCTTACTATTGGTCAAAATGCCGAGTACGAACTTCACGCCGTACGAATTTGAGCTATCTGCGCATGCGCGAGTCGACAGTCGACAAGTAGCAATTGGAGCGGCCGGCGCGGGCGAGGAACAAACTGCGACTTGCACATATTCGCATTCGCAAAACATTCGCATCGTTTGAAGCGAATGCGAATGTCAATGCAAATGTTTAAAAGAATACGAATCTTTCGCATATGCGAATGCAAATATTCGTAACATCCCTAATATGTATAATACATAATTATAAATAAATATACTTACTATATAATTGATATATATATTGATGGATGCTACTACTCGAACTCTTGTATCAGCAGATACTGATGTAGTACCCGCTTGAAAGCTAACTTGCTTGGGGCTTGTCTAATACTGAGAGGGAGCGAATTCCAGAGACGGCAAAAGAGTTAGTCATAAACCCAGTGCGGTGAGCAGGGATAGAGCTTAAGAATACGAGATGTACGCAGCTCACCGCCTGGCCGAAGGGTGTCAAAAAGAAATTTATTTTTGAGATATCACGCGCGGATCCAGGGGGGGGGGGGGGGCATGGGGGTCATGGAGCCTAAGTTGGCCATACAAATAGACCACGTGACCCCCCCTGGGGCCCCAGGCCTTTACCACGTGACCCCCCCCTGGGCACGAAGCTGGACTGGATCCGCGCTTGTGAGATATATAGGAGCAGAAGGCTCAAACAGGATGGAGAATAGTGTGCAGAGTATCCGAAGGGTCCTACGACGGCGAATGGAGAGCCAATTGAGCTGTCGACGGTAAAAGGAAATATGATCGTATTTACGTAGGCCAAAAATGAATATTATGCAGTTGTTGAGGAGCCATTTATTTATGTATATGAGTCTAGTGTGTCCCACTTCTGGCGACTCCGGGTTCGATTCTGTGTGTGTGTATGTGTGTGTGTGTGTTTGTGTCTACATACATACATGTGTGTACAATACTAACCTTTCATTAATTAAATTAACATTTTTCAGCTTAGCCACCTCGCTATTGATACAGTAGTGTTGCCTGGAAGCCAGGGTGACGACTCTCGTGTCTTCTCTGAACACTGTCCTCTTTATTTCACCAATGAACTGGGACAGCTGACTGTGAGTCCTACTGCTAATGTATATCTGCAAAGGACAAGGAAGCTTATGACCCATGGACCACTGATACTGGTGTACCTACATTTCTTAGGCCCACTTGCGCCAACCACTTAACTCAGGGTTAGTGGGCTGTCAACTGTCAAATTCCATATAAAATGGTGGGTTAACCCTCCATTGTCGTTGGTGCAAGTGCCCCTTAGGCCCACTTGCACCAACCACTTAACTCAGGGTTAGTGGGCTGTCATCTGTCAAATTCCATATAAAATGGTGGGTTAACCGTCGGGTTAACCCTCCATTTTCGTTGGTGCAAGTGGCCCTTAGTGTGTTAATTAGTACAATCAGCAGAAATAACATGATACTATTTGAACACCTATAAAATATCTAATGTACCTATAGGGTCTTAAGAGTGTGTCACATCACATAGTTTTGTGGTCTTCGAAAAGTATCATGTTATTGTTGGTGACAGTACTCATAGATATAATCTTATAATACTGTTGATTTTGACTTTAATGTTAACAAGAAATATTGTAATTTTAAGTTTTATTGGAGCATTTAATGTGTGGAAATAATATGCTCTGGCAAACCTGGTTTGTCATGAGGAAAAAGAAGTACTATTTTTTTTAATTTGCCTTCTTTTCTGCACACATTGTCATGGCACATAGCCTTATTTCCAAGCCTTAGTTTCAATCCATCTCATTGCCTTAGTTGAAATTGGAAAGTCGCATAACAGAAATAAAAAGGCCTCCAACAAAAGAGTATACCATTGTCCTGAGTCTTGACTTTGTCATTTGGTTGGTAAGTGTTCCAAGTTTACTATATTAAGCCTGTAGGAGGTAGGGCATAGCGAATGATATTCCGCTTTGTGTGGTAGGGCACAGCACAGCGGATATCGTCTCGTTCGAATCTAGAGCAGAGCCCAACTGGGGTAGTACCTCCGCCTTACAGAAGACCGCAGTCAAATAGCACTAGACCCTGTCATAGTGTTGTGTTCCTGTCGGTGAGTAAGGTTGCCGGAGCTCAACGAGGGTGCGGTGTGCTGATGACAGGAGGACTTACGGAACTAACTTGTTCCGTTTATTGTCCTTTGAGTCGTCGGCAACCCGAACCCTCCTTGGAACTTGTACACTCCTTTTTGCTGTGTACTTAACACAGCAAAAGGGAATGTACAAGTTTCTAATGGGGTGGCAACGCGCATGTGACACTGTTTGAGTTGCAGGCGTCCATAGGTTACGGTGACCGCTTTACATCAGGCGGGCCGTATACTTGTTTGCCACCGACGTAGCATAAAAAAAATTTAAAAAAATATCCAGAGCTTACCTTACTATCATTATTTTCATTTTCCTCAGTTTCAACTTCATCTTCAGATTCACTGTCTTTTTCACATTCTTCCAAAATTAAATCCACATCTTTATCTGCTTCATTTTCCTTATTATCTATTTCCAGATCGTCTGTATTCTTATTTTTATAATCTATAGCTTTCTTAACATCATGTTTCTCTTTCTTCTTCACTCTTTGTTTCATTTCATTGAATGAGTCTATCCTCTTTTTATGGTTTGCTAGTTTTAACTCTAATGCTATGAGACTTCTTTTTATTGTTATTTCTTCAAATTTCTCTTCTAGCCAATTGTCAGTAGCTGCAAATTGAATTGTAATGTTCATTTTGTTCAAGAGGAATAATATCATATTCAATAAGAATGCTAGATCCTGTTACATACTCTATTACAAGTGAATAGAACCCCTTGATACACATATGGTAGCTATGCTTGTCCCCTCCCTCCCTCATATGCTAGTTTTCGTCCACATATAAAATAGCAAATAATTTGTTAAATTTGTAAAATGCTACTTGAAAAATATTATTTTTAAGTAAATAGATATTTTCTTAAAATAAGGATTCCAATAAGTGTACATTGTATAAAATTTCACCACCTGGACACAAACAAGCACTGGATGGAAACTGGATCAGTAACACCAAATTTCAAATATCAGCAAAATAAATCACTCACTATTATAAGTATTGTTATATCTTTAAGTAAATACAGATACAAAACCGTGGATCATACTTACTTTCTATACTTGACATTTTTTGTTTTAATTCAGATATCTCCGTCTGTAAGGATTCTAGACATTTTTTATAACTATCTTTCTGCCATTGCAGCGCTCCACAGCAAATACTTAACGATTTGCCCTGAAACAAGTTTATTAACATAACCTGTGTTTTTAACCATGTTACTCGGAAATTGTATTCATTAAAATGACTTACGGTTCCTGTAGGACTTTCAAATATGCCAAGATTGTTTTTTTCAATAGTGAAATACAATTCCCGCATAAATTTCCTTTGAATTTCGTATGGTTCAAAAGGAAATGGAAATTGAACACCCATTTTCAATAATCACTTGTCTCGCTGCCACTAATAAATATGGATGTTTTAAAAACTAATAACTAGCACGAAAGATACACAAATTTATAGCGAATTGATAGATAGATGTGATGAATTAACAAAATAACAATAATTGTTCCATTTCCCGCCGGAAAACGTCAACAAATGCAAGCAGTTGAAGCAGTGCATTAACTGTCAATGTCAGGTCAGGAACATTTTTTTACAACTATGGCCCGGATGCAAGCTCTTTAAGCTGTATATATTATCAATCAACAGAATTTATATTTGATTTATACAAAGATCTGTCAAGCCATTTTATTACTTATTCCATGATTGTATATATAAAAGGCGAACTTGATGCCATGAGGCATTCTCTACCAGGCAACCTTTGGGCAAAGCAGAAAAGATATAAATAAAAATGTGAGCGCAAATTTTAATCATGTCATTTAAAATTTTATCTTTGCGCCATTTTGTATTTGTAGATTATATTCTTTGATTTGTAGTGACAAAGTTGCTTGACCGGTTATCAGGGTTATCACTTATAAAGTTATAATCATACCATACTACAATCATGTCAGACACAATTTGAAAAACTTCATCATCCCAAAAAAACAGAACAGGACGTTTAGTAAGTATTATATTTTATTATTATTCTGTTTAGCCCTTTCGGTTCCTGCCAAATTTTGTATATTAGAGTAGTAGGTATACTTCGGGGCTGCAAGTTTTTTGATGGGCTATAATTTATAATCGTTATATGTATTTGTATGTATGTATAGGAAGCATTCTTCTTTTTGGTGTCCGCCAAAATCTGGTTAGGAATTGTTACAGGTGAGTTACAGGTTATCAATCAAGCTTACCCACGCAAGCCTATTGGACGTTTAGATTGATAAATATAAAATAGGGAAGGTACTAAGTGATTGAATAAAATTTTTTTTTTTCAAGATTTATTCACATCTAATCATTTTAACCTCTCTCGTGTGCTTAGTAGCAAATCTGCTTCATATGGTTTCAACTTTACCATTGATAAATAAATGACAAAATTTTGACTGGCGTCATAGAGGAATAAGTAAGGGAAGAGTTGTGACTCAACACATCAGTAAATGCGGGTTATTTGTAGTGACATCTAGCGACAATCACGCGTCAAATAGCGTAAATTATCAGTACTGCTACTTGTCAATAGATGTCGCGACAAACGAAGAGTCTAATGCTCACCAATTTTTAGCTAATATTACAATAGTATTAATCAGTATTCTGTGTTCAATTCCTTCTGCTTGTAATATAAGTTGTAAACTGTTCTAATATTAATTTTTGGCAGATGAGACATTGTTGACACCTAGTATCGAGTAGTGGTACTAATAATTTACGCTATTTGACGCGTGATTGTCGCTAGATGTCACTACAAATAACCTTTACTGATGTATGGTTACAACTCTCCCCTTACTTATTCCTCTATGCTGGCGCATACAAAAAGGACATACTCATCATATCAGGGGTCCTCGACTTGACTATTAGACTAATATTATTTATATATACTAATCTATAGGGTTCTTTCCTGTTCAATACACATGTCGCTCTTAAATTAATGTCTCCTATTAGCCATCCAACTCTTTAGCACAACTTGCCTTGTCACACGCGAGCCCATACATCAAGCGCGACTTTAAGTAAGGACTCGCGCGCGACAAGGCAAGTTGTGCTAGAGGGGGTCCACACATAGCGAGATAATTGCCGCAGGCGTGCCACGACCGAGGCAGTGTGCGCGTTTTGCTCGGCCGAGCAACTTGTCTAGGCTGAGGCACGTCTGCATTGGACGTTTGCCGCGCGAGCATATGGCCTCGCGACGAACCGCGCTGTGTGGACCCGGCTCATCAATAATGAGTGGTATATATACATATGTGTAAGTCAAATCACAAGGTATGAATAGTTTGAATAGTATCTGAGATTCTAGGCATTTCGGCAATACAATGTTTTCCAAATTTTACGAAAGGTATAAAAACAAAAAAAAAACTTTGTCTTGTCTACATAGAAATACAATCTAAAGTGAATTATACACATAACATAGTATATATACTATGCACTCAAGCATAAAGTTTTCACTTCTAAACAAGAATCAAACTTAACAAAACATAACACATTTTTAAGACTTGTTCTTTCAAATAAACAAAGCGTAAAAATGAAAATGAGTAACATATCATAGATCAGAGAACAATCATCAACTTAGCCTAAGGCAGCGATACTTAATTTCGGCCCAATGGGCGTTTCTGTTTCTTGGTTTTGATATAGATAATAATAACCTTGCCAACTTCGCCTTTGCGCTTCAGGGATCGATCAAAATACCATCTTCATAGCCCCTAAGGTTGACAATGGCTGACCCAAGAATTTGCGTAAACATTATGCAGTGTTGAAAACTTGATTGAGTATTGTAGAAAACTGTGTCTTTTTCACTTTCTCTTGTATGTAATTGGCAATTTCTGTGGAGTAATCACTTCTTTTCTCAGCAATGTATGACAGCAGTGGCATTAATATAGCAGCGAATTCGTTAACATATTTTTCCTCGACTATATTGACGATCCTCACTAGTTTTCGCACGACGTTCATTACTTGGTCGTTGGCGAGAGGTTCCTTGAAATATTTGTTCTGGAAAAAATGGAATATGTTAAAAAAAGGCGGGACAACTTATACTTAATTTTTACACAACAGTGTTATGGTTTATTTGTAAAAATTGTGGTAAAAATAATAAGAAATTAAAAAGTGGCAACATTTCAATGGACGAGAACAACCGACAAATGGACACTATACGATGTTGATGCTTTTTAGTTTCTACTCTTTTTTGCCAAGTAAGCACTGTAGTATTTTCGTTTGGTACTGTATACTAAACTTGTGAGTAAGATACAAAATAAGCGCTTAAAGTTGTATGTAAAGTTAAACTATGACCACAGTGAAACGGGGTAGTTCCATATAACACTTTGAAACTGCAGAAGTCAACTAAGTATTCTTAGAAAATCTTTGAATGCTGAAAAGCTGAGATACGCGTCATACTCGTGAACGGGTGCCGTCTGTGAAGACCGGTCTGTTTAAGCTTACTGGGGCTGTTATAACTTAGTAACTTTAATTATAATTTTTATTAAATTAGGACACTTTGTTCGGTTGTCGTTTGTTTCCTTTCTTTTAGTGAATATTTTAAATATATGTTTGCATCGTTTAAGTAGCATAATTTTGCATAAAACCAGCGTGACTCAGGGGACCGTAACCATGGCAATAACAGGCAAGAAAAAGTTGATTCACCCAGATATACATTTTATCTTTAGTTGTGACATTTAGAGTCATTTGCACCTCTAAAGTAATTTTAGACTTTTTTTTTTGTATTTGTACTTTTTATATTTAGTGTAATTCTTGGTTGTAATTCGACATTTAGAGACCTTCTACATCTCTAATTAATTGTATAGAGTTAACTTTAGTTAGAACTTAGAATTAGTATATAATAGTATCAATTGTAATTTCAACTCATTTTTAAATATTTTCTAAATATGTACATGTGACGTGTAAAAGTGCCCCTGTAGCCTATTTGCTGAATAAATTATTTTGATTTTGAATGCAGAAAGTCTTCTTTCAGCAAAATATCCTATCTACGATATATAAAGGTACTTTCCCTTCATGTCCCATAGGCTTGGGACAACTTAAGATCTTATAGATCCCTATGCCTTGTATACCAACCTTTATAGTAATAATGAAGTTCCTATAGCAATTGAGCAGACAAGCCCATGAAATATCCGTCCTGTTTGACTTCTCTGCAACTGTGACAAGCAACACAGCATCTTGCAGAATTTCCAGGGTGGTGTCATCACCGAATTCTGACAAGCCGTCATATATTTCTGACATCTCCTGATAGGTCATGGAGCATAATACCTGAAACATAGGTTAGTTCATGAAATTTCTATGAGTCTTGGTTCCTCTTTGCCTCAGTCTATAGACTCAAATCCTATAGAGTCCTCAGTGTGCAATAATTTTAGAGTAGCATAAAACATTAGACCGGGACCTAAAATACTTCAGGCTAAAGAAGCAACTTCAATGAATCTATGTTGATTTAAATTAAGTACAAACAGATAAAAATGTGTTAAAGTTAGTTTTATAAAGAATAGATTTATTTTCAGTTCAGATTCTGCCTTTAGGCCTATTTGAGGTCTTGATAGCTCAGAATGTAGAGCACTGGGCTAGCAATCCAAAAGTCATGAGTTCAAATTTCACCCAAGTCAGTGAAATCAGTAGTTTTACTACTTTTATACTTATGTTGTTGTCGAAAATAATCGTGCAATGAACCCTTTTATATTAATAGAATGCACATACTTGTAACAACATGGATGTGATTTGATCTACATCCATCTCCTTCCGGATGCGAAGTCCAGTGATGACCTCAATGAAAGTGCTGCCAGGAGGGTCCCAGAGCTTGCGATAGTAGTACATATTCAGAGGCTGCAGATTCTTCAGTTTGCTTTTTAGCCATTTCAGTTCTTTTTCTGAAAAAAAAAAAAAAATTGGAGTGGATAAAAACAATTCTACAAGAACATTGGGTTAAGTACTTATTTAATTACAAAAAAGCCAACCCAACTACTGAGTACAGGCCACTCTTCTAGTATGCCACTTTTCCCGGTCCTGTTCCAGTTGTGTTGTGACCCACAATTTTCTGGATAGTATATTAAGTAATACTTACCAGGTATTTCAGCTTCATAAGTATTAAATATCTCTTGCTGCAACTTCAAAGCCAACTCCAATGTAGGCGGCATTGCTGCTTCGAAGGAAGTGAACTTCCACCTCACTATTTCTAAGACTTGAGCCAACATCGCCAACATTGGTGCTCTGAATTCCAGTAACTCCTCAATAGTATAAGCTGCCATCAATAATTTAATTTGGACATTCACACCAATAACATTCTTGTTTATTAACCCTTTGTGCAAATTTGGCATTATTATTAACATTAATAACTTATTCCCTGGAATAATATTCCGCTGTTTGAGCTTACTGATAAAATTTACAAAATTACTCTGCTTTACATCCGTGTCTAAAGAACTCTCCAATACAATATTACAGACTTTAATGATACATGGTTCTGTGTCTTGCCTGTAGTAAAAATTGCTATACTTCTCTAAGCTTTCCATAACTCTTAGCATAATATCAGTCTGTTTCTCATTTTCTGCTGCTAATTTAAATGTTTTCATAAATGTTTGCTTAGGATTCTGAAGGAACACTGTCAAGATATCTGACGGATCAGCATCATCAGAGACAGTGAGCTTGTTGAATATCTCTGTCATCATGGTTGTGTAATCACCATTTTCCATTTTATCATGGAGGTTGTCACTGAATTGGTTTGTGATGATTTCGTCTTTAACAGCATTATTGCACTGATGGAATGCTTTTATAGCTAGAACTTTCAAATATTCACTGTTTTCCTGGTCATCATGCAAATGATCAATGATCTTTTCAAATAATGTGTGACTTTGTTCCTGTTTTAACAGTGCTATGTTTGATTCAAGAAGAAGCAGCAGTGTTAAATTTTGACACAAATCATCTTTATGCAGCAAGGCACTGAGCCATGAAGGGCTTTCTTCATTGTGAGCATTGATTTTCTCTACAATAACTTCAATATCTGTTTCATTGATAATGTCTTTGTGATTCAAAGGTTCTCTGGATATCTGTTTTAGCATACCAACAAGAGTGTGTTCACAAATGTCAGGAATGCCCTGAAGTATTGAGCGGAGTTTAAAGCAGAGCTCTCCAATACTCTGCTGTATGCTTTTCCCGTTCTCTTCATATTCACTCCAAGCACAGAAAATATCAACACTGACGCTCATAACTTGAGTGGTGCAGTCATCCAGCAATAACATGTGGCATTTATTTAGACACTGCAGTATTGCATCATTTGGACTATCACAGATTTTGAAGTTCAATGTTTTTGTTGAAATACTTTCAGGATTGTGTGTGCCCAAATAAATCTCATTAAACCCTTCAGTCACAAACTCTTGCGTACTTGTGAAGTGCAGCATACATTCCTCAATCAAGTTTAGCATGATACTAAGGCTTCTTCCTAGGTACTTGTATTGATCATCTTTGGGCAAGTTCAGAACCTTATCTGCATTAGGAGGGTTTGTAAACTTATTGATACACAGCTGGAAGTTATTTAAGGCATCTGTCAGCAATTCTCCATCACTACCGTCATGGTAAAAGTGCAGTCTACAGATCAGCCTGTACAGAGCCGCTGCTACTATACGGACCCTATCAAGTTGATCCACGGGATTCAAGTATTTCATGTTGACAATAAATGCATCTGCTACTTGCAAGGCCAGATGAGGGTTGCAAAATGATATTATCTCATACAGAAATTGCTGCATGTGGAGATTAAAGAATATCTCATATAAAAGATACTTGGGCACAGTGGGGATCATCCAAATAACCATCTGCATGCCTTCCATTTCTGTCATCTCTTCAAGAATGGGCAGGTCGGCATTTAAAGCAATGTACAATGCCAGTTTCCTATATTCATCCAGTCTTTCTTGGACCACTCCATTTTCATTGATATAGTTTTTCTCATTCAAGAATTTGGAAAGTTTCTCAAGAACATATTTTACTTTTTCTTCATTACCTAAAACATGTAATAACTTTATATTATAACATATTTTGTGACTTTGAATATAATAATGGAAACATGTTTGTTTAGGGATTTCAATAATAGATTGCAATGAGGCAATACAATTTAATGGTATTGTGGGGGTCATAAGTTCTGAAATGAAAATAATTTATCTTCAGTAAGAACAATCATCTAAATTAAGAGTATAAAGAAAGTCTTACCTCCTCTTGAAATCAACTTTGAAAAGGAATGGAAATTATCTGCTGATAAAATCGCCCCTTGGAAGGCTGATAGGTCTTGAATATGGTCCATGGTCTGTCTACATGTATATTAAGTTCAACATCAGCCTGCAAAATAAATAGATGTTAGCAATACATAGAATCACTAAAATATATGTTACCTATTTAGAGTAGAAAACTATCCTCCACTTCAAATATCTGTAATAAACAAAAATGTTATTTTCATATTAGATCAAATTACAAAACAATAGCGACAATGACTACTTTGGATAGTGATAGAAATATTATTGTTTAATCACAGTTGCCGGCAATAACTGCGTTTTACTTTTTTTAGATAGAAAGTTCTCACCCAAAAATATTGAAAGTGGTTACTTACAATTAGTAACAGAACTTGACTCAAGCAATGTATGGTATCAAATACCGGATTTACTAACTTTTATGTATCAATTTTTCAAAAATTTTGTTAATCCACATGTATTCAATGTATTCTCTTCTGCCATCAATGAAGTACTAGAAGTGAAGTTCATTATCCAGTTGTTTCCGAATTGTAAGTGCAAATTATTTGTGTCTTAAAATCATTTTTTCATTTGCGTATTTTAAATAAACTTATTAAAGTATCAAGAAGTAAGTACATTTGTATAATATATGGTTAAAAATAATAATAGTAGAGTTTTAATACAGAAGCGTAAAATGTTTACCAGAAATATTCGTTTTGAAATACTACTTTTACATTAGAAGAACTTGGTCCGATTAGGACCCATAGTTCATTTTATTGCCATATAGTCCTTAATATTTCTCCATCCTTCTCGGGAAGTGAAACTAAAAATTCATGATGAAACTTGGCAAAAATTAAAATTGTATGCACCACAAGACACTGTCCAATATTCAATTAGTTGTTTGTGATAGCGTAGTGTTTGTTTCGTCTGCCATATTGAGAAAATAATAGCTAAACATAATTCTAAACAAAGTTTTGGGTAGATTTTTTCTTATCTGCTTGCAACATTAAGAACTGTCATTGTCAAACTTATGTCAAAGTTGTCAAACTGTAGAGAAATTTGTATTGATTTAAAAATTGATTTAAAGTATATAAATACTTTCAATATTACACTTATTAATATGTCCAATAAGTAAGTTTACCCTGTCACTGGTAATCCATTAAACTTGTCTAGTATCAATGAATAATTCCAATGGTAACATGAATTTATGTTCTAGCGTTAAGATACTCCCTGGAGCCACGGTATGCGAGGACTGCACACTGGAGGGTGACATCACCATCGGCGGAGGTACCGTCATCCACCCGAGAGTCACCATCATTGCTGAAGGCGGCCCCATTATAATAGCTGAATACTGTATCATTGAGGAGTATACCACCATCATACACAAGTAAGATTTTGTTTGGTATTTTGCCATAATTTCAGAATAATTGACGATTATTTTTGGGCTTTTGATAATGACTTGAAAGAAACAATTTCTCTGTCAACTTGTATTTAGAGACAATACAAAAATCCATACTAATATTATAAATGGGAAAGTGTGTGTCTGTTTGTTTCTCCATCTTAAAAAAAAAACATTATGTATTTATCTCAATGTTGCTAAAAATTTGGTCTTATTTTTTCCATTGACATAATTGGTTCGTTTTCTAGGTTTAAGAAATCTAGAAGGAAATCACATGCCACTAATTAAATATACATTTATTTCAGGCCATGGGCCCATAAAATTTGTTAGTTACATCTTTTAATTCTTCTTCTTCTTCATGTGCCATCTCCGTCCAGGAGGTCGGCGACCATATGTCCATATGTCTCTCTATTTTCTTTTAATTACAATAATATTTTAATATGTATGCACAACACCCTTTAAAATCTTGATTCAAATTCCAGAAAAAGCGACAATCAAGAGGATCCACCAAAACCTCTCTTCATCGGCGCCCACAACGCTTTTGAAGTTGGCTGCAAACTGGAGTCCTATTGTGGGCATGTTGGCGAGAGCAATGTGTTTGAATGCAAGTCCTTTGTGGGAGTGGACGTTAAAGTTGGCAGCGGTTGTGTCATAGGTAATGTATTTTTTCATAACATCATATTAGCAAACCAGGGTATGTCCTAATAATGATGCGAAGCAGATACCACAGAATGAAAAGAAGTCTCAACTCAACTTTTTATCAACCATACAAGATTTCCAGCATTAGACAGCATATTTCATTTAAGAATGGCATAGTGGACCTAGGAGATGTGTAAAACTGATAATTAGTCATCATGTTCTTTGCATTATCCCAGCATACGCCACGGCTCATGGAAGCCTGGGGTCCGCTGCAGTGGCGGAGCATCGATACAACTCGATTCCCAACGGGTTCCCTAAAGTTTTGTAGTATCTGTAGAAGTCCATACAAAACAGAGATTCCAAGCACCCCTCCGGCTTTACCAACGAAAATGTTCACGCCCCGCCACTGGTCCGCTGTGACAACTAATCCCAAGATTTGGCGCAGGCACTAGTTTTTACAAAAGCGACTGCCATCTGACCTTCCAATCCAAAGGGTAACTTGGCCTTATTGGGATTAGTCCTGTTTCCTCACGATGTTTTCCTTCACCGAAAAGCGACTGGCAAATATCAAATTACATTTCGCACATAAGTTCCGCAAAACTCACAAACATTAAAAAAAAACACTGATAATTAGTGCTATATAGTAAATAGATTTATGTTGAACATTTTCAACTATAAAAACAATAAGTTCAAATAAGGTTTTTTATTATCCAGGAGCAGCATGTCAACTGACAGCACCACAAACACTAGCAGACAATACAGTGATCTGGGGCTCCGAGCACCACATCAGAGAAGCACTAGAAAAGCAGCCGTCTCAACTATTACAACTAGACTTCCTAGGGAAAGTGATGCCGAACTACCACAGGCTGAGGAAACCTAACATTCATAAGCGGGCACCGTCTTCTAGGCAATCACAGGAGACTTCGCCTAAACTATAATGTATGGTAAACTAATTACTACTTATAAATAAATATACGACATTCTTACACAGATTGACTGAGTCCCACATTAAGCTCAAGATGGCTCGTATATAATATACAAATACTTATATACATTGAAAACATCCATGACTCCAAATATATGTGCTCAACACAAATAAATGCCCTTACCGGGATTCGAACCCGGGACCGCGGCGTAGCAGGCAGGGTCACTACGCGCTCAATTACGGGTTTACAATTACCATTTGAATGCTTTATGTTGGGTGTAAAACTGAAGGACATCGACATAAGGGAAAGAACCAAAGTTAGAGACATCCTCACACACATAGACATGCAAAAATGGAGGTGGGCCGGCCACACTGTAAGATGTAAGACCGAAAAATGGAGCCAAAAAGTCGTCATGTGGCACCCCAGAGATGGTTCAAGAGCTCAACGCCCACCACTCAAACGATGGGAGGACGAAATTATAACCACTGTAGGGCCTTTCTGGACTAGACTGGCCAGGCAGAGGAAATACTGGAAAGAGCTGGAGGAGGCCTATGCCAACAGGCACACTGAACTACGCGACTTCATCTAAACAAACAATCAAAAACACTAGACCACGTTCAGAAGAAAAGGCTAAATAGATAGATAGATAGATAGAAACTAACTCCTACTTATAAATAAATATAGGACATTCTTACACAGATTGACTGAGTCCCACATTAAGCTCAAGATGGCTCGTATATAATATACAAATACTTATATACATTGAAAACATCCATGACTCAGGAACAAATATTGAAAAATATTGAAAAATGTATGGGCGAATGTTCATTGTTCCATATAAAATTTGAATTTCACGCCCTTTTGCTGGACCGTCTATAGTTGTCAAGGCCATGGCTGTGGGCATGACTTGTTACGAAGCCCTGTGTTCTTTAGATGTCCCTGTTCATTGGTACCGTTATAGAGTGACCTATATGTAAGAAAAGAGTTAAATTATGTTTAACAAAAAATAATTAAGCTATATTTATATTTATAGGTATATTTAATGCTTAAAAATATTTATAAATTATCACAAAATTTATGGCTTTTGATCACAATTACTCCCCAGTCCTAATATCGATAAAGGTTCCACTTTTAGGACATGTACCTACAGTCAACCAATTTGAACCCTAGGCCACTGTAGAACTATGTCACAGTGACGTTTTAAATCAGATTGTAAGAAATCGCTTACTGCTTGTCATTTTGACATGGTTGTAGACATGGTGTGTGGCCTAGGGTTCCAATTGGTTGACTGTAGCAATACAATGGCCCGTCTGGCGTAGCCGAATGGCAATCGTCGACGCCAGACGCCGACAGAACAGCAGTTTGGCTCTGTCGCGCCAATACGCAAGAGCGAAAGAGATAGATAGTTTCTAGACAGATATTATAGCAGGGGCGGCTCACTCCGCGATTCTATCGACGCGCTACAAGTACATGCCGGCGGCCGCGAGTTCGCGGCCTAATCAGGGGTAGCGCGCATTCTCACGGAACGCACGTTCGCACTTTCTATTGTTACTTTACGTCGCGAGTTTTTTTAAGGTTAGTGTCCGCGTGTGTAATGGCTAATAATGTTTAGTTAAATGAATATCATGAATAATATATATACCATGGACATTTTTACACAGATCTACTATTGATTAAGTCCCCCGGAAAGGTTCAATAAGTCTTGTGATGTTGGAATTTAAACAAAAATGTATAAATACTATATCTTATACTTTTAAACGAGCAATTCTTGTATATTTATTTATTTATTTATATATATATTTATTTACACTGACGATCTCGGAAACCGCTCTAACGATTTCGCAGAAATTTGTTATGTGGGGGTTTTTGGGGGTGAAAAATCGGTCTAACTTATCCTTAGGTCCCGGAAAACGCGAATTTTCGAGTTTTCATGCGTTTTTCTTCGCGCGCCATCTCGTGTGCAGTAGTTGTACTGTTAAGACAGAATTCTTTCGGTCGATGTAAGTACTATTTATTGCAAACACTAGATGGCGACACAGGTCAAGGCTAAAACGAATAGAAAATACACTATTTGAGTTTTTGTGGCGAAATGCGCGCCATCTCGTGTGGAGTAGTTGTGTTGTTAAGGCTGAGAATTCTTTCGCTCGATGTAGGTACTATTCATTTTTGAACTAGATGGCGACACATGTCAAGGATACGAAACAGAACCGAGCGAAGCTCGGTTGCCCAGATATTATATATTACCTAGAAAGTACTCAAGACCTGAATATTATAGTATAACATTTTATCTGAGTATTAATTCGTTTTAATCAACATAGACAACCCTATCGCCGGACGCCGCGCACGTGCGGCTCGTTTCTTTGTAAGAATGTTGTAGGCATTTATAAAGGCGTCATGTCGTGAACATCAAAGCAGTGAGCCTTCTGTACTTGTACTATTATATATTCTGTGATTATAGTGAGTGTTTGTGCATTTGGTTACGTAGTACCAAAGAGGATCGAGTATTATAGAGAGTTACTGTCGAGGTAAAATGTGTAATCACAGTGCATAGACTGCTATCTCTTGAGACAGGCTTAAAACTTTTGAACCTCAGTTTTGACAATTTGGCCCATATTCTTAGCTTGATATGTGTAAAAATGTCAAATATTAATATTAACGTCATCTAGCCGAGCGTACCCCAACGGTGTAACGCCATCTAGGCCACCGTACCTTTTTCTGTATGGTACTGAGGTACGTTATTTTCTTAGACTTTATCTGTCTATACGGAGTTAAATATGTCTTTGGTAGTACGTACCCAGGTCCATATATGTTGCATTGCGTCGCATTGTTTGAGTTGTTACATCTGACATGTTGCAGCGTCGAGGTACCTATTTTACAAACGACGAGACGCAACGGACCTGTAGGGCTGGGCTCAACGACTTAATAACGAATGTGTGGAATCACACACGCATTTAGAGCTTTTATTACGGAAAGTGCCAAAATGTATTGGGTCCTTCATCCCCTCTGAGTTTTTCTGCCCATATCTACGGCAATACGACATTTGACCGTCATTTATTTGTATTTTCCGTTGCCTCTTTCGAACAGTTTGAGGCAGCCATGCATGGCGTAGCCATCCGTTCTTTAGCCGGATGTTTACTTGGGCATTTCGACGTGGCCGATCAAATATTTGCGTGTTCGGATTTTTCTGACTGAAACCATCTGAAATGTTACCTCACAAAGAGTGTGAGTACTAAAAATCTAGATCTGACTTTGCAGTGACAAAGTGTAAAAGTGTAAAACTGTGACTAATAAGTAAATACAAACGTCTAACTAACGAAAAGCAGTAAATACTTGTAGGAGACGAAATCTATCGATAAACCGTTTTTAGAGCATTTTAGCATACAGCAGATATAGGTAGTTACATAGATCTGTGAATTATTAGCAACTTAGGTAGTAGGTATTTATCTATTTATGTACCTAAATAGCTCGCGTTATTGTACGATTTTCTCAGAACAAGTGTAGGTAAGTTACGAGTAGGTAATCGGCAGTTTATTACCAAATTATGTAATAGATAATGTAATCAATGCATAGGTAAACTACAAACGATCAAACTTTTCACTCCGCAAAGGTCGACGCCACATAACTCGATAGAAAAACCGACGAGCTGAAGGGGTTTGTTTTCCACTCGCGAATTCGTCAGGCGAGCTCTCGTTCGGATTTCGAAATAGTTCGAATATTCCCGCCAGAATCCGTCTAAAAACTCCACGCTCGAGTCAAGTGGGGTACACAGGAGGTTGAGCCGCACCTGAATTTTTGTTTTAGCACAGATTTTTTTGCCTAATTATTTTTCAACAGGTGACGAATTCCCCGTCTCGAGCACCACTAGGCGTCGGCAATCGCGGTAGCTTTAGTTTAGCTGTCGCTCGCAATTAGTGGGCTCTGAATACAACTATAAACTGCTGTATGCCGTCTGGAGGATTGTGCTCTAGTGTGATTATGGCACTAGCGGATAATGGAGAGCATTTAGCATCGCACGTTTCTGAATAGGATTTCGGCGCCACTCTGCTGAGAGAAATTAAGCTACAGATATTGACACTACATTAGGTTAGTTAGGAGCGCAATTCTGTAAAAAATAACCGCTGATGTTGCTACTTCTTTAGAGTCAGATAATTTTTCATGGGCAGTTTATTTGTACAGTCGAATTCATATAAGTATCTACTTATATCTACGTCATCTAATCACTTTGCTGAATAAAAAATCAGAGCATTCTTATCACTACATAGTATAAAACAAAGTCGCTTTCTCTGTCCCTATGTATGCTTAAATCTTTAAAACTACGCAACGGATTTGATGCGTTTTTTTTTACTAGATAGAGTGATTGTATAGGAAGGTTTAAATGTAGGTATAGTACCCGTGCGAAGCCGGGGCGGGTCGCTTGTAATTAAATAGGTAAGTACTAGAGTTGCGATCAATGACCTATTTCTCGAAGCTACAAGTTACAATTTCCAAGTGGTTGTCAATATCTAATATGACAAGCTGGAAAGATATGTCCGCTTGTAACTTTCAGTTTTGAGAAATGGGCCCCAGATATTTTTATTAGTGTAAGTGTGTAGGTAGATGTGAATGAACTCTACTTACTTTGTTAAGTATAAAGTCCCTGCTCTAAATTAGCCTCTGGTTTAAATTACATTATTACTTTGCAGGTAACCCGTTTTCAATGCCCAATATCCGATAGAAATACCAAACGAAGTTCTCATCAGAAATCTAAGAACTGAAATCCATGGAATATACCAGTGTCAGCTACTCATCGATTCACAAAGTGGTTCACACTAAAGTTGATGTTTAGGTGGCTCCTTGTGATTTGTGGTCATATAGTCCGACACCAACTGCATAAGTAGTAACTACCTAATTTACCTATGGCATCACAGGTAGGTGTAAGTACCTTTGTAGTAATTATGCTATTGCTAATGTACTTAACATATTCTCGATAAAAAAGTAGTCAAAACAAATACAATCAAATATACCTAACATGTTGGGGAAAATTTTAGACTAATTTACGCGAAACCCTACTCAATCAATAAATGTTTTTACTTCCTTCCTACTTCTACCTAACAACTTGCGACCTATTGCAATGCAATAGGTAGATATTCTTCATTCAGTGAGTCGTGCATCATTGGAATTACAGACAGAGAATTTCAAAATTCTAAGTTCATAGTAAAGCCCCCTTTTTGCTTGCAAATCGGTCGAAAAACTTTCCGGATAGGTACGAACTCTGTTCCGCTCTAGATACAGAATTTAGGAGCAAGCATTATTATATTTTAGGCGTACGCCGTTCTACCACCTAAAATACCTACCTTAAATGTGGCTGAAATTGACCTAAGCCATTTTCGTTCAACGCAAAATAGGTACAATCTAAGCATGTACCTACTCGTATTATTTGGTACAGTCTGCTTAGAGTTCTAAAGAAGTTCATTCTATCTGCTTAGTTTCTGTTATGGGTAAAAATGATTGTTCCCCTCACTAGCTCGAAAACACGTGTTTTATCCTTCAATAGCAGGGGGTAAAAACGCCTTCTATCCACTAGTGGATAAAGTATTAGTTTGTCCTTGAATATAGTAAAATTGTTTGCTTTAAAATTGAGAAAAGTGGGTGAATCTAGTGATGAAGAATATTTACCACCTGGGGGCCGATTTTTGAGTCTCACTGTCACTAAAATACCGGTTGAAAATGGTGAATTGCCTATTATTTTCAGTGACAATTTTCTGAATTCGAACGCCGTGAGACTCAAAAATCGGCCCCCTGCTGTGGAACGACTGGAAGCAGTGACAAACGCGTTTTTTGCTTGTACTTTCCTCGCTGTAGTGAGGGGAAAAGTTTTGTGTTACACACGGGTGCAAATGTATTTTACTTCTCGTGGGTTGAAAAACTCGCTAAGTTCAGGATTCTATTCTAGAACCACTGGCTTTGCTCGTGGTTAATTTGTAGAATCCTTTCTTAATTCAATTTAAGAGCAGGGCTCTTGTCACATTTCCAAATGGCTCTGTCAAGCCGATAAATACGAGCGATAGAGAGAGAAAACTATGAGGCGATAAAGAGAGTTAACGATAGAAAGATATGGCTGAGTGCAAAGTGACCGAAGAAGAAAGCTGACCCCACCATCATGTGGGATTCATAGCTTGGAAGAAAGAGAGACTCGAGTAGATGCAAAATTGGATTCTTCTTTAACTGCACTTTGCACTTAACTATCAAGCGGCTTTGTAATGCCTTGATAATGTTACACGCTAAAGACTGTATCGTTAAATATGGAGACAACTTTGAGTAGCCGTATTTATTTGCTATTATATTTTGTTCTTATAACAAGACATGGGCTTAATAAGGCACATAATAAGGTACGCATTTTGTCCTAGAAACTCGACGTAAAGCATGTGGTTTAGACAGCATTGACTTAATCCTCCCGAGTACCAATTACGATTTCGGACAAATGCTACTAGAAAATTCACAAAGTGCGTACAAGACGACACAATTGCGAAAAAAAATTGCACAGTGCGAACCTCAACGTCAAGAATAAAGTTCATTATCTGTGTATGGCGGCCATTTAGAAAATGTGGCATGGCGCTTACGCTAACTCCGACTTTGATGTCGAATTTAACTATCATACACTGTTTATATCGATCTGGTTTAGGCACTGTTCAAACACCATGAATGTCTATTAGACATGGCCTATGCCTAATTTTTTTATCTATTTCTCTCATCCTGCTTGTATCAAAAATTTACGGCAACCCGGAACGTTGCTCAAAAATGCGTTTTTTTTTTTAAATTATAAATTCACCGCATTTATTCTGCAAGTACCCAATTGAACAACCATGAAGAGGACTCTTAAAAAATATATTTTGGCAGCATATTAACCTTTGTTTGTCGAAATCGTACAAAGACTCTTTGAGATATTCTCAAATTAAGCCAGATTAGGGGTTGTCCGAAATTTATTTGCTAGACCTCAATGAAAGTACCATAAAGTCCCTAAAATAAAAAAAATATCAGACCTTCTTATATCAAAAAGTACCTACCAATACCTTCAGATCATACTCTCGGACCATAATAATACAAAATTATGCACATGTCAACATTTAGACGAGGATTGTTTTGTCCCTATAATTAACGATACAGTCCTTAATTAGTTACCTGTGACGATTTGGTGAAAATACTTACAGTAAAAGTTTTAAAAAACAATGATTTTTGGGAAACAATGTTTGTGTTTTTAACCCCCGACGCATAAAACGACGGGGTGTTATAAGTTTGACGTGTCTGTCTGTGTGTGTGTCTGTCTGTGGCATCGTAGCTCCCGAATGGGTGAACGATTTGGATTTAGTTTTTTTTGTCTGAAAGCTGAGTAAGTCGGGAGTGTTCTTAGCCGTGTTTCATGAAAATCGGTCTACTATGTCGCGGTCGGGGGTTTTTTCTAAATTTTAATTTTGTGGTTAGGTTTTGAGGCAAGCTTAGCTTCGACTAAATATACTGTGACAGCCAAAGCGCTAAATATATCTTAATCAAAATGTTGGTACCGTAAGAATGTAACTTTCGTTGTCAGAATAAGTTTGGTGATGACTGTAGGTACCAGTGGCGGAGCGTCGATACAACGCGATTCCCAACGGGTTCCCTAAAATTCTCTAGTATCGGTAGAAGTCCATACAAAACAGATTCCAAAAACCCCTCCGGCTTTACCAACGAAAATTTTTACGCCCCGCCACTGGTAGGTACTAGTGTAAGTACGTAGTTTAGGTTCTACCAGCACAGAATATATAATAGCACAGAGTACAGAAGGCTCACTCCTTTGATGTTCACAAAATGCAGCTATTCTAAATTCTTACTTACATTAACAAACGGGCCGCACGCGTGCACTCGACATTGAATTCTAATGCGCCGCGCGAAGGTCGTCACCACTGAATGGGCCGCGAACTCGCGGCCGGCGCATGTACTTGTAGGGCAACGATAGAATCGCGGAGTGAGCCGCCCCTGGTTCTACTTTCATTATTATTACACTTTCTCTAAATCCTTGAAAAATAATATTTTAATAGCACAGTGCCATTAGTTTATAAATACTTAATTTATTAGAGTTTGCATTTTAAATAAAATGTTATGCAACCTTATTCATAAATTCGCAATAAGAACGTTTTGCAAAGTTTGCGTTTCATAAAATATGGGTCAGAGTAGGTGGTTTTGTTATCTCTTTTTATGGCCACTTTAAAAAGAAATGAGCTACAAAAATTATTCATAACTAGGTACTGAAAATAAAATATTTGTTTATACTATTGTTTTTCTGCTACATAAATATGAATTACCTACCTATATACAAACTACCTACAATACAATACTCTTTATTGCACACCTCACATAGACAACATGCGCGACCCAGGGGGGGTTGTGTCATGGGGGTCATGATGCTGGATTAACGAATAAACGGACTCGGAAAAAATTAACGGAAGTTAACGAATCCGTTAACATTTTTTAAAGTTAACTTAAAAGTTAATCCGTTAATCGAAATGTTAACATCGTTAATTAACGATTATAACGGATTAACGAGTTAATGCCCACCTCTGGTTGGCCATACAAATAGACCACGTGGCCTACGATGGAGTGAGCTCGCCCAGAAGATGCCCGTTCCTGTTCACTCTTGATATGAAGGTTACCTTGTGATACAATCTACTAATCTAGATATTTGCTTGTACTTAATGAATGTGTTCTTTATTTAGAAACACAAGACAAACAGTTCTCAGTAATAATTAAACATACTCATTACTCACGTCTTAATTATTATTAAGCTTATATGAAATACGTAATAACTTGCTTCGTTTCTGAGAAACATTAAGAAGAATCATTAATTTATTAGCCCGCAGATCCTTTAATAAATTGGCAGTAGGTAGACTGGGTTGTTCTGATAACGGTTAGGATGAATTTCGTAATTGGAGGCTAAGCGAATCCAACCCATTTAAGCCAATTGCTATTATTGAAAACGTTTCTTGGACAGAAAGGATTTTGAGGTTTTGTTCGAATATTAGTAGGTAGGTAACTGTCGTAATTGATTAAAATAACTGTCTCAGTCCGGTGTTCAACATTATACATTTTATAGATGGTACTATTATGTCCTGATATATCTAAAAAAAATGAAATTCAAGTTCTCCTGACTTGCCTAAAAACTTGATTTACCCGCATCTGCTAAAGCAATAGGAATACACGACCAAGCTTTTGAGTAGGTATGTGGGAACTAAGACCAACTCAATTACTATTCTAAGACGATGAGCTTCCTAACAATCTGGCCGTATTAGATACTAGGAGTTTGTAGCTGCTATTTGGAATCATAATAAGCTGGAAACTTTAACATAACTTCAATGAGGCCTTTTAAAATTTCTCATGATATATAAAAACGCAATGTCAATGGACTCTCGGTCCACAAATCCAAGAGCGGGGAATTAGGTGTATTTTTGTTTAAGTATCTTTACTTTGCACTCCGATTTTTGAGTTGGATGAAGAAATTTACGCAAAATTGGCAATTATTCCACGCCGCGGCGTCTAGAGGCGCAAATCAAATTAAATACAACAAAATAGGCCTACGGCCGCGTTAGCCTGAGTACTGCCGTGTCACGCCTATCTCATGTAACTCGAAAAACATAGTTTTGAGTAAAATCAGTTTAAAGTTTTTTTTGGTAATTCGATCTGCATTCAATACTGGTGTGGAAATATAAAGAAAAAACTACACAGTTACATTGTAGTAAGTGTAATGCTGATGTAGATGCACAAAAAAAACATATTTTTTGGATATATTTAAAATTATAGGCTATATAGTAGTTAGGCACGACAGGGTCCCCATACAAAGTCTGTTTTGCGACGTCTTGTAACTCAAGTTACAGTAGTTGGGCACGACACGTTAACTAAAATATTTTTCTCAGTTGGCTTAGATACAAGTTTATTGTTGTAGTAATGTTGTGATTCAATCAATTAATAATTATACATCGTGTTTTTTTCGTTTCCCGTTAAATTCAACACATAGTTAGGCCCATTAACAGAAAACACGCAGTATATAAAAAAATAAATTCTTTTTCGTTTTCATACATAATAAATTAATTAATTCGTGTTAATTGTCTGACGGCACATGTCAAAACAAATAACATTAGAAAGTGGTAAATGTTGAACCACGTGTGTTCAGTATTTTTTTCTTTTTTAATAAGAGTTTAACACAGCTGTTTCTTAAAAAAATGTATTTGACCTAATAAACAAACCTTCCCTTAAAGTTGTCGGAATTCAATAAAAGCACGTTGTATATTGTATTTGAATGTTTGATCAGATAACTATATAGGTATGTAATCTAGATCACATCTAGATCTAGCCTTAATATGATGTTAAATTTATATTTATTACGTTCTTATAAATTACGGCATAAACTTGACAAGGGATTGTACTACTGAACTAAATTGTAGATAAACAATGCACCTTTTTTGTTAGCAGGTTGACCCAAATCTTTTGTTATCTATCCGTACTATTGTTTAGTGAAATATGGGTCAGTGACCTCCTTATTACTACTGGCCTAGTAACCCACATTCAACAATACAATGGGATGGATAGATAATAAAGAAAGGAGCAATGACTTGTAAGCTGTTGCGTTTTTTGTCCTGTTCCAGTTTTTGTTTGCATGTTCTGGTATAGTATGATTTTTTTTGAGATGCTGTTTTGGTTTTTGCCGTAATCTGTTAAACAAAAGCCTTTGTTTCTATTATTCACGTGGCTAAGTCCCTTTTAAACGGCAGGCGCTAAAGTCTCAGTGTAGTTAAAAAAAAACTACCGTATAGCAATAAGGTTCAAATTTATGGAACAGTTCGCAGTATGCAGGTAACTTTTTTCGAAGATGATGACAAAACGTGTTATCTCCGAAATGACTTTTTATGGATTTGAACCTTATTACTATCATGATAGTTGCTTTTTAACCCCCGACGCAAAAACTAATGTATGTCTGTCTGTCTGTCTGTCTGTCTGTCTGTTTGTCTGTGTGTGTGTCTGTCTGTGGCATCGTAGCGCTCGAACGGATGAACCGATTTTGATTTAGTTTTTTTTTTTTGTCTGAAAGCTGAGTTAGTCGGGAGTGTTCTTAGCCATGTTTCATGAAAATCGGTCCACTAGGTCGCGGTCGGGGGTTTTTCAAAATTTTAATTTTGTGGTTAGATTATTAACTACACTGAGACTAAGACCGCGTGCCGTTTACGGTAGCTAGCTTCTTATCATATCGATAATATATTTGTCAATATTTAATTTTTTCAATCACTTTATTTTGCCACAAAAACTTCTATGTCTGCCTATAATATAAGGCAAAGTCTTCTATGACTGCCTATAATATAAGACTAAGTCTGTCGTGCCTAAGTACTGTAACTGAGTTCCAAATTGCTCGATGCGTAAAAGGCGTGTCGTGGCTATCTACTGTAACTGTTAGTTACGGGAGATAGCCACAGCTCACTAGGGCAAAAACGGAGTTACACGAGTTTAGTGACAAGCTCGTATGAGGAATTGGTAAGAGATTTATGATTTTTTTTTCACTTGGTAGGTAAAGACTTTCATAAAAACACGAATTAAACTTGTTACGCGTATATCATGTAACTCAAGTTACATGACATAGGTATGACACGGCAGAGTATCCGTCTACCTATTCAATGTTATACTGTATTCGACAGAGATCCTGCCTGGTATAATCTGGCCCATAGTTTCGTGACAACTACCCTTAGTCAGAGATCAGAAATATGCTGGTAATTGAAGTGAAATTTTTGAATAACCATGCTCAAATTGTGCGTAATAACCTGGTGCCGCAAAAAGGTGAGTTTCCCCCATTATGAATAACTTCTACCGCCTCACCTAATTTAACTTGTAAACATTACAATTTAGGCGCCCATTGCGACTTGATGTTTCCAAAAGTGCCATTTGCTTTCTCCTGCGAATTTTTATTTCGTCCGTTTTTTGTTTGCGCGGTGCTCGTTTAGTGCCGCGTTTGGATAAAAGTTTTAGCAGGTTTCAACTTTTCTGGAGGCGCAATCGAACTTTAAATTTAAATATTGATTTGTGGCCGCGTATGTAAGCGGTGGTAGACGAATGGATGACGCCCGGCGTAAACCAATGAGTTTATTAGAAGTTATGTAAAATTATACCTTAATATTTACCTCTAGGTACCACTTCGTAACGAAATCGTTCATGTATATCAGAGAGGAAATTCAAAGATGTATATACCTATGTGAGTTCTCCAATCCGCGCATTGGGCTAGAGTGGGGACTATAGCCTAAGCCCTCTCGTGCATGAGAAGAAGCCTGTGGGGGTGTATAGTCTCAATTATTTAAAGACTGGGGTAAAAATACGTGTCTTTTGCTAAAAATACATTCCTTTTCAAAAGTTCAGGTTTGTCAAAATTCCCTGCTATTAATAATGAAATGTAGGTTGAAATGAAACGCGTCCTTTGAACGGCTTTGTTAAATTAATTAGCCTCAAAAGCGAGACGTAGATAATTGGGGTAAAGTAGACTTTTACAATGTCGAACCTTCGGCGGTTTGGAATTTTGTTAGGCAGGTTTCAGGTATTTTAGAAATAATTACACTACTTGTCGTAGTCGTAAATACTTTTTTCTACTTGTCGACTGTAATCTGTCAATTAGGCCACCACAGACTAAACTATAAGTGCTAACTTTTCAGTGTTGGATACTCTATGGCAGTTTCGACTCAATTATAATAAGATTTCAAAAATAGAACTTCATACAATTTCTATACTAATTTGCGATACCTGGCAAATTTTCCTGCATCTGAAACCCATTTTTTTTTATCAGTCGCGTTATCGGCCATTCAGAGACGGTTATTACAAACAATTGGTTGCTAGGGAATTCGATGTTGATACAACGGTGTACGACTCTATTAACATTTTAACTTGCATGAATGATGATATTTCCGTCCATTGATGATGAAGGGGTGTGTAATGATTGGTATAACTTTTTTTGGTATTTATATAACATACATATTTATACAAAATACATTTGATATAACAACATTTCGTATATATTTAAAGGATATAATCACTCATTTGACATAATTAACATTTGGTATAACCACAAAATATCTACTTGTATTTTGTATAATCATTATTTCGTATAACACTTATTTATAATAACCGTTATATGGTATAACTATCTATTGATATACGACTAGTATAATATAACTAGCCAACAGTATAAAACATTTCATGAATTAATTTTATTCTTTTTTTGAAGGGATCACAGTTCTAACCTAACCTACTTTTCTGATAGCAGTACATATGTTTAAGGGTCAAAGTTCTAACCTAACCTAACCTATTTTTCTGGTAGCAGCGCGTTGTGTGTAGGGGTCACAGTTCTAACGTAATCTACTTACCAGAGTAAATGATGGCTCTAATTTATTGTACAATTGTTTTTTATTTTAACTGTGCTTTAGAAAGAATTTGTGTTATACAATTTATTTATTATCGGAAATAAGCATTACCTATACACAAAGTATGTTATAATAAATGTTATTCGAAAAAATGATCATTATATTAAATAAGAATTATACAATTTGTTAGTATATTATTTGTTGTTATATGATTCAATAATTATATCAAATGATCGTTATAACGACTAAAAATATATCAAAAAAAGTTATATCGATCAATACGCACCCATGATGAAGATGATGACTCGTAGAAAAAGTACTGTATACGATAGTGATAAATAATTAAGCTTTTCACTCTTGTACCGTACTATTAGGCCACTCAGCAAGCTTCGTGGCCTAAACATGGTACTCGACTGAAAAGCTTTGTATTATATCACGATTGTATAAAATACTATAAAAGGCTTTTAAAACCATGATATAACTAACGCAAACGCCGCTAACGAATATATCACTGTCAAAATCGTAGGCACCATGAGTTTTTGGGGCTTGTTCACCGATTGGGTTAAATTGTGGCGTAGGCGAGAGGCTGGCAACCTGTCACTGCAATGTCACAGTTTCGTTTTCTTTCAACCCCTTATTTGCCAAGAGTGGCACTGAAACCTGAGTAGTTTCATGTGCACTGCCTACCCCTTCATGGGACACAGGCGTGATTGTATGTATGTATGTATGTTCACCGATGTTGAATAACATTTTCCGTTATGTTTGTAATTATAATCTAGTAACGTGTTAAGAATTATACCTTTAGTTGAGCCAGTGTTTTATAATGAATGGGGTGAAAATCAATTCAAAACATTCATTTTTAACAAATTTAAAGTTTTAAAATTTTCATATGTGAAGTAGTACCAGTTGAAAATTATCTAAGCGTACAAGTAGCCCCGATGGAATTGGCTTACATCTAAATCTAATACTAAACGAGGAATGATATCGAGCTCCCCAGTGGTACATTTGGCACCTTTGTCTGTCAGAACTAGACCCGGCATTATGCACAGATCGGGCCTTTTGATGTGTTAAGTGAGTAGAGTAGAGAGCTTGCATCGAAGATTAGCTGTCTGTAAAGCGCTCTTCCGATACCTACTGAAGTAAGCTTCAATCGCAAAAATGGAAATCTTGGCACCTATAGGTAAAGTTTGTATGTGTGGTGGTGATATGAAGTCACATTCTCGTAGCACATGAATTATAGCAATTAAGCAATACTTAGTCACACTAAGTTGACAGCGATTCTCGCCTAAGTACCGAAACTTAATGGTTTAAGTAATGATTAAAATAATACTGAGATACATCCACCGGTGGGGCTGTCAAAACACTGTCCCCATAGCTTTGTATGGTACCTACTTATGACTCTAATATTCTAAATTTATCCCTATCTAAAACAATAATTTTTGAACCTCGAGAACCATCTCGGGTCGGCAAACTTTAAAAAAGGCGTATATAATTTGCATTATGTCACTCGAAAGCGCCCTGAAGTTAGACGCTTGAACATACCGCAGGTGCTAAAGGCACAAAAGGGAATAACGAGTGAAGTAAGCGCGCCACAGAGGGATGTGCCCTATCATCGCCGCTCAAGGGCTCTCGTGCGAAGCTGAGCATTTCGTACAGTTTCTGCATATTGGGATTTTCTTAAGTCTTACGGTTTCAGGTGCATCTTTGGCGACTCGTTTGTATATTTTTTTTGTTTTGTTAAAACGGCACAAGTTTGTCATAGAACTTCAACAAAACTTCTGGCTGAAACAACATACCGACCGACGTGGTAAGACCTAGGTTTTATCAAACCGTCGATAAAAGCCCGAAGTAAACAAAAAATATTTCTCGCTTAGCGCTTTTACCAATCGGCACCGGTAAACCCTAGGATTTACCGGTAAGTTTTACCGTATTACAGTAACATATACACGTACATTATTGGCTATGAATAACCACAAATAAAAATTTTGAAAAAACCCCCGACCGCGACATAGTAGGCCGATTTTCATGAAACATGGCTAAGAACACTCCCGACTTAGGTACTCAGCTTTCAGACAAAAAAAAAGTAAATCCAAATCGGTTCATCCGTTCGGGAGCTACGATGCCACAGACAGACAGACACACACACACACACACACACACGCACACGCACACGCACACGCACACGCACACACACACACACACACACAGAAAGACACGTCAAACTTATGACACCCCTTCGTTTTTGCGTCGGGGGTTAATTATAAGTGAGGGTAATTATAAGTAGAACAAATTAACACGAATGTTGAGGTTTCTCAATATTACAATTAATAGCATGAACTAATCCAGCTCAGCTGCCGGCGAAAATAACTACTTCTCTATTGTTACCAAAACCGAGAAAATTAAAAACCAACGTTGTTTTTAGTGAGAAAACCACATCTAATTTTCGCTGCGAAAAGCGCAAAATTTATTTGTGTGAGGCGAGAGAGTATTAAAGATGCAGTCACACCGGCGCGGCGCACGGATTAAACTAATGAAAAACGAATGTGTGCGTTTAGTTTCAGTCATAATATAAGCGTAATGTTTATTTTACGTTTGGGGTTTGAATGAACATATAAGTCCTTGACTTTAGGAATAAGCTTGAGTAGAAATCTTCTAGAAATCGATGTTCTCTAATAGTTGCTTTCACATTGTATATTTTTTCTAGTAACTACCTACACTTTTCCCAGGTTTATTTATAAATAATTTAGTTCTGTGAACCTAATGTATAATGTCCTAAATTTGTTTTAATTCATTTAAAATGGACGAATTCAGTGTAATAGTTTTAACTAGTTTTAAGGCTGCTTTCAAAAAAAACGTCAAAAGAATGTAAAATTTATAGTTTTAGTCGGTGAAATACTACACTTTCCGTTATCCAATAGATTTATTTAATTTAAGTTCCAGTTAGAGCATCTTATTGTCTTGATTTTTATAAGACTGGATTTTTGAAAACTAACTCACTAAATTAATTATGAATTTTTCTCTAATGCACGTTTAGAAAAACGCACGTATAGAGCTGAATCAGTCGATCTTATTTGTAAAATTTGGACAATTTTGAATATTAAAACGGGTAAATTTATAATTCGTATATCCTGTACCACAATCATTTCAGACTAGATTTTTATTTTAAGTTTTTGAAAAATCTAGAGTAAACTAGCCTAAGGCGAATTCAATTTTTTCAGAAATTACCTAAAATTAAGTGACAATTTCTTTGAAAATCTACATCACATCGAAGTAAGTTTTGTACTAAATTAATCTGCAACGTTTACTTAAATTGCTGTTATGCTTTACTGATTATAAATTGCTATTATTGATTTTTGCCAATTTTTTGAAAACGAGCCTTCACCGGTACAATTATTACCACTTTTGGACATTTTCTCATATTTTGTTAGACCAAGTAGAAAAAGTCCTATAATGTGATATATATTTATAAACTGCTCGCAAAGCCCTTTAATTTAATACCACACACGGTATGATCGAGCGCTCGGTTGCGATTTCACTATTTTTAACACGAAAGCCCTCTTAAGGCTATGACGTGTAATATGTATATTTTATATTTACCAATAAAGTCTGTATATCTGTATATAGTTTGACCAGTGATTACTCAGAGAGTACATCTGAAAGTCTGCCATATCGTCTCTATGTATGTATGTAAAACTCACATCGTGTGATCTCAAGACAGATGATAAGCGCAAAAATGGTGGGGGTAGGAACGGTGAATTCATGAAGTCAGTGGTAGAAACAGCGAACACTCTTAACTGACCATCGTTTGCGACTATGACATTGTAATAGGGATTACAAATGTACAGCTAACAGTGTTGCCCATGGTATTAAGAAAATTATATTTCACAGTACATATGGTTTTTCGAAAAGCAGCAAGTAGGTACATTACAAGATCCACGTGAAAAGAAGAAATTCGGTCGCGTTTTAATTTATGCCACTCCTTTCTAATTCCCTTTACGCATTTGTATCTTAAAGCAAAGCAGAAAATAGTTATTTGTTATACAAGGGGGCAAAGTTGTATTTTAACGCGGAGTGTGGAATTGAAAAACGAGCAAGTGAAAGGATTCTGTAGTTGAACCACGAGCGAAGCGAGCGGTTCGAGAATAGAATCCTGAACTTGCGAGTTTTTCAACACACGAGAAGTAAAATACATTTGCACCCGAGTGTAAATGTAAAACAAAACTTTTCCCCTCACTGTAGCGAGGAAACTACAACGCAAAAAATGCGTTTATCACTGCTTCCAGTAGTTCCACAGGTGGTAAATCATCTTTATTACTAGATTCACCTACTTTTATCAATTTTAAAGCAGTTATTTTGACTTTATTCAAGGTCAAATGACTTTACCCACTAGTGGATAAAATGCGTTTTTACCCGCTGGTATTAAAGGACAAAACACGGGTTTCCGAGCTAGTGAGGGGAAAAAAATATTATTAGTTTATTTATTACTATTATCTACATATTGTTTTAGTGGTAAGTAAAGCTTTTGCCTTATTTTTTTGTATCGTGCGTGAATCGAGCCCGCCTAATGAGGCGCGTTATATGGAACATTCATTCCTCGCATCGGAACCTGCGGTCGTTAGTCAGCGCGAACAGGGTCTAGCCAACGTCACAATCTCTTAGGCTTCGTAAGCGTATCGTTACTAGCTCTCCCTAGCTCTTTTGTAGTGGCACGACAGAACCAGACTGAGTTTCGTTCGCCACGTGTAGCGTCAATGATTGTCATTTTGGCTAAGCTGACAGTCATCATATAACGTTGCTACGTTAACCAATCTTATACACACTCTTGCTTCTTTATAATACAAATCACTGCTGCTGGAAACTTTTGCTGCTGACTGTACTTGGAAAAATGCACCCTTAAGAACTATGACTGTAGTACGAAGGAATAAGATTCATTAAGTGCCACAGATTTTATATGTTATAAGTAGTTAAAAAAAACTCTTTACTTAGGAGCAAGTTTAGGAATGTAGGTAAAGAAAAGTGGAAAATTATGCTTACATTATTATATTCGCTTTTGTAAATATTATGTAATATTTGTAAGGGGTTAAATATAATAAACAGCGAATATTTGGAAGATGTGTGCAAGTTTATTTCAATGGAAATAAATTTACCGCATAATAGAATACACTGAGTAGGCCTAGCACATGATTGCTGCGAGAGTATGTCGCAGCGAGATAGATGACACATGTCTTCTTCTAACTGTATTAATGATATAAGGACGGGTAGTCTTTCTCGCGGCCACATACTCTCGCGGCAATCATGTGCTAACCCTGCTGGAGATTGTATTTTTAGTGGAAATATATCAAAAGATAATTTAAGCATAGACTTTGAAAGAAGTAAAGAGTCACTCTTCGGTTTTTCAACAAATGTTTATTAAACTCTGTATTTTCTTATGAAAATAGGTACAAGCTTGAGCATGCAAGCTGATTTCTTATTATTTAACTACCTACCTACCTTAGAAATCTTAGAATAGTGTATTATTTTCTTTTCAAAAGATACTTCGTCAAGAAACATTTCATGTTCAGCATACCTACTTTAGCTATATTTCAATGATATTAACTTTATTTTAAGGATGTAAATGAATTGATGCGTTCCAGAATGTAATATAATTACGAATCTTTCGGCAACAATAACATGTCAATAAATATAAATATTATGCGGCACTGTTACTCAAATCTTTCGTTACGCTCCACCACCATTTACATAGGTTAGGTATACAGTATTTTAGGAGTTGCTCAAAAATCAAACATGCACGTAGTTTTAGTGGCTTCCTATCGGAAATACCTGCCTGTAACTTCACGTAAGAGAGCCAATACTTATTGAAAGGTACTCAATACATCTTCGGAACTGCAACTCCGAGGAAGTTAGTGCTCTCAAGCCCTATTAATTTCACGTCCCCAGGTAAGTGTTTGTGTTGTACGTGTAATAAGTTGGACAGTGTGTGTCGTCGGGAGGGAACGCTATTAAAAGTTTGCCCAACTCTGCTGACGCAAGTTCGGTGTTCGTCAGAGTTTCTAGTTCACGTCACAATCGCTTGCGCTTCGTAGTTAGATCTCCTTATTGCTCTTCTGTGTCTTCTTAGTGGTGCGACAGAGCCAGACTGTGTTTCGATAGCTACGTAGCGTCAACGGTTGTCACTTCGGCTAGGCTGTACGTAACTGAGGGAGTTATACGTCTATTGTAATTGCTCCTAGAGAAACAGTAGTTGCTACAAGGGGTGAATGTCACTTTAAATTAGGTACCCAAATCTACAATAAGTTTTCAACGGAAATTCCGGGCCGCTGTTCTCTTTTCCATATAATGAATGTTATTTCCCGAGATTATGCTGTAATACGGCTAATCCTATACAATATGAGTACTTTTACGCCAATTCCCAATAGCGACAATATGATACGATTATTTTCGCTAGAATGAATTCTGAGTGCTGTACTTATACGGCTAATGCTGAAATACAAATGTATTTAAACGTTTTCTCTTCACAGGGAAATGATGAAATTAGCTAAGCTAAGCGAAAAATTGTAGGACGGCTTAATTAGCTTTTATTTGAATGGTATATATTTTTCCATTAATATGGTCGGCATCACGCATCAGGCAACACTTTGGCCCCGTAGCCGAATGGCATTTCTATGAAGCTAAACAAAAATGAAACGCCGCGAAAGGTAGTCTAACTCTGTCGCGCCAATACGCAAGAGCGATAGAGATCGATACCTACGACTTCTACGAGCGATTCGTTTCGTGAGCGTTTGTGCATTCGGCTACGCATGCTGGTGTTGCAACTTGCAAGCGTTCATAGGCTACGGCGAAGGCTTAACACTTTCGCTACCAAGAACCCGACTGTCGGGCACACCGCTCGTAGAAGCGTAGCCGATTACATGGGTTTCCCCGTATGTAGCGAAAATGTCGTAGCGCCGCGTAGAGCCCGGTTTCGAAAGTGTTAAGGTTAGACGGACAATGTTCTGGGGTGCTAGTGCTACGGACGTGTTGTAAAATAATAAAAACAAACTTAATTACATGTTTAAACACCAAACTTCAAAGAAGTAATTATAAAGATAACCGCGAAAATTAATGAATTAAACCGCCAAACAATACATTATTAGTTCTCAAAGTACAACAGTGTTAATTATTTAATAGTTCCCTTTGTTTATTTGCCACATAATTTAATTTCGCACTTCGGAGAGCCTTGAAACCGCAATCAAAGTAAAACCACTAACTGAAGTTAATTAATTTCCAAGTCTATATAATCAGACAACGGGCGTATTCCGAGTTTTTCGACTGCTCTCAAAACATTTGGTTTAAGGCTCATTTAAGGGCCGTTTACACGGTGCGAGAACAAGCATACGATACATCGGGATATTTGATTGGTGTGCTGAAATTTTGAGAGTTACTGTCGAGTGGATGGGATGGGATGTACATACCATAATATTTTATTTCTTTTTATTTTTAACCCCCGACGCAAAAACGACGGGGTGTTAAAAGTTTGACGTGTCTGTCTGTTTGTCTGTCTGTCTGTCTGTGTGTGTGTCTGTCTGTGGCTCTCGAACGGATGAACCGATGTAGATTTAGTTCTTTTTTGTTTGAAAGCTGAATTAGTCGGGTGTGTTCTTAGCCATGTTTCATGAAAATCGGTCCACTATGTCGCGGTCGGGGGTTTTTTCAAAATTTTATTTTGTGGTTAGGTTATTATGGAAACTTGTTCCAAAACGTCCCGCTAAGCTGTGGACGTACAGTTATTTTAAGTTCTTCAAGAGGTATTGTCCGCAAATGCAGTACATCACGAATACACCCCGGCACGTGCCCACGGACCTCCACTCCTGTAGACTTGAAGTAATTAAAACTTGCTAAGAGCCCGCGTTGCCCGCAGTAAACCATTTACGCGCGAGAGCGGCCATTTTGATAGTCTCCGAGTTTCGCTTTAAGTTAAGGAGATAAAAAGAAAGAATAAATGGAGTATGCAAAACAGACCGCTACAAGTGCTACTAGCATAGACACCGCATTATGAAGCGTTTAAGTAGGTACAAACCGAAAGAGCGCGTGGTCACCAGACATATTTCACAGAAAAAAATACCAATAATAGGAATTGAGCATCTTACCCCATTACACAACGTACCAGCCCAATTTCAAAATTAAAACTAATTTGTTGAGTGCTGGTCATATATTTTGACACAGCTGGATAAAGCAGTTGCGTTCTAAATTACTTTTTTTTATAGTACATTACTACAGAGGCCGGGAAAAATCGCTCGCTTCGCTCGGCCGTCTATATGTCTTCGGCCGGCAACCCCATTTCCCGCCGATGTATGTATAGTGCTTTTCTCAAACATGGTATGAAATAAATAAAGTCTACTGAAAATAGTAACTTTGGATGGCTGTATATCCTAAACGGTGCGTCGTAGCGCAAAAATAATCGAATTTTCCTTCCCCTTTAATACCCCGTATACGCCTATAAAAAAACAAAAAATTAAAAAAAAACGAAAAAAAGTTTCTTTGTATGAAAACGCCTTTGAGTAATTATACGAAGTAATACTTACTCAATGGAAAACGCACCCAAAATCAAATATTGTCTAGGGCCCGTACCAGTTGCAGTCGGCACGTCTATAAAGCCCTTATAGTTTTTTTTTTAATTGGCTAAATACCTGGATGTTATGTCACAATTATCTGTGTTTGGAAATTAAAAAAGAAGACTTTGCCGGCCTTGGCCTGCAAGGTTTGTATGAAATTCCATTATCTATCAATCGTCCTAGCCGCACCTGCAACGTCATACTTCGCTGCCAATTATAAGGCACATAACATCAATATTTCATACCGTGTTTGAGAAAAATTATGAACGGGCTCTCTCCTCTTGACCACAGACAAGCGAAAGCAAAGACGTGGCCTACGATGGAGTGAGCTCGCCCAGAAGATGCCTGTTCAGTTCACCCTTGATTTGAAGGTTGCCGGGTGAGCTCGGAAATATAGTCGCCGGCAAGGAATTCCACTATTTGGCAGTGCGCATAAGAAAAGAAGAAGCAAAGCGCTTCGTACTAAGGGAGAACTGATGTGTGGTGAAACTGGTGACTTGGAGTTGGCTTGAATGCTCCGTCTAGAAGTTGAGGTGACCTGTATCTACAAGTTCCATAGACATTTTAAAGTTAAATGAAGTACTTAAATGTTCTTATGTGATAATAACATCAACACACTTCAAAATTTTGAGGAAAGCTGGTTCGAATCATCCTTGTTTTATCCATAACCGATTACAAATTTCACAAGAAAGTGGTACAACATTTCCAGATATAAATTTCTAGATTCCTCCGTCGTCTTCCTTGTCCGTAATCCTACATCGGCACCGGTTATTGTTCCTGTTATCGGTGCGAGAAAATTGAATCTGCCCGCGAACCGCGATTGCATGCGGCCGGGATCCAACCCAAAAACAAACATTCCGTTTTCCAATTCTGTTTTAGATTTGCACACTACAACCGAAAGCGGGTGTTCGCTTTGTAACACATTCGAAACAAGTGAAGGCTCGGTGATCATTGAGTGCGCAGGGAGGGGGTTACTTCAGGGTAGTACTCATTTAGTGATCATTGAGTACCTAGAGTACCTACCTTACACAGGGAGTAGGTTAAGGACGGAACGCGTCCGCGGTTCTAAAGGATTTTAGATCGATTAACTCTTATTCCGTCCTTAGTCTGCCCACTCTGCCGACTTACAATTAGATTTGTGTTCTGTATGATATAGATATGAAAGTAGGTACCTACGTAAATTACTAAATATCATTATGTTGTAAGATTTTATACGTGTTAATATGGGTTCCTTGGGTAAAGTGGACATTAAAATTTCCAAATTGTCTCAGATTTGCACACTAGGTACAACCGAAAGTGCTCTGAATCACATTTGAAACAAGTGAAGGCTCAGTGATCATTGAGTGCGTAGGAGTGGGTTAAAAGGACAGAACACGGTCGAGCTTTAGAAATATTTCATTTAAAGTATGTAAACAAATTAAAATGTTTCGAATCCATCGAATACCTATCATTTCGATTCCTCCTGCGATGCGTGACGCAAAGTATTTTTTTTATAAAAAAAAAAAACTATAAACAGTGTAGGTACCTGTTTAAAGTTTTCTAAACGTTTTGCTTGTTTAAGGCCACAGCGGCAGACAATATACGCGAAGCGAATGTAAAGGGACTGAAATAAAGAAACTTGATCAAGTTAATTAGTAAGAACGTTTGTGAAGCACTAATTGGGTATTTTTTGCGGCTTGGTCTTTGAGAGGACTGAAAAAGTTAAAGTATGGCCTCGTTAGGGCAGTGGTCTTAGGTTAGGACTGTGGTTGTGATGTCGGGTGCCATTTTAGATAGGTTTTTTTAGATGATGTAATAAAATCAATAATAAGTAGATAATATCGTACAAGACACTTCCTACAGTTCGAAGAAGTCCGAAGAAATCCGAAGTTTGACAGTGATTAGTCCGTTTTCACATTATCCGATCCGATATCGGATGTCGGAAGGATTTCAATGGAAAAAATCTAAGATTGCGCCTGTAATGATGGGATATCGGTCCTACATCTGATATCGGATCAGATAATGTGAAAACGCACAGTAGTAACTTCATGGTTGTCAAAAATAGAACCTAGATATCGTCACTACTTTGAAAAAATCTCGTATCTCACGCTGCTCCTCAAAGTTAAAACGCAGTAAGTCTATATGCATTCCATACATACTTATTTACTACAATTTTCTTTTCATTGACAGACGAAGATACAAGTTTTTTTTTAAATGTAGTGACGATATGTTTCTCTCTTTCCGTACTGACACTAAAATTAAATATGTACCTACTTTTGGAAATAATCATTTCATCATTTGGATATTTAAGTACGTGCTCAAAAATATGTCCCATAGCTTTTATGTCGACGAAGAGTTATGAGACATATTTTTGAATAGGTAACTTTTGTACGCCTATATTTTTACACTTGACTGTCTCTGTATTGAATGTTGTTCTCAATTTGAACACAGAATTTTTTTCCATGGCATATTTTGCTGGAAGCTGTACGTCCTTTGAGACTTCGCATCCTTAAATTTTCGATGAAAACAAAGAATCCGTGAATATAGGTTCGCGTGAGCGGCGAATGGAAATTTACATCCTAATTTCCCATGTGGTTTTACATTCGAGTCTCTATTTGTTTTGTCAGTGATATCAACGTTCGAACGTGGTATCTAAGGTATGATGCTTTAATGGAGAATGGTGGACTTGCACCCAATTTCGTTTTTAGGAGACTTATTGTATGTCCCACTGTTCGACAAATGCCTGCCCTCTCACTTTCCAATAGGCGAGACGACTAAAAAAAACTAATCAGTCCGTCAGTTAGATTATCAAAGAATTTTAGACACGTATTTTTTCCTTTTTCTCGTAAACGAAAAATGACGACGGTGCGTTGAAGTTTCGCGTGACGTCACGCCTAGGTACAATTTTTACTTAGAAGTGACGCCACAAGCCCCCACTCCGGAACTTTGATGCTCAATATCTTTGTATTTTTTCATAAATTAGAAAAAGCGAAAAATATGTATTCAGTATTTTTGGACGATCTAAGTGACCGACTAAACAGAATGCCATTTTTTTATGTAGTCGTCATCCCTATTCTTTGAGAAAGATTCCGCCAAAACCCAAAGTATAGATTAGAACAAAAACTGGTCTAGTGCGAGTGAGATTCGTGGTCCAAGGGTTCCCGTAGATTCCGTACATGACAAAAATTCTTGCTGTAAGGTACAGCGGGGCAAATCTCGACTGGGGGGCAATTGTAACTGATCCATTTTTTCTATTATTACTATGATGTTGAGTTCTACTTGTGTCCACTTAACACGCCTATATATAACCGGTGGACACTCTATTTAATAATGCAAACATGGAAAAAATGGACCAGTTACATTTGTCCCCCAGTCGAGATTTGCCCCGCTGTACCTTACCAGAAATATAAATTCTGATAAAATGGTTCTTGGATAAAGAGGACAATACATAATACATTAATAATGTCCGATGCAAAATGTTTATCTGTTTCTGTTGCAAGATCTCGTACGGCAGTTGTCAGACGGACCGAGAATACAGGTAGATGCTGTGTTCGTATAAACTACATATGTTGCTACGCCTCACACCTTCTACTGCGAAATAGAGACCTTTATGTACTTATTATTATTTGAGACAGACTTTATGAAAGTTTTATCTCGCTTTCCTTTAAGCTAAATGAAATGTTGGAAAGTCAAACAGCATCTTAAAAGTTTTTAGTTTTTAAGTAAACTTTAAACTGACTTTGTAACACCTGTCCTTTACTGAATATTCAGTTACAAATATGCAAATTTTAAAAAACTTTGTTTCTAATCCAAGGTGATCCCTTTCACTGAATTTTAATCAAATGCCTAACTTTTTCTTGTTTGTAATATAAAGACTAAAGTTTATAAATTTAAATGGGAGAAAGGTAAGTTGCTTAGGTATTCCATTAGGTAAATGTCAATATCTTTTTTCCAACTTTATTATTTTAGGCTCTCGTTGAAAATCTACTTGCAATGATTTTATACTTTAATCGGTTAGTAATACTAATGTTTTTAGTTGTATTTGTTTCAGCGTTTTTATAAACGCCTAGTATTTCATTAGGCATGTAATGAAAATGGACGAACAACTTGGAAAATGACAAGCATTACAGGCCCCGTAACCGAATGGCATTTCTCCGACGCCAAACGAAAGCGATACGCCGCTGGCTCTGTCGCGCCAATACGCAAGCGCGATAGAGATAGATATCTACTAGCGCTTCGTTTCGTGAGCGTTTCGTGAGCGATTGTGCCATTCGGCTAGCCACCCTGGCCTCGTAACCGAATGGCATTTCTGCAACGCGAAACGAAATCGAAACGCCGCAGAAACAGAAAGGTAATCTAGCTCTATCGCGCCAATATGCAAGAGCGATAGAGATAGATAGCTACGAAAGCGATATTATAGTGAGCGTTTCGTGAGCGTTTGTGCATTCGGCTACGCACACGGGTGTATAAGTGGTACATATGTAGTGCGAAAAGATTTGCCTTCGTATTGTTACGGAAACGTACGAACGTGTCATGCTATTTCAGTCAGTGTCAGTACAAGATCTACTGATATTAACTGAACTAACATGACAAATAAGAACGTTTCCGAAAGAAACCACACTACTTTCGCACTATTCTGTAGATCTGTACTTATAGTGCTCCCACACTAGGCTGTTATAAATGTTATATTATACATAGAAAATTAGCAAAATTTAATCCAGTAAAATTTTAAGACCTGAATACGCGCAATATATTCTTCATCGTTAATAAAGCCGGAATCGCTGATTTTGTATTACGTTCATTGTAACACCCTGTATAAATGTCACACCATGTTATAACAAACAGTGTGGGAGCACCATTAAATAGAGTTCAGTTGAATACAGATCCTAACAGGAATTGACAAGCTCGTCATATTTTTCAATTTCGGCCCTGATTGCACCTAGTATAGAGACACACAGAATTCTACTCTAGCTCTTGCATGTAAATGATAGCGAGAGAGTCTGCAGGATGCAATTACCGGACAGCGCCGTCAAAGAGGAGAAAAATATTTTTTGAAAACTTTTTGAAAGACCAAAGACAGGTTATGTAGTAGGGTTTTTATTTTACGATTTTCTCGGAATAACTGACGTACATATCAGTTGCCTAAGAGCAGTATTTTAGACTTAAAGATCGAGGAGTAAAGTCATGCCGGAACTATAATTTTTACATACATCAATCGATCTTAAAACAGCATTTCTACACTTTGTTTATATTACACTTCAGATCTACGTGTACCTATGTAAATGTAGCAAATGGCTACGTTTTTCTTTATCTTGCGCCTAGGAAAGGTTTTTAAACACGATTGTCTCTTAGCACCTTCATGTAAATGATAACGGAACAGTCTGCAGCGGATGCAATTACCGGACAGCGCCGTCAAAGTGGAGGAACACGGTAATTTTCGACAGACGGGATGAGAAATAGTTTTCGAACACCTTTTGCAAGTTCACCGATACCCGACGTCATAGGCTTTTTATTTTACCATTTTCTCGGCGTAATTGATAGTATTGATACGTCTTTTGATGTAAATATCGCGGAGCAAAGTCATAGACGGACATGGCGAAACTAAGTATGCTACAGAATACTAAAACAAAGGATAAAAATGTCACATTTTCAAAATTTTAGGCCAGATTGAACCTAGCAAAGGTTAAAAACGATTGTCTAACACCTTCAATACCTTCGTATAAATGATAACGCAGCCTGCAGGATGCAATTACCGGACAACGCCGTCAAAGTGAAGGAACACGGCAATTTGCGACCGGCGGGACGCTATCGATGTGGGACTTGATCCGGTCTAAAGCCGTACTTTCGAGATATTGTGCTGCTCACACAATAGTTCTCGCTTATCGGATTAATGATACCCACAAGAATTATCAGGTAACGTGTACAATTGTACATTTTCGGTTTTCTAATACAAAATAGTTCATGAAATATCCGGACACCGCCCAAGAACCTTTTGGCCTAAACGGCAATGGTGCATCCACCACCAAACTAAATGTTACTGCCCGTGAAATACGTAGTTGAAATTATTTAACGCAAGTGATCTCGAGAGTTACACCTTATAAATATACATGTATTTTATAAATAAATCGGCTGCATCCAGTATGCTTTGAGTAAAAAAAAATTGCTAATCTTCATAAGATCAAATGATATAGACATGATAAAAAACGTAATAACGTTTTATTTATGAACAGGCGATACAATGCTTAACAAAGAAACATAAAAGTTATCTATTGAATATTTAGAGGTTCTCGATAGTCTAAGGGTAGTTAGGTTGCCCTTTTCTCCTAGACAGAAAAGTTAACAAACTGTTTAAAAAATCCAAGCAATTTTAATATTCTGATCCATGCTCGACAACGACGATATACTTTCAGCGAGCAAGCGTTTCAATCGACCTTAATGTCCAATCGCTTAAGCGAGCAAGAGCTGTATTTCCAAATTGAAAATTTAAAAAACATGATCGCAAAGAGAATTCGCAAGCAAAGCCGTGAGCGAAGGCTATCGGCCACAACCTACGTGTGCCAATATTGGCCGTTTCTCTCGGATCACACTTTATACACACTGTACTGGCGATTGGAACATAAAACAAATCATCATGTTGTTCACCCTGGTGACGTGAATTTCCTACACATTACGGTCCCTAGTGACTATACTAAGGCACATACAGCGAGCAGCTAAAATGGAAATAAAAAGTCAGCTGACTTAAAGTGAGAATTTTTTTAGAGTTATATTTTGGTTTCCGACCACTTACAGCCACAGCTGTGGCCACTTATAAGTATGTAGTATTTCAAACTACTTATTTAATCTGTTAAAAGAGAACCAACCCTAAGTTCCGATGCATGAACAGTTATTTTATATAATATACTAGACGTGCCCGCGCGGCTTCGCTCGCGCAAGTCATCGATTTCCTAATAAGGCCCTGGTTTCTCTGGCCCGTCACCGTCACACGCGACCGGCGGCGTCTGGATGTGCGCCGCACGCTGTGCCACATGCTGTCGGTCGCGAATGCGTGGGTTTTCTGAGCCTTAGTTACCCGTCGCCGGCGACGGAACTCAGAAGCTCTGGTAGACTGCTTTTTGAACTGTTGTGTTGTGCTCTGAGCAAAATGAATACAAAAATACTTACATTCTTAGAAGATGTTCATTGTTCATGAAATAGGTACGTAAGTACCTATTGATATTATCCAAAAAAAGAGACAGTCGAACGATATTTGTATAAAATCGGCAGAAAGAATGTGCAATTTTTTAACTTGGTGCTTAAACACTTGCAGTGCAGTAAAAAAAATTTACATCGTACTTATATTCGATTATGTCGAAAACACTTCACAAAAGTACAATTCATTATTATCTTTAGTGAAATTATTTCATTTTCCATATCAAGACGCCACCTACCGTCCGTTGCTATTCTACAAATCGAATACAGACCGTCGCGTGCGGCGTGTGACCTTCGCCCGTCGACCTACCCGCCGCCGGCGACGTTTCAGAGAAACCACCCTCAAACATTTCCGAACAATACATTCGAACGTCGTCGGTCGCCTACCCGCGTCGGTTGCCGGCCGCCGGCGGCGGGTGGTCAGAGAAACCAGGGCCTAACACTTTCACTGTCCTTGCACCCAATGTGGAATCACGATTATCCTCAATTTCAATTAGGGAATGCAATCGGTAAATAGTTTGTACGAAAATAACTTGTTATTTACCGGTGTCTCGGTAATTCCCATACAATTATTACCTGTTTACATGCCCTAATTTCAATGCCTATTTTACCCATAACAGTATTAGGGTACACTTTTCAGTTAAGAACCGTGAACGTGATTTATCTACTTATAATTCTAGGCATCGCTAAACCAAAATTCGTCACATAAATTTGCAGCTTTATAGCCATGTTTATTCCACGGGTTTATTCCACAGTTGACACTTGACTTGACAGTAACGACACGACAGAACAAAATAGGCCTTTTATTTCCTGTCACTTCGAACAAAATAAACAGCTATACTACTGCAGGTGTACCAACATAACAAACTCACAAAACATAATGGGGAAAAGCAGCAGATATTCAAACCATCTTCGTTCTCCAGAAACGGGCAATACGATCTATCTACAACATGGCGTCACGTGACTCACTGAAGGAACGCTTTAAGGAGATAGACATCCTTACAGTAGCTTCACAATACATACTAGATGTGATAATGTATACTCATAAGAATATAGAGTCCTTTAAGAAACTGTCAGATATTCATAGTTATAATACACGGAACAAACATAAGCTAGCGGTTTCCAAGTTTCGTCTACAGAAAGTGAAGAAATCGTTCCTGGGAAACTGTGTAACATTTTATAATAAGGTACCCTTAGAGGCATGGGATCTGCCCTTTACTTCATTCAAGAAGTACATAAAAAGTGCACTTCTCAAAAAGGGGTACTACAAAATTGATGATTACCTGGGAGATACTACACCATGGCCGACTATCCAGGCTCAAAATCTGTCATAGTTTTGCTAGCAGTGTCCCGGGGAGACATTGTGTCATGCTTAAGGCGCTGTTGCTACTGGCTGTTTAAATTATTGATCCTTATTATTGTATAATTATAATTTGGTATATATATATATTGACTTGTTGAGTACATACTAGTTATGTATTCTGTAGAATTAGTTGGAGATTGCTAGCTTAACAGTCTCTTGACGTGAAATTTGTATTTCATACGCATTTTTTTTTCTATTTCTAGTTCTTTTGACACTTGGAGAACCTTTACACCTCCAAATTTTTATTTTTTATTATATCCTATTAATTATAATTGACTGTGGGGACCTTTTACATCTCCCAAGATCTTGTTTTCAATTAAGTCAATTTAAACTATGTAACATACAAGCACGGAATGTTGTGTCTTACATCTAGGTATACCGTATTCACTTATTATTGGAATATTTAATACAGCCCGGACAGCTTGAACATGTCATGCTCGCTAAAAAGTCTTTGCTTACGGTGACGTCGTTGATCGGGTCGCCACCTTCCCGAATGAAGGTTGAGGAGGCGATGGCTGAGATGCGCGCCATATTCGTGAACGGGTGCTGTTTGTGAAGACCGGTCTGTTTCAGCTAATAGGGGCTATGCTATTCTATGTAACATTAATTTTGAATGAGATTACGTTGAGGCACTCTGTTCGGTCCTTGTTTGTTTATTTTTCTTTCTGACTCTTGGAGACCATATACATCTCCAAGGAAAAAAGTAGATTAAGTATACATATATTTTTTTTTCCTTTGCTTAAGACAACAAGAGTCTTTTACAACTCTAAAGTTATTTTAGTTATTCGGTTTTTTTCTTCATGTATAATTTTTTTAGATGTACTTTGACACTTAGAGACTCTATACATCTCTAACATCTCTTATTAATAATCATAATAGCTTTGTACTTTGTATAATTTCTTGTGTTAATATTTTTTTTATGAATACTTTTGCTTATTAAATTGTATCTTGTTTTTTTTTAATGCATGTTAAATATAAGATGTAATGTTTTGAAAAGAAGTGGCCCGCCGAGTTTCTTGCCGGTCCCATAGTGGATACCCTCCTCCAACTGAGGGGGGACTGAAATCTTCTCGAGGCTGAGGCGTAGGGTTAGAGCCGGCGTAGTTTTATTTGACGTTCATAAGCGCATTGTAATATGCCTACTTGGAAAATAAATATTTCATTTCATTTCATTTCATTCATTTCATTTCATTTCATAATAAACTTTCATCAACTTGAACCACTTGAACTTAGGTACTCGCGAAACGAAAGACCGAGTAAGTGCCGATTGGATCCCGAATATAGCCGAAGTCTTGAAATGGTGAAGTTTATGAAATTTTCGTTAGCTAATTGTAAAATAAATACGCAGCGTAAGCGGCAGTTTTCATATACATTTTCTATTCCTATATTTAGACAATAGATTTAAATAGTTTTCTATTACGATACTTGCGTTGTATCCGAGAAACGTGGTCCAAAAGTTCTTAAAATTTGTAAGGCGCCATCTCGTTTCTTCCCTCGTTTTTTATCCCTTTCTGGTTTTTCGTTTTTATATAAGTAGATTATTACAATGTTTTCAATTGAAAGCTACAAAAGTTACTGCTTAACTAAGAGCGCCACGCCATAGTTGGCAACCCTCAAAGACCATGAGCGCCAAATCCTAGGTTACATAAATTCAATTCGGGCACCTCAGAGTGGCGCAAATTGGCGCGACCAGCGCGGGCGCTCTTTGACGGGACGCGTGACGATCGGGACCGTAAATGCATCGTGGTTTCGGGATTTGACGGGAGATCTATCCCATTAGTTTTCGACTGTGTGACGTAGTTGGATAGAGATATATTCTAGGAAGCGGGGATAGATAGGATGTTACAGTACGGCTACGTAATATCGAAGGCGGTTTACGCAATTACTCGACAGTTTAAATTTTATTTCTCTGGGTAGGTATTTTTCAATTTATTTTTAAATTGATCGCCATTTCACAGTGTCAAGCATGAGGCTAATATTAATGATATGAGAGTGATTCCCAAATGTTCCATAGGACAGTGACGTCATGGTATAAAACGGCATTTTTTGTCCCATTATGTTCCATGGAACTACATACTAGCTTTTTATTCTGGTTTTCTTGTCAGTGACGTAATAGAACAAAATAAAACTGTTTTTTGTTACTTTGTCCCATCATGGGAAAAAATAGTAATTACATTTCCTAGTTGTCCCATAGAACTATATGAGTGGTAGTTTTGGTAGATACTCAATTTTTAGCCAATACTTGGCAAACAGTGCATACGGACAGACAGACAGCGAAGTCTTAGTACTATAGTAGTAGCGATGAAAATGGCGAAAATTCACGTTGTTTCTTTCGACTTTGAAACGCCACCTGACCTAAAGAAATCATGTTTTACCTGTCACTCTGACAGTCAGACATCATTGAATAGGTTGAAAAAGTACTCCACGAATTTCTACCCAAATTGTACTGTTTAGTACAGTACCCGTTTAATAGTAGTAGTACTGTACAGTACAATTTGGGTACAAATTTATTCAATGATGTCTGACTGTCAGAGTGACGGGTAAAATATGATTTCGTTAGGATAACTTTAAGTAAGGTACACTTTTTTAAAGGTAGTACGAGATAGTATAATATAGAATAGAATAGAATAGAATAGAATAGAATAAACGTTTATTCGTGAACACAGGTAAGGTATAGGTACAAAGTATAGGTATATCTCTGTTGTTTACATAGCTGGGCACCGTTAATCAAATAGTTAACTTCGTTAATCGCTAATCCGTTACTAAAAAAGTTAACTTCGTTAATCGATAAAGCGATACATTTCGACAAATTTAACGTAAGTTAAAGTTAATCGTTAATCCGTTAACACGTGAAAAAAAAAGAGCTTTTCTTTAAATATTTAGTTGCATCAGTATCCACTATAACGTATTATATTTCTGTAAAAGGCCGAAGTACAGCTAGCCTATTGAACTCTAGGCTGCACGTGGAAGGCAGTGATCGCCTGAGCTACTGCCAAGAGCTGTGTCAGGAGAGATGCTGGCGGTGACGGGACTGTTGTGGCACTTTGGGCGGTAGAGGCTAGGGAAGCGAATGTGGTCGTAAATAGGGCTCGAATTTGCTGCCCTTCCACTACAACAGTCGCCATGGTAAAGCTTAGGATTCACCGAATCATAGTTAATAAAAGCAAATTCACGTGAAGAATACTTTTTTAGGTAATATTTCGGACTTTTAGCAATCGACATCGGTAAAACCTAGGATTTACCGGCAAATCATAGGATTTGCCGTACTTCGGGCTTTTATAGTAGCGTTCAGAACGTGTTTTTCGCAGCGCAGATGGCGCCTGTGCCCTACTAGATTAACGATTAACGGACTCGGAGAAATTTAACGGAAGTTAACGAGTCCGTTAACATTTTTTCAAGTTAACTTAAAAGTTAATCCGTTAATCGAAATGTTAACTTCGTTAATTAACGATTAACGAGTTAATGCCCAGCTATGGTTGTTTACTTGTTACGCTTAGTATGCGGTCAATTATTACCAAACGCAGTAATACGTTTCAAACACTGCCATTAGTCACTTTTATTGATTACTGTATTTTAGTGTTGTCTGCTTCGTGCTGTACAAATTAAGTACAATTATTTGACGTATTATTTACCATCTAAATTATGCTTAGAGTCGCTTGTATAGTATGGTCACGACGACGAGCCGTATAACCGTACCGTCAAAACAAACACAAAACAGAAGTACAATTTTTAAAATGAATAAGACAAAAGTACATTTATTTTCGTGAATATGTACTGCAATAATAAATTCATAACCCTCCGTGGTCGTACTGTATAGTACCACACTAAGTTTCAACTCTCTAGCTATTACCGTTTATGAGATACAGAGTGGTGACAAACGGACGGACGGTAGGACGGCGGATTGTTTATTTTTAGAAAGTACAATTTTCGTACAATTATTTACCACCATAATTTTTTTTTTTATTATTTTATTATTCTTATTCTATTAATTATCAGCAGTCCTACTGCCCTATTTTAGGTGGCGTGCCAAGGAACCACACTTTCTGCCCACGCCACTAATTTTTTTCAAAATCTCCAAAGCCTTAAGAGTACTTTTTTTAAGTACCTAAGTACAAATTAAGTACATATTTTGTACATTTGTTTACAATAACCAGGATTCAAATTATTTTATTTCAACTCACTAGCTCACACTTTTTAAAGGATTTAATTTTTTCTATAACTATCTCCTCATAATTGAGAATTGGTTCTTCTTGTTGCGAGTCCATTTTGCAAAATGATTATTTGACTACTGACTACCACGTGTCATGTTCCAGACTAATCAAAATCACAAAGACTAAACATTAAATAAATGTCATATACAAAGAAAAAGTGACCAAAGCCTCCAGTGCTCCGAGCTGGAAACGAACCAGCGTACTCCGCTTACCGGGCGAATGCCAGAACCACTCGGCGTAGTAGTGTTACTACTTAAAAATAACAAGTTAAAATATTTTCTATGAAAGTAATTTAATTTGTTCTTAGAGTCACAAAGACTAATCAACAAATGCCACTGTTTTATCAAGTGGCCAATGAGTGGTGATAAGGTAAAGAGTCTTTATTAGAATAATCGTAAAGAATTTTATTTGCTATTTAGTTGTGTCAGTTCCATGGAACAATTTCAAAAATCACGTTTGCCATGTGTTCTATGGAACAACCTTGCAATTCTGCCATATCAGTTTATTCCATCGTATTATAGTTCTATAGAACAAATGATATTTGGCAATCCTATATATTCTATGGAACAATTGCAAATAAAATCATCACTTAGTTCTATGACGTCACTGTCCTATGGAACATTTGGGAATCACTCTGATATGATACTGATACTATGCAAATCTTAGCTTTACTTAATTATAAAAAAGTTTGATCAGAGTTTAGCTTTAGCATACTCGTACCTACACTACTCGCAAAGCTTGCGTGAACGCCTGATCACTTGCGCTAGCCCATTACCACGATAGGGTCAGACGAACACCCACTTGCACAAATGTGTAGATGAGATTTAAAAAGAAAAAAGTGCGCAATAAAATGTTATAAAACATATATTTACCATGATTCACATAGTCTCCCTGAACTCTTGACTCTCACGCCGACCCTCAACAGCACGAGAAGATATTGAACGCGCGGTCTCTTTCATTTGCACAAATGGGTAAGTGTGAGTCACAGATTCATTTTAATTAGAAGAAGTAAATACGCAATAAAAATAAATATTTCTGTTACATCTATTTACCAGGTAAGTTCAATCAGCAGTAGCATACACGACCCGCATAGTCTCCGTGAACTCGGAACCCTCACGCCAGCCCGTCACTATCACCAAAGGGTCTCCAACTCTGACGAACGCGCGCTCCATCACGAACTTGCGCGCGAAGCCGACACGCTGGTTCACGTCCACCAACCAATCAGGGTCGGGCTGGTCTAAAATATTGATATAGTCATTGGTCTTGCCATAGATATTGGCCACTCTTAACAAAGCGTCATGTTGTTAGATTATGTAAAATATATCGTCTTATTCTTTATGGATTCTTTATTAGCTTCTTTTTTTCTTCTGCTTTGTAAGGAGTGGCCAGAAAAATCGTCCTAATCATTGTTATCCTAACTAATATAGGATTTACAGGAAACTATATGATAATGCTATTGGAACACGCGTGAAGGGGTAGTGCTGATTGTCAAACATTTGCTAGAGGCGGCAGTTGGAACTAGGTTTACTCAAGATTACGCCTTACGAGGGAGAAATGAGGGAAGCACAAGTTGGTCACCAAGCGAAAACCTTTGCCACCGAATCGAATTCGGAAGTTGTCGATTTTAGCTGTGATAAGTATAAAGACAAATCCGCACCTTCGTACACCAATGGTATAATGCCCCTCCACATATGAAGCTGCTTGGCGATAATCGGGTATCTTGTAACAGCCACGATGGGACAGCGAGGTTTGAAGCCGGACACAATATGGGCCGAGTGTCCAGTCGACGTGACCACGATTATAGCTGCAGCGAGGGTTCGCTGTGCCGCTAGGACCGTTGCCAGGCCGATGGCAACGGCTTTGCTGCAAGGGCATAGGCTCTGAAGACAGAAAATGTGACATATGTTTAGCACGTTCGCAGTTTACTATGTCCAGCAGGATCTTAGCGTAAGTTTTGCACAGATTTAGAATTTTAATTTATAACGGATCTTGTACATACCGAAGTAATCATATCCATGAACAGCTGCCTCGTCCACACGCAGGCCTCCGCCTCCTTGCAGGTCTTGGCCAGGCAGGCGATGGTCTCCGCCGGGAACTGGCCAACAGCCGTCTCAGCGGTCAGCACCAGCGCGTCAGCTCCGTCTAACACGCAGTTCGCTACGTCTAGCAGCTCGGACCTTAGCGGCTGTGAGTGGTACCTCATACTGCTTAGGAGTTGGGTACTGATGCCGATTGGGATGTTAGACTTGAAACAAAACAACTAGATCGGAGAAGCTTATTGTCATAATAAATTAAATTTTGTGGTCACAGTGCACTTACTGCCATCTCTCGATACTGGATTAAAAATTTTAGAACCTCAGTTTTGACAATTTGACCGATATACATTAACTAAAAATATATCAAAATTGTTAAATTTAATCATTTTGCCATATCTAACCGAGTACGTATCAAACTTCCTACCAACGGCGTGGCGCCATCTAAACGTTATTCTTGATGATGATTCTACCTTACTGAGGGCAAATAGTCATATAGGTAGATAATCTATGAGTTGTGATCAAGCAATAGGTAATGGTTTAGACTTTGCAGCTTTTACCGTACAGAAAAATATGATGCCTTTTGTAACTGAAATGTATGAGAATATTTTCTGTAGTGCCGATGACAATAAATTCATATTACCTTATTAGCACGAGCTACCATGTTCTTTTGAACTAATATCAACTTTTTAGGAGTAATGTCTGAACCCAATTCTTGTCTCGAAATTATTATTCCATTAGTCACCTGTAATAGTGTATATAAAATTTCGTTTGTAATGTATATTTAGGATATGTACAGGATGAAACATAACTATAGTGTGATCTTACAGCGAGTATATCATCAAAGTTGTAATATCCTTGGATAGTTTGGATTTGAGATACGATTGCAATCTTTTTACCCTTTTCGCCCAAAATCTGTTTTAACTCTCTAACGGCCTCGGCACTGCTTACAAAAGGAGCGATTAATATATCCAACTGAAAAAAAAAACAAATTTTGTGTTCAACTACGAGTAATAGTTGTTATTCATACCACAATTAGTTGATGCAAGTACAGTCAGCTGCAGAGAAAAGTAGACCCCCCCTGCATTGTATGCAAGATAAAGTAGATCAAGACAAGTGATCCTGATGTACCGCTAAAAGAAAGCTCAAACATAAATAATCCAAAAGTGAATAGAATCTACATGTTCCAACTGCTTAAACTAAGTGTTTTGAGTGAAGACTTCCACATCCTCTTATATGCACATTAACTATTACTAATAGTGTTTGTATTTACCTGATGGGACTTAGCCATTTCGATGTCCATCCTGTCTTTTTCAGAAAAATTCGGCATATTTAACAGCACATTAGGTATAAAAACATCTTTATATGAACCTAAAAGGCCGCCCCGATCAATCTTGCACGTTATTGTTGTAGAAGAGATGACTTCTACTATCAAAGAAATTTTTTCGTTGTCTAACAAGATGTTATTCCCTTTTTTAACTTGATCTGCCAAGTACATAAAGTCTACAAAGATGGTGTAAGTGGAACATCTATCTTTATATGTTTCGTCAGACGTTAGTCTTACTGTTTCACCAGTTTTTAGGTCAACGGTATCGCCATAAGTCTAGAAGAATAATAATTGTGTAGTAACAATATTTATACAAAAAGCCTCTGTGATATGAATTGTCAGAAGATTGAATCGTCATCAAAGTTTTAATAAACAAGAATGATCAGATTTAATGAACAAGCTGTTTCATCGTTATTCACACAACGGATCAGCTTGGCGTTCTACAGCGGGAAAACATCGCACCATATCTTATACAAAAAACCTTCAGTAGGGGTCAGATATGGGTAATCTAACCCTATATGGGTTAGATAATTAATATTTCTAAGATTAATTTTGGTCCAAAAGTATCCAAACAAAAAAAAGTCTATGTGTAATCTTACGTCAGCTATCCGTCCAGTTCTAATTTTTTTACCGGTCAGACGACCAGCAATAGCGAGTGGATACAGTTTCTCCACTTTGACACTGTAGTTCTTGGCAGCCTGTCTTATAGTTTTGATCATTTCAATGTGCTCTTCGACACTACCAAATGAAAAGTTTAGCAAGGCTATGTTCATCCCGGCTGCTATCATTTGTTCTACAACTTCAACATCGGTTGTGGATTTACCTGAAAACCAATAATAACTAAACATTAAAACACGGCAATCTTAATAAGACCGGTAGAAAAGAAAAAGCGGATGAAATATCTGGATAAGCATGGGTTTCACAGACCGATCTTAAGAAACACTAACTAATAGATGAAATCCATATGATAGTCCAACTCCATACCATGCTTGAGCTTAACGAGATTAGACATATGAAAACGTCGGAGTAATTTGATGCAGTTTACAATTGTCTGTTCGGAAAGAGAAGAGTCGTGGAGGAATGAGGAATGGAATACTCCTATATATATATAGACTCTAGTTTAGTTACCCATAGAGGCGATGATTCCAGTGAGACGCTGGCATCCAGGAGGTGCCTTGACGTCGAGGTTCAGTTGGTGGTCTAGCGGCGTAGTTGCATTCGCTGAAAGCAACTGCTGTCCCGGCAGCTCCATAGCATCATACTACATTTAAAAAAATTAGATCAATTTATGCTAATAATTCTCGATTAACTTGAATATTTTACTAGGATGACAATTTGTCTTAGAAGATAGTGAGAATCCTACTTATGAATTTTACATCAGCGATTGGATCACTGCTGGTCAAAATAAAAAATAAAATATCAACCCAAATCTAAGTAGAAAACCTAACGTCTGAACCGAAGTTACTTTATATACCAAAAATACATGAAACTTATTTTATGACCTATCAGTTTACTTAAGTAGAATGAACTTTGTATTGCCATTTCAGATTTAACTTATTGCCCATTCATTATTTATATATTTTACTTACTTCGCTTAACGCAACGTCATGGATTGTAGGCCACACCATGTTGCTAACACTATTCAAAATAAATTATATTCAAAAATAATTATATGTATTCGTATATTCTTATGAAATTAACTTGTCAACTGCCAAAAGCATGTCAACAGTGTTATGACTTATGACAGCTTATGACGTGTGTTCGTTTTTGAAATAAGGATGTATACCATTATCAAAACTTTCAAACGTACCTACTCTTTGTAACCAAAGACATAATGTAACTCCGTATAGACGGATAAAGTCTAAGAAAAAAACGTATCTCAAAGCCATACAGAAAAAGGTACGGTGGCCTAGATGGCGTTACACCTTTGGGGAACGCTCGGCTAGATGGCGTTAATAAATTAATATTTGACATTTTAATACATATCAAGCTAAGAATAGGTATAGGCCAAATTGTCAAAACTGAGGTTCAAAAGTTCTAAGCTTGTGTCGAGCGATGGCAGTCTATGCACTGTGAATACACAATTTTTACTTTGACAGTAACTCTCTATAATACTCGATCCTATAATAATATCTATAATATCTATAATCTCTTTGCTAAACTAAAATTTATAAGAAAAATAGCCCTAACTCAAAACGTGGACCGACCGTATGAGCTGGTGAATTAATCCTGTCGTCCCATAAAGAAGTACTTGTACTCGATAGAAAATTGAAAAAGATAAAAACGTGTACACTGTACACTCATCAATTCGGAAATTGTAAAAAAAAACCTTTGTTGGCCTTCGGTTTAAGCGGATAAACCGTTTCTGTTTAGAGAAGTCAGTGGTAAATTAGCGCGTACCAAAGAATCCCGGTCTTCAGGTAAGCGGGGCGATAAACAAAGATGAAACTCTGAACTGAAAGGCTGAAATAACACCAGAAACTCATGTTATTTACGTCGTTTTACTTCTAAACAGTAAAGCTGTCGGTAACAACGCAAGAAAAATAAATACAGCCCAAAATAAACAAGGACAAGCCTTATTTGTGGGAAAACCATTGGGGGATCAAAACGACGTTCGCGTCAGAGTTCGCGAGAGATGAAAATGAAAATGGGACGCTGGGGAGAAGAGTCTTGTGTTAAATTTTGGAATTGAGATACGACACCGTTTTAAATGTATTGCATATTAAGTAACGGGAGAGGAAAAGTAAGGAAATGGTGGATGGATTATGTGGGAAAATATTATACTAAACGAAAGCAAATGCTTAATGAGATCACAGGTGATAGAGAGGTATGGAAGAGAAAAACATGGTAAGCTGACCCCAAATTACTGGGATGAGGGCAAGCTAACGATGCAATATTTAATTCAAAAGTAGCAGTGTTTTGATTTGCGAACAAACATGCTTACCTAACTGTCTCGCTCTGTTTTTTGTAAATTGTAAACTTTACAGCTTTGTAAAAAAGCTTTTAGTATCTCAAATGTGAGGGGTGGTACTATCAGCTGCGGATGAATTCATTCATAATTTCTCCATGGACTTTTCCAGCTGATAGTAAATTCTATGTTGTTATGTTTACAATAATGCGTGATTTGATTTTATTTTATCCAAACTATGTACGCTTGAATTAGGCTAGTAGCAATGAATATTATTTTGAAGCCCGCTGGGGTATGGTTGTCGACTTGTCGGCAACAAATATTTCTTTTCGTGAAAATATAATCAGATTTCAAAAAATTCTGATAAAATATCTCAGTTTCAATTGTATTCCCCAACGACCTGCGGTCGGAGTCATGCAGGCCTGCTGTTACGATTGGTTTTCTAACAGTCGACCAACGCGAAGTAACCAATTAAATATACTTAAAAAGGGAAACCTTGAAGTTTGTAACAGGGCTCACAGGTAACCAATTTGGCCGACTAATATCGTTCGGCATACTGCTATTCTGTGATCTTACCTATACAAGGCTATTACCTACGAAAAATGTTGGGAAGCGTTTCACAATAGTAATGGGGCGTCACGTAATGCCAATCTTTATCGTGTGTGTGTGGATTGAGTGAGCACCTTCCGAAAATAAAAAAAAATATGCTGATCATTTAGTAAAAGTTCTAAAACAATTGTAAAACGAATCTCTGAATTTGTAAAAAGATAAATCAAAAGATACAGCCATTAACAGGTGCTCACTCAGTTCTCACAAACTACCAACGAAAACAGTGAATATATTCATTTAACATATAATATTTATATACTAACATTTAGTAAAAAATAGGCCAACCTACCTCTATAAATATTAGATCACCTAGTGACGTATTAAATTTTTTACAAATAGTTTCTTATGCTCACTCAATCCACACACTTTTGAAAAGCCGAATTTTGATGAAAAACATAAGATTTAGACCGCTATTATATGTGTATAGTTTAGTAAAAGTGAAATGGGAATTTGTAAAATACAAAACGAACCACTAACGTGTCAGGTTTTTTTATAATAAATTTTTGTAAGTGCTCACTCAGTCCACACGTTTTGAGAAAGTTAAAAATGTAAATATCTTACGATTTGTAGCACCTAAGACACTCGAAAGTACTTCAACATTTAGTAAAAATTTTTACTAAATATCCACCATCTAATATTTTATATTCGTTGTCTGGTTTTAAAGATATTCAGACATAACTTTTCTCATACAAATGTATCAAGTAGGGTGACCACACTATATCGGCTCCTGATTTTCCCCACCTTCCCATTGTCATATTGAGCTTGGGGAGTTTCGTTCAATTTCGATAATAGTTTACCGGATTTGTAAGTGGGAGCGAGAAAAGAATAACTATAACTTGCTCCCACTTACAAATCCGGTACGCTCATCTGTTAGCGCGATTAGATTACCAGGTTCTGGTTTCTTACTAGTGAAGTATTATATTCTTTGTTTCTTACCAATTATTATTCATGTCCTTTTTAATGCATGCATGTCGATATGGTTATTATCCTGACGTCGATAAAAATTACACAATACACATCATCACTAGACCAAGAACATAACCTAAAAACAGTTTGCAGATGGAGAATTAATATGGTATTAGTTTAATATTATCAAAATTGAACGAACGAAACTCCCCAATCTCAATATGACAATGGGAAGGTGGGGAAAATCAGGAGCCGACATAGTGTGGTCACCCTACTTGATACATTTGTATGAGAAAAGTTATGTCTGAATATCTTTAAAACCAGACAACGAATATAAAATATTAGATGGTGGATATTTAGTAAAAATTTTTACTAAATGTTGAAGTACTTTCGAGTTTCTTAGGTGCTACAAATCGTAAGATATTTACATTTTTAACTTTCTCAAAACGTGTGGACTGAGTGAGCACTTACAAAAATTTATTATAAAAAAACCTGACACGTTAGTGGTTCGTTTTGTATTTTACAAATTCCCATTTCACTTTTACTAAACTATACACATATAATAGCGGTCTAAATCTTATGTTTTTCATCAAAATTCGGCTTTTCAAAAGTGTGTGGATTGAGTGAGCATAAGAAACTATTTGTAAAAAGTTTAATACGTCACTAGGTGATCTAATATTTATAGAGGTAGGTTGGCCTATTTTTTACTAAATGTTAGTATATAAATATTATATGTTAAATGAATATATTCACTGTTTTCGTTGGTAGTTTGTGAGAACTGAGTGAGCACATGTTAATGGCTGTATCTTTTGATTTATCTTTTTACAAATTCAGAGATTCGTTTTACAATTGTTTTAGAACTTTTACTAAATGATCAGCATATTTTTTTTTATTTTCGGAAGGTGCTCACTCAATCCACACACACACATCTTTATCGACTACTTTTATGCGTGGAGTGCCACAAATCTTATTAATTATTTTCATAAATACTTGAGGTGTGTTGACAATATGACGTCAAGTAGAGCATCTTCGACTGATACCGGCACCGGCTATGTCACGTTATATTGGTTACACAGATTCAATATTTTTTCTCAGGTTGTTATTTGATAGGAATCAATGGCCAGTGCTCAACACAAATTGTTAAAGGAAATACAGCGGCGCTCCCAAGGGCGTGCCATCTAGAAAATCTTCGATCGTCCAATATGAAAGTATGACTTTTTGTGAATTTTTCTGCGCTGTAGGGAGAAGAATAAACCGTAAATAGAATCTATATATGTGAATGACTTTGAAAAGAAAATCCTCGAGTAAACCTATGCATTGAGTGAAATTAAACAAATTTGACTAATTTTAATATGTTTTATTGTGTATCAGTCTCATTCAGTTTTTGGTCGCTTATGTCCTGAGCTTCTCCCATGTCATCACCATCCTCGCATCTGCAAACAAGGTAAATTACAATTTACAGTCTGGAGATATAAAAATTTTCTGGAAGAGATTACTCTATATTCAGAAAAAGTATCTCGTCTCTGCATTTTATATTTCTATTGTGTACATGTTATTCCATCAAGTACGAAATTTAAAAATGCCATTGCATTAAAAACATTAAATACTGAGTATTTACAATGACATTTCATAATATGTTGCTCAAAAACGCAAAGGTAGCGGAAAGTAAAATTAATTGTATGGACAGCGCCCTTAAAAAAATTAATAAATTTTCCGTGACTATTACGCTAACGAGTAACGTAGCTATCCAAAAATGTCAGAACTCATGCAGGCAAGCATGGTCGCGCGATAAATGATAAAACATCAGGCCGGGATATCGCACTTACAAATACGTAGTATGCTTCTACGCCATGTTGGAAGCTCTGGACTGGTACAGTCGCTATCAGATATGCCGGAACGGCCGGGGTTCAAAACTATCTATATCCTACTATAATAATTCGCTCAAAGGTTGACTGGAAGAGATCCCTTATAGTGATAAGTTGGCCTTTGCAGCTTTATATACTATTATGACTATACTGTATTATTATATTAGTTATGTCATTATGTCCTAACTTGTCTTATATGTAATAAAGTGTTTAGGTACACACATACATCCTAATAACACTTTGACAAGAGAGGCGTATTCAGTTCAGTGTGCCTAGCCGAATGCACAAATGCTCACGATAATATTATTATGTTTCGTAGCTATCTATCTCTATCGCTGTTGCGCATTGGCTGATATTTGTGAGCACCTTAACCGCCCCTTATGGCGACTGTACTTACTCGACCATTGGTTTATTCGAAATGCCGACTGTCAGTATGCTGATCATGTCGCAGTAGGAACTGCCGTCGGTTGATCGCTTGAGGACCGCGTACGTGTCTCCGTAGTGAAGCCAGTCCACCTTCACCGCGTATTCCACGGCGAAGTTGATGCGCGCTGTCAGCGTGAGGTAAAATCGTTTCGAAGGTTCTCCTAAAAATAAATCGCGATGGTTATGATTATCAGACTCTTTGGCATAAGGAAACTAAATTTCAGTAAACACTTGAACGCCTAGTCTGAAGACACAGAAAATTTGGACTTTAATGAATAAATCAAGGGTTATTAATTCCGTAGCAAATTCTTGACCTCGGTATACCAGGGGTGAGAGGTGAACTTTTAACCTCGGTCGAACTATTAAGGACCACTAGAAATTTTCGTGGACCCAGGATATGTTTACCAGACATCAGTCGTTTTTATAGGTCCCTGCACTGTTCTTTAAACTAATTTTGTAATTCTAATGAACACAAGTTAAATTATAATCTATTGAAAATATTTCAACTTGTGCTGTCTTAAAGTAGTCACACTACTATGTATTTATTTCGGTTTTAATTTTGTAATGTTGTTAAAGTAATGAATTTGGCGAAGCAAGCCTGCTACAACTTACAATTGCTTATACTTACCTACTTATTCTTATATTATTTATTTATTTATTTATTAAACTGCAACTTACACTCAAACAAAGTACCCAAGATCTTTCCCGTAGCTATTTCACACTATTTATTTTTTACCACTCATCATGAAGTACAACACTCACCCGAGTACAACAGAGGCACCATGCTCTTGTATAACTGAAGCATCCTGGTGACCCTCACGTTAGTACACACTGCTAGCACCAGACAGCATGGTCTTACCTGCACAGGAGGAATCTTTTGAAAGCTATACCTAACAGCGAAAAGTTCGTTAAGTAATTGAGAGGATTTTTATAACCAAAGGCGTCATGGATGGAGAAAAATGCTTGGAATTTGCGGACTTCGATTTATGAAGTTACGAGTATAATAGTCCAGTTCACGGTAGACTCCAGGCTCCCATGAGCCGTGGCGAATGCCGTGATAACGCAAGGAGGATGATGATGATTCACTTATTTATAAATAAATCTGATGAAAAATCTTACAAATTAAACTGACAAACTGTATTGTGATTTTAGGGTTGTTTTGGTAAAAGTTGATCAGTATTTCAATTAGACATCAAGATTAAATGGCATAAAGTTATGAGGATGTTGGCAAGTTTAACCACTTTAACGAAGAAAGGAAGAATATGTCAGCCCCGAAAGTGTCGAGTAATGAGTTTTTGAGATTTTAGAATATGTTGTTCGATAAATATGTCACGGAAAATATTGGTACATGAATAAATGTCTTTTTTTTATAAAGTTGGTTCTTTTCCTTACTTGTTCCGTTTAAATATATTAATGAAACTATAAGACCTGTATGAGAGCTTTAGCTGTGCGGCCCGTCACCGTCGGTAGAATGATGACCTGAGCATTGGCTTGGTTGGCTAGCGCTATGCACGCCATGACGCTCGCCTCCGCTGCGTTCACCGGCATCAAGTACTGAAGACAAACAAATCCATACTAATATTATGAATGAGAAAGTGTGTGTGTCTGTTTGTTTGTCCGCCTTTCACGGCAAAACGTGATTTTTAGGTGGAGATAGTTGAAGGGATGGAGAGTGACATAGGCTACTTTTTGTCTCTTTCTAACGTGAGCGAAGCCGCGGGCAAAAGCTAGTATTTCATAAACACGAGGTCAGTAAATAATATCGTTAACGATATCGCTCTTACGTATTGGCGCTACAAAGCCCATCGCGTTTCGATCGGCGTCTAGCGACAACGATTAAATTGCCATTTCGGCTAGGCTGCCGGCAGGAGTGCAAAACATATTTCTGTGGGCCTAGTGAAAAAGGGTATAACTCAAATTAAATATAACAAGATCATACCATCCCATACATTAAAATGCGACCACCTAGGAACGCGCTTACACTCCACCACACATAGATGGCGCCACAAAAAATTCCTTGTTGCCACCGATTATTTGTAGATTGGCATTCAGTGTCAATTCCGAGCCGTAAATCTATGTCAAAAGTGACACTTAACGACATCTACAAGTATAATCGAAACCTACAAGACATTTTTTTTGTGGCGCCATCTATGTGTGGTGGAGTTTAAGCGCGGTCTTAGGCGGTCGCATTTTAATGTATGGGATGGAATGATCTTGTTATATTTAATTTATGGTTATACCCTTTTTCACTAGGCCCACAGATTTATACCTAATCAGTTGAATGACGTTTAAAAAGCCCCATAATTTAATAAAAAAATAAATTTTCATAATAAGTGAGAGATATTTGCGAGGATTTTATCTTTGATCTAGGAGAATTAAGGCTTTTAATGATTTCTACATAATATCATGTTTTATACTGTTAATAAGGGTCGTGAGTTGTGAGTATAACCCAAATGAAAAGAACAAATATTACCTGGTTAGTAAGTCTCCAAAAGCCATTTTTGGTACAGGTGTACGGTTCCACAGTGCGGCAAATATCGTCTAGCAGCTTAACCGCATCTATTGCGTTGTCAATGTTTTCGCAGTCCTTAAAATTATATGTAATATTATAAAATCATCAAACAATTTTGTTTTTGTAAAATTCCAGCACAGGTCCGACACAGATAGAAAATATAATAATTCGTGTTGAAAAAAGATCATTGCTCTAGCTTTCTTAACCAGGGAGAAAATTTTGAAGATGGAGCAATGATTTTTTCAACACAGATTATTATTATTTTTATCCGTGTCGGACCGTTTTGATTTTTTTGATATTGTTTTTTTCAAAGACGCTAGAGCCCATCAAAAATTTCCAAAAACGGCCTTATTATGGTGCAAAAAAGGTGTGGTATTGAAAATTGGTAACAATTAGGGAAAAAATCTAAACGGTCCGACATAGATTATTTCATTGTAATTCAGATTCTCAAATTTCGTTACGATTAAGTAATTAAGTTTTGAGGGACGAAACAGTCGAGAGCGGAATCTCGATTTCAAAGATTTTTTTCTCAATATCTTTTAACTGATAAACTGAAATAGATACCATACACTAAAGAAAAAGAATTTCGACGGGTACCTCGGCGGTCGGGGTGGTGTAGCGGTCGAACACGTCAGCCGCGTTAGCTGGAGACCCGGGTTCGATTCCCGGCTTCGCCACCAGTGGGCTTGATCGCTTTTTCTTTAGTGTATGGTATCTATTTCAGTTTATAATTTATATATAGTAGTGTTAGATACTACTTAAAAAAACAAATCAAAAAATATTTCATAAAATAATTTGATTTGTTCCCTACATCGATCTTTTAACTGAGTTGTTCTGAATGAACAATTTTTTTTCTAAAAATCTAGTTAAAATTCCCAAATTGAAAGGGAAATTCCTATCCATTTTAGCATTTTCGCTCCTGTAGCATCTAAATTATGACAAATGATTGTCGTCGGGTCAACGATTGTCACTTCGTCATAAAAGTCTCGTACACAAAATTACACCCCGCAGCCCGCACCTTCAGAATGAACCCCGACACACCGTCAAGGATAGCGTTGGTGACGTCAGAGACCTCGTTGCTTGCGATCACTCCATAGCGGACGGCGTTTTGCATTACACCGCCAGATATGTATATTGGTTTTCCTGCCTGGAAATTGTTCAAAAACAGTTAAGGTGGCTCGCTTTCCATACAAAAAACATCTACCATTTATTTAGTCACCGCACACTACAACTAAATAAAAATATGCGCATACATCTACTATACATTATCCGTCGTCGCGGTAGTGAATGAAATACATTGTTTCATACAGAAATCATGGACAAATCCAAGTGAATTTTTTATTAATTTTACGTAAATGTGCGTGCCAAATTTTGTGTACAGACACAGAGCCGTCATATTTCGCGCATTTTTAATTGACATTGTCATCAGTGACACTTGGCTCTTGACAAGTAATTATTAAAGATATTGGTTTAGTTAACTCAAGCAGACTCAGAAATAATGACGCATTTTGTCAATAAAGATACATATCGTATATTTCGGCACTGCTAATGTAAATCGAAATGGCGTCTTGGTCAAATGCACCGATTATGAAGCAGGAGATCTTGAGTTCCAACCCGCAGTTTTTTTTAATCATTTGAACTTTTTTTGCATTTTTTTTTATATTTTTTAAATGGAATATTTGACTATTATTATATTGCTTTCCTATTTTTTATTTTCATACAAAAATACAATACAATCCTTTATTATGCCTTTGTTGATAAAATAAAATATTACACGTCTGGTATAATACATTATACATAGGTCATAGTGTGGGCATAGTATTAGTAATGTATTGCATTTACTGAGCTGATTGACCTATGTTATTGTTGTGTGAATGTTTTTCTTCAACAACTAAATGGTTATACCTATACAAGAATATAATAGCAAGAATATGGGTAGCTTTTGCACATTGTAATTTTTCCTCAGTCACCCGTTGACCACGAACGCTGTAAAGTGTTCGAAACATCGGGATGAATTTTAAACTCATTATACGCGATTTAATCCGTTTTCATAGTTTTTATTTCATGAGTAACTATCGCGGTAACTGAAGACAATATTAACTAAATGGTTACAAAGAATAATTATTATCAAATTATCATCAATATAATCTGGTCCAGGCAGGCAATTATGGTCGCGCAATAAATGATAAAACATCTGGCCGTCCCTATAATCGCACTTACTAATAGTGCGACAGGGACGGCCTGATATTTTATCGTCTATCGCGCGACCATGCTACCCGTGCTGTACTAGCTTTTTCCCGCGGCTTCGCTTGCGTTAGAAAGAGACAAAAGTAGCATATGTCACTCTCCATCCCTTCAACTATCTCCACTTAAAAAACATGTCAATCCGTCGCTCCGTTTGGCCGTGAAAGACGGACAAACAAACAAACACACATTATCTTTGGTGAAACAACGAATTCTTCCACTTCAGATTATAGAGTAACCAGCTTTTCCCATTTATAATAAACTAGCTTTTGACCGCGGCTTCGCTCGCGTAAGAAAGAGACAAAAAGTAGCCTATGTCACTCTCCATCCCTTCAACTAAATCCCCTTAAATAATCACGTCAATTCGTCGCTCCGGTTTTGCCGTGAAAGACGGACAAACAAACAGACACATACCCTTTCCCATTTGTAATATTAGTATGGATTTGACATTATTTGACATTATTATTTATATTTAAATAATTATATATGTATAGCCCAATTTCGTCGGGAACAGCGTGTTATGTAATAGCGTCGTTGGTGTACAGTCGTCTGTCACGCCGTGAAGGTGCGTTCGATTCCCAGGATTCTATAAACTTTTTGTATTTTTTTGGATATAAATTTCGTATTTTTTATTGACCTAGCAAGAATGGAGAGCCGAAGGTATCAATTTTATCTTAGAGAACATATTGATTTTTTTATTGTCATTTTGATTTTCTATTTATTAAGTTGAGATATAAAACACAACTTTTAATACCCTCGCTAAATATAATATTTTATCCAAATTACTCCTTAGATAAAAAAAGTCCACTTGAGTTTTTAATGCATTACGTTACTCAGTTAACTATTGCATTTTCATTTACTAATTTAAGATTTCAAAAGCGATTTGAATACCCTTGCTCCATCGAAAATAAACAATTAGAAAAAAAAAATCATTCGAATCGTAGTTTAGAAACTAAAATTTATCTATACTTTTTGGAATTTTTTAAAATATCAGATTAGGATAATTATGTTAGAAATTCTGAGTTCGACGAACCCAAAAATTATTACCATGTAAGAGAATAGGTTTTTTATCTTTTTTTTTGTGGAAAACGCTCAGTAACTACTGTACGAGTACATATACATTTGTATATAATAATAAAACAAAAAATAGTGTCTCATAGTGTTGTGTTCCTGCCGGTGAGTAAAGGCTGCCAGAGCTCAACGAGGTTGCGGGATGCTGACGACAGGAGGACTTACGGAACTAATTTGTTCCGTCTATTGTCCTTTGAGTCGTCGGCAACCCAAACCCTCCTTTGAACTTGTACACTCCTTTTTGCTGTGCACACGCAGCAAAGGGGAGTGTACAAGTTTCTAATGGGGCGGCAACGCGCATGCGACACTCTTTGAGTTGCAGGTGTCCATAGGTTACGGTGACCGCTTTCCATCAGGTGGACCATATGCTTGTTTGCCACCGACGTAGTATAAAAAAAAAAGAGAATAAGTCCTGGATTCGAACCCAGTACTTCCATGCAAATCATTCGATGGCACGTATTTACCGCAAGGCTATTTAAACAAGCTGTCACCGCGTGAAATTATCGACTAGAAGGAATACAGAAACACTGTTTGTATGTGTGAGTGGTACTTAAAAATAGTGTAAAATAGTAAATTTATCTACATTAAGGGGATTAACGTTACAATGAGAAGTTGAATGTTTGTTGTAATACGTCAATTTTAATATTAAATGTTCGCGAAGCATAATTGAAAGTATATAAATGCCTGTACGACTCCACAAAAAAAATAAGACTGGTAATTTGCAGATTAACGCCATCTAACGCAGCCTGAGCTTCGGGTAACCTAGGCGAGCCACCTTAAAACGTTTTATCATTTTTGCTGATCAATCTTAATGTACGGTCAACCAATTTGAACCAGAACCCTGTCTCATTTAAACCGTGTTATATTTGCCATAAGAAGTCACATTGCCGTTTACTGTGCAAAGGTTCTACAGTGGCCTAGGATTCAAATTGGTTGACTGTACAGCCAGCAAACTCGACAGTTTGGAACGTCCGAATGCTTTGTTGATTGTTCATTAACCATAATAATTTCATGAAGCAGGAATTGTTTGAAATTAACTTTTTCACATTTCAAAAACGAATGAGAAAGTTGCATATTATTCACAAGGGAAATATAAATAATACCAGATTTATCTTGTTAGTTATCTTACGTTGGCCGGATGATTTTATAATCATAAATATTTTTTTTGTAATAATTTAACATCTATCAATCCGGCACGGAATAGAAATATCTGTATAACATAAAGCTATTTTGTATCTAAATGTACACATTTTTTTGTTAAAATGTAAATCCATACTAATATTATAAATGGGAAAGTGTCTGTGTCTGTTTGTTTGTCCGTCTTTCACGGCAAAACGGAGCGACGTATTGACGTGATTTTTTAAGTGAGGATACTTAGTTGAAGGGATGGAGAGTGACATTGGCTACTTTTTTAACCGCCTTCCAAATCTCAAAGGAAGGGGTTCTCAATTCGTCTGTTTTTTTTTAATGTTTGTTCCTCGATATCTCCGTCGTTACTGGACCGATTTTAAATTTTTTTTTATTGAATGTATATGCATACAGATTGGTCCTATTTTTCTCAGAATCCAGTTCTGGTGGTGGGATCCTGGAGAAATAGAGGGAACTCCTCAAATCTGAAAGGCATACATATGGTGATTTTTGTGTTTTTAAAGGAACATGGATTTACGGAGCATGCATTTACGTACGGAACAGTGACATTTGGTGCAGTGGAACTCCTGATGGTGGTCAGAATGGAACTCCTCAAATCTGAACGGCACACTTATAGTGACTTTGGTATTTTTATAAGAACAGCATGCACTTACGTCCAGAACAGTGACATTTGGTGCAGTGGAACTGCTGATGAAGAGTGAGCCGCCCCTGGTTAGAGTTCCGTTCTGATAATCATTCTCATCTGTAAGTACTTCAGAATCATCCAAATTTCAAAATTGGTTCAGAAATGACGGAGATATCGAATAACAAACATTAAAAAATATACAGACGAATTGATAACATAATCCAACATTTGAAAGTATTTATCACCAGAACCCCAAAGGAAGGTGGTTTTTTTTCTTAAAAATTATGTCTCTTTAGAACGCTCCGCTTCCCTAAAATAGGGGGTGAAAGTTTGTACGGAGCATTCCACAATTTTCGAATTTAACGCGAGTGAAACCGCGGGAAAACGCTAGTTTTCATATAAATAAAAAAAATATACACTCAAAAACTCCTATAGGTAGCTGCACTATAGGTAGCTCCGTAACAATAACCAATACTGTTATTCCAACACCATAATATAATGCCGTACAAACTTGTATTGAAACTTGCAGTCATAATCAAATCATTCTCGAGCCAGTGTTACTTAAGGGGCTACTAAAGGAGCGACTGACAGCTCATAGGCCACGCTTGTCAATTACCTCAGCCCCCGCAAGCACGCACACATAGAAGCGCCGAAATGCGTTCCGCGGAGCAATAGCCCAGCTAAAGCTCCATCTAGCTTCATAAATGTAAACTACAACTATCGGCAGTCAGCCAAAGAAAAATATTTCGGCAAAATGACATTGACAATTTCACGCTTCACAGATGGCGTTGTAACTAATATTGTATTCAATTCATTCGCCCAATGTCAAATAACAAAACGAATGGTTCTTAATGTTTCTATCAAAGCTACTATACGTTACTATAGCTTATGGAGTTTTTTCTACACTCCATATTATGCGCCTTAGGAGATTTATAGAGACAGCTATATATATAATATCTATATTAACGAATTATTCTTGGGTATAGGTTTAAGTAGTTTATTTAACCCCTCTTACAAATAACATTTCCTTGCTACCTAGGTATCTAAATCGCGTTGTATTTTTTTTATTGTTTTGCAATACTTACTTTACTTACCCTTTGGAATATACCATACGTTCTGCAACACTGCTAGCCCCGTGATGTAGGTAAGTGCGTTTTCACATTATCCTATCCGATATCACATGTAGGACCGATATCCCATATATTTACGCCGTCATCTTTAAATTTTTCCTTGTACTTCTTTCCTATATCCGATGTCAGATTGGATAATGTGAAAACGCACTACGTACCTACAGCGAGTCACTAGCCCCGCAATTCCCGTTTAGTTTGTACATTTGGATCACGTCTCTGATTTGGATAAAAATTGGTAGGCTGATAGTCCATGATGCTGAGCAAGATTCACTAGGTTTCCCAAAATGTCCTAGATTGATTGTATGAAACTTTCCTTTTTTGTTACCGAAAATGCATAGAAATCTGGTAACAACAAAGGAAGGTTCTTGCTCAGCATCATGGACTCTATCAGCCTACCAATTTTTATCCAAATCGGAGACGTGATCCAACTGTACAAACTTAATGGGAATTGCACAGCCGGCCTCTTCACCATTTTTTAGTTCTATTTTTCACACCCGTGGCGCAGCAGCTACCAGATCTTGCTATGCCACTATGCGAATACAGGTGATGCTATACGGAAACGGTCTAAGGAAACCTCTAGATTTGAAATTAATGAAAATTGGCGTAATTTACAGATTTTGCAAGAAAAAAACACTTCATTTTAATAACTGTCAAAATTAATTTTCTGAACTTTTTGCTGATACGGAATTAATATGAAATTGAGTCTCACTCAATTGTTCTAAAATGATCAATGGACTCTATTGTCAAATTAAAGGTGACAGCTAGTAACTAGAGTTGCCAAAAGCAACTGAGTAGCTACTGACGCCACGGCCAACTCATTTATTTACTTTACATATTTTTATCAGACTTAATAAAATTTTAATTCAAAATGTTCATGTTTCTCGAACAGTTGTCCCTTATGTTTTGTTTCTGAATGGTATATAGTACCTACATTACGATACAAGTGCAGAAACTCGTGTCGAATTTTTGACAGCTTGTTTAGGATTTCCTCTTCGCACGTGTATCGTACGATGTTTTTCAGTGCCTACCCTACATATGACCCTTTGAAATTTCGACCTGACAGAAATAGCCTGGTATGCGAACTTGTTCTGAAAAACACCATACATGTAAGAACTGAAATAGTAGGTACATTATTAACATTTGGCATTTTCGCGAGAATAATCACCAAAAATATTTTTTCTAAGGTAGGTAAAATTTATGGTTTTCCTACTCAGAATCACGAGCCCTTTCGATCTGGGGCAAAAAACAAGAGATAAAAAAATGGTCCCGAAATTTTCTATTATTTCGCATACTTTTCACTTTGTAACCGCAGCACAAAGTGTTTGAAAAATGGTAACGAAGTGGGAAAAATTAAGTTTTTTTTGCAAATTCAACAAGCTGCAAATTCCACTTCATGCCAATTGAAATTTAAGAAAATTCATCTTTAGGTATACAAATTCGTCATTTTAACACAACATGCTGCAAATACTTTTTTTTTTGCAAATGCAACATTTCAGAAATTCAACTTCTGGCTGGACACCACCTCAACTCACTGGCACCTCAGATACTACGCGAAGACCAATCAACATAGACTTACATTAGATTATAATTATATTGTCTTCGGTTAGGACGATAGTTATTTATTACTCATGAAATAAAACTAGCTTTTAATGTCGTCGTCGGAAAACATCAGGATATATTTATAAGTAAATTAATTATACGCGATTTAATCTCTTTTCATTCTTAGAAAGAACGTTGAGTTTGCGGTCCCTTCATTGTTACACGGATCCGAATTAGGGTCCATGTAATGAACGTCCGTGTACCCGTGTTACGTCGTATGTCCAAATTCATGGAATTTAATTTTGAAATGAATATTGCTAATCACAACAATAAATTGCTGTAATATTAAAAAAAAGATGATAATTGCTTATTATTAACAATAAATATGGCAGGGATGGAACTTGGCAGGAAGAAGAAGTACTAGCTTGTATAATTAATTAATTATGCAAGCGCTTATTGTTATGATTTTTTAATGTAAGGTACAGCGGGGCAAATCTCGACTGGGGGCAAATGTAACTGGTCCATTTTTTTCATGTTTTACAATGCTTGAATTATTAATTAGAGTGTCCACTGGGGGCGATACGGGATTTTGTCACTAAAATACCGGTTGAAAATAAGAATTTTCTGAATTCGAACGCGTGAGACTCAAAAGCTGGCCCGCTTATATATGGTAGGCGTGTGCAGTGGATCTATGTAGTATGTAGTACTATCATCATGTATGTAATAAATAAACGTTTCTTAGAAATAAACAGATTTTTTTTTATCATAATATAAAATGGATCAGTTACAATTTCCCCCCAGTCAAGATTTGCCTCTCTGTACCTTACCTGGTACTATGATTATAACAGATATACCCATTTTAGACTAGCGGTCCCGTATGGTATCACTTAAATTCATTTGATTAAATTGATTGAAGTTTGTGTGTCTTGTAATTCGATAAAAGCTACTAACATTACGTACACTTTGTTTTATTGTAAATTATTAATTTTCTGTATTTACATTACAATTAGGGAACAAATCAAATTATTTTATTGAATATTTTTCGATTTGTTTTTTTTTTTTCAAGTAGTCACACTAGTTCACACTACTATATATAAATTTAAATAGATATCATATACGAAAGAAAAAACGACAGGGCCCACCAGGGGCCACTGGTGGCTGAGCCGGGAATCGAACCCGGGTCTTCAGCTTACGCGGCTAACGTCCTTACCACTAGACCACTCGCCCGCCCCCGGGTGGCGCCTCCGGCTATATTTAAATTTTATTTAAATTTATAATTTCTTTATTTACATTAATTATCGCCTAGCCAACTTACTCCGAAGATGGGGTAGGTTAACTAAGAGTCTGGAGTTTAGAAAATCGAATAGATACGTGTTATAATTGCAAATAAATACTTGCGTCAAAAATAAAGGGTTTAGAGACCCGAATAGTTCTTCTATCTGTAACAACAATTATTTTCATTAAATTGATTCAAACATCAAAGATATATGAGCTGAAGCCAAAAGTTAGTCAACTATCCCCGGTCTCCCCTAACCTACTTTTTAGGGTTCCGTAGTCAACTAGGAACCCTTATAGTTTCGCCATGTCTGTCTGTCCGTCCGTCCGTCCGTCCGTCCGTCCGTCCGTCCGTCCGCGGATAATCTCAGTAACCTTTAGCACTAGAAAGCTGAAATTTGGTACCAATATGTATATCAATCACGCCAACAAAGTGCAAAAATAAAAAATGGAAAAAAAAATGTTTTATTAGGGTACCCCCCCTACATGTAAAGTGGGGGCTGATATTTTTTTTCATTCCAACCCCAACGTGTGCTATATTGTTGGATAGGTATTTAAAAATAAATTAGGGTTTACTAAGATCGTTTTTTGATAATATTAATATTTTCGGAAATAATCGCTCCTAAAGGAAAAAAAAGTGCGTCCCCCCCTTCTAACTTTTGAACCATATGTTTAAAAAATATGAAAAAAATCACAAAAGTAGAACTTTATAAAGACTTTCTAGGAAAATTGTTTTGAACTTGATAGGTTCTGTAGTTTTTGAGAAAAATATGAAAAACTACGGAACCCTACACTGAGCGTGGCCCGACACGCTCTTGGCCGGTTTTTATTAAATGTAGTCTAACATGTCTACCTATTACATAATATTATGTTGAAAAGGTCTGTTTGTTAATAAATAATTATAACAGATTTTTATAGTATTTTCTTACTTTTACCAGGGGCGGCTCACTCCGCGCTTTTATCGCCGCGCTACAAGTACATGTCGGCGGCCGCGAATTCGCGGCCCATTCAGTGGTGACGACTTTCGCGCCGCGCAATAAAATTCAATGTCGCCTGCTCGCGTGCGGTCCGTTTGTTAATGTAGGTAAAAAATTAGAATGGCGGCATTTTGTGGACATCAAAGGAGTGAGCCTTCTGTACTTGTACTATTATACATTCTGTGCTTTTACCTCTGTGCGAGGCTAGCGGTCTCATATGGTACCAGCAATCATTTCAAAAACCGAAGGTCACACATTTTTTTACTCAAATATTGTTACCTTTAGTCAAATAAACCATAGATATATTTAAAGAACTACAAACATTGGTTTTAACAAAAAACACTCACTCAATGGGGCTAAGTATCTTGATTGTGTACACTTATGAGGACACCGTGAATCAATATACATTTTAAATAAAGAATAACGATTAAATGGCGGTATGGTTTCAGTCGTTGGAGGTATACATACAGTACCTGTACAAGATAAAATATACTACTGTGTATAATGTATAATACAAACTATGCCAAGCATAACCAAATAAGGATGTAATTCTGAAAATAAGTGATTGAAATAAACAATTTGGTAGTTATGTTGTTTTATTTTATATGTATTCAAGGAGATGAAGAATACAGGTATGCTATGTGCAAATTTCTTTTTTGATGATTTTTAATTGCAAGAATCCATTTGACCTCAATGGTCTGGAATCCAATTAAAATCGTAGGCAAGCTCGGGTGCCAAGTAAATGATATTATAAGATTAGGAATAATAGGAATGCATCCTTATAATTAACGTAACTAAGAAAACACCGTGTAGAATATTCATATGTCTTGAGAGAATCTGTATCTCTCTCAGTTTTTCTCACTCAGAAGGTGGATCTTCAACACGTCTCGGGTAGTCCGGCGGTTCCTCTTTCTGCAGCCAAGATGAAAGCGAAACCTTGTCCTGATTGTTGACATTTAACTGAAAGTTTAAAGAAATTTAGTAGGTAGTAAAATCACGTTTTTAAAACAAAGATGTCAAATCAGGTAAACAGCTGAACATAAAAAAATCTCTTTAATCGAACTGAAAGAGAGAGAGGCTTCATAACAACAAAAATAGGGTGTGAAATTATTGAGGAATTCGATACGACTGGACGATAATTTCAAGAACAGAGGATTGAGGCCTAAATTAATAAGTAGTTATGACATGAATGCTAATTGTTACCAGAACTGGTTTCAGACAATACGTATGTTGTCCCATAAACATAGTAAAAAATCTAGGTATTAGGAACCCTTTTACTCAAAAACTGTCCGTAGTTGAAGCTGTAGACAGATCCTTAGTCATTAACATATTATCTTCATCAATTTTCACAGCTAGGTAGTACCTATCTAGTACGTATAGAGTACCTATCTCTGCTGACATTAGAATCCCCTTAGTCAAAGTCCAATCCATCAGAAAGGTATTAATTTTATTTATTATTTTAAGCCAAGCTCAGTTTAGTCAAGACTAATTTAAAACTGTAAATTAAACATAAACGCACTGGCTAGCTCAAACTAACGTACAAGGTAAATCAACTGATGATTATTTTATTTTACATTTTGTCAGAGTTTCGTTTCCTTTCAACCCCTTATTTGCCAAGTCTGGCATAGAAACATGAGTAGTTTCATGCGCTCTGCCTACCTCTTTATGGGATACAGGCTGATTGTATGTATATTTGTAAATATTATTTTATGTAAACTTTATTGCACAATTCATTAAAAAAGTACAAAATTCGAACTTATTTACTGACAAGTTTTATGTGATAGATCAGTAAAAAACCTGAAGCTGTAAAAACAACCTAACAAAACCATCATATTTAGAATAAAACTGATGTAATATAAAACAAAATTAAAGTTTTTGAAATATAGAACGTTAACTAAGGTTTTTTTAGCAAAGTTATTTTTTAATCTTTAGTATAGTATGATTTAGGGAGTGTACAAGTTTGTAATGGGGTGGCAACGCGCATGTGACACTCTTTGAGTTGCAGGCGTCCATAGGTTACGGTAACCGCTTTCCATCAGGCGGACCGTATGCTTGTTTGCCACCGACATAGTATAAAAAAAAAAACCTAAATTATTTAGTTAAATTGATAACCAAGGTACAAATTTTGTTTAGTTTTTTTTTATATTGTGAGATGTGTATCATAACCTAGAGGAACTACACTGTTCAGTTTTATAAATAGTGGCTAAAAATTAGTGGAAATTAATTTATGAAATAAAAGTTTATCATAATACAGACTTAGGTTCGTTTAGCATGTCGTGTACTGGATATAATGAACTAATAAATATTATGCATTGTTTGTATAAAATCCTTTAACTGATGGTATCTGAAATAAAAACTAAGGTACACAGTAAATATAGACTAACTTAAAAATAACCAAATAATCCACCAAAATGAATTCCCACGGGAAGTACGAGTAATTAGTCAACTATGCCTATTACATCAATATTACTCGCTAAATTCTTTGGCCAAGGAATGGACCAAGCCTAGGGTTTCCTAGTACTATCGAAGAGGACCTTCTTTATATATTATCTGAAGTAACTCTCTTAACTTCACCATACCAGTCCAGTCTACTACATATTAGTAATGACCAATCCTTCTAAGTAGTACTAGTACCTATCAAATACCGGAAGCGATGTTATGCCTTATCGTATACTCCTTATGCTAAGAAATGATGATGGTTACACGTCGTCCTGTAGAAACAAACCCATTCGTTGTTTGTGAAATTTCTTAAAAATATTTATTAACATGTAAATATTTGTCTCTTAACTATTTAAAAACGCACTATAGAATAAATAGCTTTTTGGTTTTTCACCGGGCAAGTTGCCCAGAGATTCCTTGTACTTACTTACTTACTTACTTTTACAGACATGATTTATGTTTTAGTTATGAAGATGACGGTTAATGCAGTACAAGGATATTTTCTATACCATCTTCGATTCCTATTTCTATATACCTCTATATAGAAAAAAATGGAGTAGGTATATATAATTGGTCGCTTATCTACCTAACAAATAAATAAAAAGTGGTAACGGTTCGGGAATCAGCAGATATCACATACGTCAGTATACCACAGGTCGATATTCAAGTCTCTACAGTTTTTATTGCATTTTTCTAAACACTCTCTCATCCGTCACTATCCGATGACATCACGGCGCTTTTTAGTGGCAAGGACGAACCTGTTTAGTCGGACCTCATTACAGTCTTCTAATCACATGTAAAAGCTACCACATAAGTACCATTCTTTAACACATGAGCTTCTTCTACTCCATGCTTTTAACATTGTGCTTAAAACTATAAACTTAAAACTATACATACATACATACAACATACATACAATCACGCCTGTATCCCATGAAGGGGTAGGCAGAGCACATAAAACTACTCAACTCCTCTACTTAAAACTATGTGTATATTAAAAGACGTAGTACCTTGAAGTTTCTGGGCCTTATAGTATTGTTCGAAAATAAATGAATATTCTATTTCGGAACACCTGAACCTTGCAAAAAAAATTTACCGGATTATCAAATGAAAGTAAGAAAACTAATTAACGTTTGCCTCCTAGATACCAAGACCTGTTCTCTGTCAAAAGAAAAAGGTACCCGTTCTAAATGTCTGCTTGTGTATTCGTGTAGTCCCGGCAGTGCTAAGTTGCCGAGGTACCGAACCCGTCCTTTACAGAATGATTTACATTCCTCACTGTTATAAAATTAAAAACGCATCCATTCTACTGTACGTAGAAAGCAAACTGGACTGTACTTAGAATCCGTGAATCCGGACATATTAAACTTGGGTACCCGGACCTTGATAACACGGACCTAGCCACAAATCCGGATTTATATAACACTACATAAAAGCGAGCCAGGCACCTCATACACGAAACGCACATGCGACTGCGATCGATACTGAAGAAATAATAAACTTTAATGTTTAGAGACACATGAAATGATGACGACCGGTCTGGCCTAGCGCGTAGTGACCCTGCTACGCCGCGGTCCCGGGTTCGAATCCCGATAAGGGCATTTATTTGTGTAATGAACACAGATATTTGTTCCTGAGTCATGGATGTTTTCTATGTATATATTTATATAATTAAGTATATCGTCGTCGCCTAGCACCCATAGTACAAGCTTTGCTTAGTTTGGGGCCAGGTTGATCTGTGTAAGGTATCCCCCAATATTTATTATTTATCTATTTATTTACATACACACAAACGCATAAATGAGCAAATCCCTAACATGAGCTATGTGTCACTGAAGGGCTCCTAATCGGATCATCATCAGCAGTTCTTTCATCAATCTCTTAACACTAGCTATGCGTTTTTGAGGAGTTCCGTTCTGATCATCATCAGTTCCACTTCGTCAAATGTAAGTCCTTGTCCTTATTCATAATCCAAAACATTAGAGAGACTTTGGTGATAATACAAAAGTCACTACAAGTGTGCCGTTCAAATTTGAGAAGTTCCCTTGATCTTTCATGGATTGGTATCCAAAAGAGATCACCAAAACTCCAGCATGATCGAAATCTGACTTGAAACCTCAAAGTGCTTAAAAAACTTAACTCGTTAAATTCGTCGTTGAAGAGTTCCGCTCTGATCATCATAAACTGTTCCACTTCACCATATGTGACTGTTTTGAATGGAAATGCATGATGTTCTAATAAAACACAAAAATCACTATATATTATGCGCCTTTCAGACTTTAGGAGTTTTCTCGATTTCTCCAGAATCCAATTATCAGAACTGGCTTTCAATAATATGTACATACACTAAAAAAAAAAAAATCGAAACCTGTCTACTTAGTAACAAACATCAAACATTACACACGAATTGATAAATGATAACCTCCTCGAAATTTGGAAGTTGGTTAAAAACACAAGTTTTTAAAATTGATAATTAAAACTAGGTACCTTATATTATTTAAATTACCTTTTACAATTTTTTTTATACCACGTCGGCGGCAGGTAAGAGGAAAAGAGGTCACCGGAAACTATGGACACCTGCAACTCAAGGGGTGTCACATGCGCGTTGCCGACCCATTAGAAACTAAGTACACTCCTTTTTTAGGGTTCCGTAGTCAACTAGGAACCCTTATAGTTTCGCCATGTCTGTCTGTCCGTCCGTCCGTCCGTCCGTCCGCGGATAATCTCAGTAACCGTTAGCACTAGAAAGCTGAAATTTGGTACAAATATGTATTTCAATCACACCGACAAAGTGCAAAAATAAAAAATGGAAAAAAATGTTTTATTAGGGTACCCCCCCTACATGTAAAGTGGGGGCTGATATTTTTTTTCATTCCAACCCCAACGTGTGATACATTGTTGGATAGGTATTTAAAAATGAATAAGGGTTTACTAAGATGGTTTTTTGATAATATTAGTATTTTTGGAAATAATCGCTCCTAAAGGAAAAAAAAGTGCGTCCCCCCCCCCTCTAACTTTTGAACCGTATGTTTAAGAAATATAAAAAAAATCACAAAAGTAGAACTTTATAAAGACTTTCTAGGAAAATTGTTTTCAACTTGATACGTTTAGTAGTTTTTGAGAAAAATACGGAAAACTACGGAACCCTACACTGAGCGTGGCCCGACACGCTCTTGGCCGGTTTTTGAAGAATCCATACTGTAGTTCATCGGAAATACCAAAACTATGCTTTATTTCGTGCTACCCTAATAAAGAATTCTGGTAGTGATCGCATATACATCGATAAGACCGCCTGTTGCTGCCTTTATTTTCAATGTAATTCTGTTATTAAATTTGTAAACCTGTTATCTTTGTGGGGCAATAAAGAAGATTAACTTATTTACTTACTTAAAAAGTAAAGTAGTGTGTAAGTGCGTTTTCACATTATCCGATCCGATATCGGATGTAGGAAAGATTTCAAAATAAAAAAATCAAAGATGGTGGCGTAAATATACGGGACATGGGCCATCCCATCGGACCCATGTCCGACATCCGATATCGGAACGGATGATGTGAAAACGCACTAAGAGAAACTATGTAAGAGACATAGAGTCATCGAGTATTTTGCCGAACACGCAGAAAATAGACGGGCCGAACCGCACCAGAAAGGTTCCTTTTGTGCCTATGTTTGGTATGAAACCTTAAAAAAGAGAAAGCCAATTCTTAGGTTTATTTTACAGTTCTGGATTAAGCTTGAGTTTAGCTATATATAAACAATAATAATAACATTTGTCGGACACTATCCCGGCGAGTCACTCGGGCACATTGCACAGACATGACCTCATAACTAGGATAATTCACCAGCAGTTAGTATTTTCCATACAATCTTGTGGACCGCGAAGTACCGTACTACAAGTAGGTACTTACCTGCGCCAGTTCTCGAAAATGGTCGAGATACTTGGTTGATTCGACGATCATCGTCGTTTCGGCGAACGATCTCATAGGCAAAAGTGAGCGACACTCGCTAGGGGTGAGATGCAGAAGGCGGTACTCCTGTACACGGCGCGTAGGTCGGTCACCTTGGGCCTTGCCTGCCCCGCTGCTGGATGTATTTAAAAAATAACCATGTACCTGGAGTCTGTCTTTTCCCTTTCTTATACCATTGTTTTTGTATCTTTTGTATTTTTAGCATAAGCTACAGAAAATATTTTGACATACCAACGTCAACGAGTTTTAATCACAGACAACCGCAGAACAGAAAGATCACTGCACAGACCATACAGGTTGTTTGATAGCGAAGTACGTACTAAGTAGAAAATATCAAAGAATTATAGCAGAGAACGACATAATTACTTATGTTTTAATAGCCAAGCTGAAACGGCAGATTTAACATTTTAAAATTGTACTGAAACACATCCAACTTATCAGTACGTATAAAACCAAGAGTCGTTTATGTAAATGGCCTTGGAGATGATGAAATGAGAAAATGAGCCAAATAAATATCTGTAAGTACTCCTCACACTAATAAATACCCTTGGCGGGATTCGAACAAGGGACATCAGCTTTAGCAGGCCGGCAGGGCCAGTCCAATCCAATATGTACAAGGATTACACTCCAGAGTTGTGGGTTCAAATCCCGTTGCGTGGCCAACCAACTTAAACATTGTAATTTTTTTTATTGCAATATCTATTCTTATTTTTCAATGAATGTATTTTTTTATTTTTGTTTTATTTTATTTCACTTATAATTGTGTAAATTATGTACAACACACAAAACAACATTGTATACATTAGGTTAGGCTCCCTCAGAAAAGGTTTTCTTCTTTTGAAGATGAATTAATATTAATTTCTTTATTTTATAATTTATTTGGTATAATAAGAAAGAAAAAAAAACAAAAAGTAGAAATTTCGAAATAAAATGGAAAAAAATCACCTAGAAGTTAGCAAATTTAGCTGATGGCTGGTACCACAGGGCCACGGACACATTATCATTCCTGTCGAAATTTCATAGCATCTTGTAACTCAAATAGTATAGAGTTTGACGTAGCTTTGGCTATACGCACACATGCGTATATATAATAAATATACAAAATGAACGTAGTTTATGGAAAAGGATCTAACCCACAAACATTGCCAATAGAATTTAAACTTTCTGACAATAACAATAGTCATTCATTTCAATGGCAATTTTATGGAGATAAATCCTTTTCGCTAAACTACGTCCAAATTTTCGTAATTATAAATTGTCAAAAACGCTGCGCGATTTGACATAGGTCTTGCCTCCTCGAGGCCCGCCGGCCGTCTGACATTTTTGACAATAAGGACACATATTGTATACGATTGACGTATGAAAGAAAGAGAAACGAAACCGCATAAAATGGCCGTTTTCTGTTGAATTCATGATATCGTAAATGATGATAAATCTTTGTATATACGATAATAAAAAATATTTCCTTCTACGAGAGACTAGATAATTTGGAAACCTTCACTTTAAAGTAGGTTAGACTGATTAAAGTTGCATATTTTTTTCACAATGTTAGTTAAACGAAAAATTAAGGCCTTACTTTGGATTAAATTTCTATCGAGAAAATTGTAAGCATTCGTGTTTCGAGCTGTACAAAAATTTCAATCATATAGTCAAGATATACATATCCAAAAATCAGATCTCTAGGTTTCCGGGGCTAAGCACACCAGTGAATCTAAAATCCTAATATTTATCGATGCATGGCCTTAATTAATTCAACTAGAGTTCGAGGAGGAGTTTACTGCGAACTACCTATTGTAGTCTTGAGTTGAATGCCCAGTGAAAATTAAAGGAAACATTTAAACTTTACTGAGTATTTAATAACTATAAAAAAATAAATTGAAAAACCTCCGATCGCGATATAGTAGACCGATTTTCATGAAACATGGCTAAGAACACTCCCAACTAACTCAGCTTTCAGACAAAAAAAAAACTAAATCTAAATCGGTTCATCCGTTCGGGAGCTACTAAGCAACAGACAGACACACACACACAGACAGACGGACAAACAGACAGACAGACACGTCAAACTTATAACACCTCGTCGTTTTTGCGTCGGGGGTTAAAAGAAAGGCAATACAAATATAGAAACACGCTGTTATATCTAGCTCTTACGGCTCAGCCACATTGGTCTAAGCGCGACAGCGGTGAGCGGCGGCCATACATTGGAGCGAGACACAGCGGTGGGACTTTTCATTCACTCGTATGACTGCCGCTCGCCGCTGCCGCGCTTAGACCAATGTCGTGGCTGAGCCGTTAGAAATAAGATCGTGTCAGACATTTTCGAGCCCTTCTCTCTTTGTGCAGTGATACTGCCGCTGACTGTACATTTATTATGATTATGTTATTAAGTTTTAACCCCGACGCAAAAACGACGGGGTGTTATACCTATGTTTGACGTGTCTGTCTGTTTGTCTGTCTGTCTGTGGGTGTGTGTCTCTGGCATCGTAGTTCCCGAACGGATGAACCGATTTAGATTTAGTTTTTTTTTATTTGAATGCTGAGTTAGTCGGGAGTGTTCTTAGCCATGTTTCATGAAAATCGGTCCACTATGTCGCGGTCGGGGGTTTTTTGAAAATTTTAATTTTGTGATTAGGTTAGTTACCTGTAGACATTTTCCTATAACCCACTTCTGTATGGTGTTCAATCTGTGTTTATATGTAGTGCTCACTTCGTACGGTAGAAATTCTCTTAATAGTATGATTCCATCGGATTCCTGAAAACGATTTTAGAGGCTGGTAATTATTAAATTATTTTTTATCAGATTTATAGGTACCGTCTCCATCAGCTACATCAGTCTACTACACACGTCACTTCAGGCCCCGTAGCCGAATGGCATTTTTGCGACGCGAAATAAAAACGAAACGCCGCGAAATGTAGTCTGGCTCTGTCGCACCAATACGCAAGAGCGATAGAGATAGATAGCTACGAAAAAGATATTATAGTGAGGAATCGTGAGCGTTTGTGCATTCGGCTACGAACACTGGTCTCTATTATCAGAGTTAGGATGCCATTCCACCAGAGATGTGCTACGCTACGTTGCTATGGATGCATCTGGCCCCGTAGCCGAATGGCATTTCTCCGACGCCAAACGAAAGCGATACGCCGCTGGCTCTGTCGCGCCAATACGCAAGCGCGATAGAGATAGATATCTATTAGCGCTTCGTTTCGTGAGCGGTTCGTGAGCGTTTGTGCCATTCGGCTAGCCACCCTGATATCCAATCATTTTTGGTCCACATAGCATAGCACTGTTAGAAACGGGTTCCACTAAGCTGTGACTTTTATATGGAAAGATGGTTGCCTTGGATACGTGCTATGGATGTGTGCTACGGATGCGTGTTATGGATACGTGCTACGGATGCGTTATATAGATGCGTGCTATGGATGATTGAGAGTCATATAGAAATAGTAGGCTCGCGTTTATCACCTGCCTGGCATAGCTGCCTCGGGCTGCGCATCTACCATAGTCTCGCATAGCTACGTAGATTTGTATTGGTGAGAACGGTCACTGAGTCTTCGCAGCATAGCATCTCTGGTGGGACCCTTAAAGTGCGTGTTTCGACATCTGTGAGCATTTTGCCTGCCGAACAACGAGACCTATTTTCATCATCATCATCATTTCAGCCATTAATTGCCCACTGCTGAGCATAGGCCTCCCTTCCTGTACGCCACTTATCCCGGTCCTGGGCTAATCTCATCCAGAAGTGCCCCTCAGTTTTTCGAACGTCCACCCAACGAGCCAACGGATGCCAGGCACTTCTTACATCTGATAGCTACCACCATTCGGTCAACATTTTGGTCCACCTAGACCTAATTTATTTGCGTCTTTGTAAACAGACTGTTTACTTACTTTTATTATTTCATCAATGTTATCAATAGCCTTTTCCGTGCTAATGCTGCACAGCATGATGGGGCGCCGAACTTTCTTGCTGATACACTTCTTTACTGTTTTGATTCCTTCTTTGTCTTCTACGTGGTTGAGAATGATTGCGTCGACCTTTAACATCAAGAACACATAACATTCCAAATATAAGCATACAGACCTTAGGGCCACTTGCACCAACGAAAATGGAGGCTTAACCCACCATTTTATATGGAATTTGATAGCCCACAAACCCTGAGTTAAGTGGTTGGTGCAAGTGGGCCTTATTGTCATTGCATTAAATAGTTGTAACTATAGGTATTATTGAAATGTTGGCTTGTACAGATGTTTGTGAACTCGAATGTACATGTACACGTACAGACTTATATGTTTGTGATATTATTTCAAGTTGTTTTGTACTATTTACGGTGCGACAAAACTATTATTTCTGCAACTTCTGTATACCAAAAAATTTTGATTTTAGTTTCTCAGCAATAAAAATTTCGCTTACCTGATTTTCTATGACAAATTTGATCACATTTGAGTCCCTTTTCGTAACGAATGGTCTCGTCGTTTTCAAACCTCGGAAACAAACACCGCATATGTGTCTCAATTTACCGGTTTTCATTACCAATGTCTTGATGCTCTTTGGGCTCACAATCTCAGTACAGACAAGACTGATTTCATCCCCGTCTATAGCTATCTCCATACCAACGTGAACTTCGCTAGCGAGGTTAGGATTATCAACGAATATTTTACTAGTGTTACATTTGTTGATGTATGCTGTATCGCATGTGAGCTGGACTACCGAATCTTTCTTTAGTACAATGTATGGAACGTCCTAAAATAAATTTAAAATTAGTTTTAATAATATGAGGATAGGAGCGAATGGCGGAATATTGTGTCGGAGGCCAAGATCCACTTCGGGTCGCTGAGCCATCGCAGTAAGTAATATGACTACTTTCTTGAAATGATCTACGTAGATTTGTAGACAAAGATCACAAAGATGATACGGAAGCTGCACTGGAATGTGCTAGAGTATTATTATATTCTATTATTTATATTTATCTATCTCGATCAACGTACTGGTTTAACAACTTTGCTGCAAATAACCTAACCACAAAATTAAAATTTTGAAAAAACTGCCGACCGCCTAGTGAACCGATTTTCATGAAACATGGCTAAGAACACTCCCGAGCTCCCGACTATCTCAGTTTTCAGACAAAATCGGTTCATCCGTTCGAGAGCTACGATGCCACAGACACACACACACACACACAGACAGACAGACAGACAAACAGACAGACAGACAGACATACAGACAGTCATACACACAGACAGACACGTCAAACTTATAGCACCCCTTCGTTTTTGCGTCGGGGGTTAAAAAAGATACGGGATATGATTGTTCGGAAGGACAAGATTCGTGGAATGTATGGGGAATACTATTACCTATACTAAGTTGTATTGATAGGTAATGTAATCAATTTAGTATTCCATATGAAACTCGCCTGTTCCAGAATTCCAGTCTTAACTGTGCGATTCTTCAGGTCAATGCACGTCGCAAGAGGCCAGTTCGACACGCCATATTTCTGGCAGCAGTTGGTAGTGGCTGCTTTGATTTTTCCCAGAAGTTTCATGTTGTCCTTGGTGGACTGGTGAGAGATCCTGAACCGGGCTACATTCAGACCGGCTTCCATCATCTTCTGGACATCGACGGCGGTGACGACGCTGTTTGCTGGAATAGATGAGGTAGAAAAATACTAATGTTTTTAAAAGCTAAATTTTTTCGTGCCAAACAGGATAATTTTATTGATATTAGACAGGTAATTGTAGCAGTGCGAAAAGACGATCTGCATAGCCAAAAAACTGCTTAGTTGAAAACTGCTTAGTTTATAGCGTAAAACATATAGCGGCCGTCGTGGGCCGCTTCCATACTTCGTCTTTACTTCCTACTTAGTACGAAATATGCCGCTATATGATGGCAACACAATCCTAGGAAACCAGGCCCTGTAGCCGAAAGGCATTTCTACGACGCGAAACGAAAACGAAACGCCGCGAAGTCGCCGCGAAGTTCGCCGCGGTAGTCTGGCTCTGTTGCGCCAATACGCACGAGCGATAGAAATAGATATCTACGAGCGTTTCGTTTCGTGAGCGTTTCGTGAGCATTTGTGCCATTCGGCTACGTAGGTACCCTGAGCTTATAAAGGTTTACCTAAAGTTGCTATGATGACACTACGTCTTCGCTTGAATATTTTATCGCTGAGAATATCTTTATGAGTCAATGTACTAAAATCTATATTCTGCAATTCACTAGTCATTTCACCGACTTGTGTTGTATGAATCATTTTTGCAATTGTTGTATAAGTACTAGTTTATATTATAAAATAAGTATCACATAAAAATTAATTGATTCATAAATTCTATACGATTATAAAAATAATGATATTGTAGTCGTAAAACGCTAAAAATAAACGCAACGAAAAGTTGTATTTTTGTAACAAAATTAGACATATGTGTCATTTTCAAGTGTCACTCATGTCATGTCATTCTGTTTTCACCTTTTTAGTAAACTGTGTAACCTTATAGAAATACAAAAAGTTTTCTAATCAGTTCATATGTTCATATCAAAGAGTACGTACGTACGCAAAGAGCATTGAATCAAAGAGCATTGAATCACTACGTTTTATCACTGCTTATCAGTACTTATTTATTCGTAAAAAATATAGTAGTTACCTACCTATATCACGTTATGCAATTCACGGGTAGGTCACGCTGCGCTGCCTGCGCTGGCAAGTTTGTATTAAATACATTTTATACTTTTAAGTTACTTATCCGATTGACTTTTCCACTAGCAGTTGGCTAGAAAATCTCAAACTGAATGCAACGTACCTAACTTGTTCAATGTTCGCAGCTAAATAAGTTATGAGCATTGTCGGCCAAAAGTGGGGTGCAATAACAAAGTAAAACATAGTATCTTTGGCCGGCATTTCTCTAATATTTGCTCAGTCTGTGGCAACTAATGGACAAACAAGGGGACGCCATGTTGATTTTCAGTTACCGCGTATGCGACGTCCTTTCCTTGCAAGATTTATTTTCGCCCGGAAATAAGACGAATCTCTTTGTTTATCTTTGCATTCAACTTTTATGGCAATTGTTAGTTTTGTGAATTTGAAACTGTTGGTCGCGGTACGAGAATGTTGAGAATGTTTCACAACGAAAGTTAGAATCCGCGAGTTTGAATTGAAAATAACTCTAAGACATCGTATTTTATATTCTAAATATGTGGCATGGAAAGCTAAGAAATGGAATTACTTCGAGACTTGAAGGCGGGCCTCCCGTAAGTAGCCGATATTTTTATGCAATATCTGTATTTACTTACTGTATACATAATCCTTTGACGGATATTCTGTGGAATCAACGATAATGCAAATAAATAACATTGACACTGGTCACAAGGATTACAGTCATCGAGTTTCTTACTACTTTCTTACCACGAGTTGCAAATGATTTTCTCTACTCATTGATATCCATAATTTTAGCACCGATGGAGTTCCTTGAACTATTCGTTCGAGTTGAAAGTTTGAAAACTATTTATATCCAGACTTATTTTTCGTCGCCGCGTGTCGTATCCTATTCCAAGAATCAAGGATCAGATCGGGTATTCCCTAGGGCACCAACTTCACGGTGATCCTGGTGACATCAAACCGCCGATTCCTCTAGGGAAAAACCGTGAGTTATCGAAAAAAGACTTTCGTTAAACTTTTCTGAACAGTCCGTGGAACACCGGGTCTAGCCGAAGTAACCACCGATGACGATACGTGGTGATAGCAGGCGAACGCAGTTTTAGCTCTGTCGCGCCACTACGCGAATCTAGTGACAAGGAGGGACGTTACGCTTACGAAGCGTAACTTTTTTTTTTGTTATACCCTGAAATTCTTCGAAAATTGTCAACGTTATCGGAGAGTAGGCAAACGTTTGGACGCGTCCTGTAACTTAAATTCTACTTAGAGATAACTTCAATAAAGTTTTGTTACATTTTCTTACTTAAGTCCTTACTTTAGTAAATATAACGTTTATTACTTACGTATTTACAATTGTTATGAATAAGGGTGCTCAATATTTTTGGCCAAAGCTTTATTTGCTTTATTCAGATTCTATGACTACATGTTACGTAAAATAAATATCAATGCGTTGAAATTGTTTACTTAATATAAAGTTAGCGAACGTGTAATATATAAATGTTAGTATTTGTTTGAATGTACTCACTGCTTAATTGGCGATTTATTTCATGCTTTTAAAATATTTTTATAAAATATAAACTGATGCTAAAACCTATTTAAATACTGGTTTTGATTTGTGAAAAATGTGTAATTCATTTTTGTTTACCAATGTAAGTAAACACAACTATATATTGGGTTGGTAAGAAAGTAATGAGCGAATCATAACCAATATTGTAATTTTTATTTAATTTATTATTTTAATCATTTATAAAAAATATAACGGCCTTCGTTATCTACTACTTGTCTCCATCGTTCTGGTAAAGAATGAATAGCATCGGCGAAGAAGTTCTTAGGTTTAGATTAAAAAAACTCAGCTATGTACTGTCGTAGATGGGCTTGATCATCGAACTTTTTTTCATTCAAGGCATTGCTTAGCGATCTGAACAATTCGTAATCCGTAGGTGCCAAGTCTGGAGAGTACGATGGATGAGGTATCACTTTCCAACCTAGCTCCAATAGCTTTAGCCGAGTCACTTTTGCAATGTGTGGGCGAGCATTGTCGTGTAAGAAAAAAACTTTAGCATGCTGTGGACGATTCTGACAGATTTTTTGGTTTAAATTTTCAAGCTGATTACAGTATACTGATGCGGTAACAGTCATTCCACTTGGTAGGAGTTCCCAGTGAATAATACCATGAATATCCCACCAAACGGACAGCATAACTTTTTTCGGGTGAGGCTCTGTTTTTGGTGCCTCTATTCCTTTTTCGTTTGGAGCTAGCCACTGACGTTTGCGTGTGTGATTTATATATAAGACCCATTTTTCATCTCCAGTGATAAGATGGTCCAACCAGTTGAATGTGCGGCGAAAAGACAGAAGTTGTATGCAGATATCGGCACGGCGGTTTAGTTGATCTCTATCAAGTTCGTGCGGTATCCAAACACTGTATTTGTAGTTTTTTCCCAACTCGTGTAAATGTGTTTCTATGGTGACATGAGAGCAGCCTAACTCGGTAGCAAGAGTACGACTCGTTAGCCTCGGATCTCCTTCAATTAAGGTTTTTAATTTGGCTACATCAATCTTCACCGTTCGACCAGACTTAGGTTGATCTGATAATGAAAAGTCGCCACTACGAAACCGCTGGAACCATCGTTTCGCCGTGGCCTCAGACACAACTTCAGGAGCAACACGCTGACATATATTACGCACTGCTTCGGCGGCTGAATGGCCAGACTGAAATTCATATAGTAAGCAATGCCTTACATGCACTTTTAATTCGTCCATTTTCTTCCTTATATTAGCTCGGCGACAGCTAGTGAATGACTGACGAGAAACTGTGCGACTTGCCCTTTATATACTTTCGACCATAGAAGATTCTAGAACTCTCTCAAAAATTTTATGTGGAATTCAATCGATCGCTCATTACTTTCTTACCAACCCAATATTTTTTTTTAATTCAGAGACATTAACACTTTTATGATGTACTAGCTTTTGCCCGCGGCTTCGCTCGCGTTAGAAAGAGACAAAAAATAGCCTATGACACTCAAAAAATTACGTCAATTCGTCGCTCCGTTTGGCCGTGAAAGACGGACAAACAAACAGACACACACACTTTCCCATTTATAATATTAAGTACGAGTATGGATTAATCGATGGCGCTACGTAGCGATTGAAGCGCATTCTGGCTCTGTCACGTCACTGCAGAAGAACGAGATAGGGTCATCAGCTATGAAATGCTTAGAAGCGTAAGCGAGTATGACATTGGGTAGGTACCTGAATTCGTGTTTGAAGGAGGACCAAGGTGCGGAGTCCTAAAACCCGACATAATCCAACACAAAACTGTGAAGTTAATTGGAAAAGGAATTATTTTAGCTCATTCGAGTGAAAATGTCTGTGTCACCACCATCACCATATATTTAAACATACACGTTTTCCCGAGATACAAACAAATGGGAGAGCTATTAACCTGCCCGCAGACGAAGGTTGCTTAATTCGACGGTGTTACTACTGGTTTTCTAAACCGCTTCATTTCGCGACGAGGAAATCGGTAATAGATCATGGAACTTGTAAATCCATTATGTCGCCCGCAACAAAATCTTTTTATTAGAACGTGACATAGTCTAACGGAACGACTATGAGTAGAACGAGCCTATAAACGGCAAGATTTGTGAGAATTAAGTTTCGAACAAAATTTTTTCTACTCCCGTACTGTTATTCGTGAGTTACAAGGTCGTGCATAGAACTTTAAAACCCTACATAAAAGATGTCAGGACAAGTCTATCTAGTCTATACCCTGAAAACATTTAGTAGCAGTAGCACGATATAGCTGTTACAGTTCAGTAAATACATTGCTACCAACTTAACAAACCAATTCGCAGAGTCGAGACTCCTTCGTTTTCTGCTGCGTTCATTGGCGACGCGTCGAATCGGATTCAAATGTATGAGAACTCGATTCAACTCGGCTCGATTCGTCTTAGTGGCCAGGCTTCAAAGAACCATACCATAGACAGTTTTATTTTCATGTTTGCACTCAAACTGCATATTCAAAATGGTAGGCGGTCCACCTAGATAACTAAGATGACTGAAAGTAGGGTAAATGCAGCTATTAACGCTCCATCGAAAATCGGAAGGTATTACCGATCTAATAAGTAATTCGGCATTTATCCGTTGCCACTAGTAACGTGAGGGTAGGTAGGTTATTTTCTAAAAGCGTTTATTTCTTGAGTATAGGGTAGTGTTACATTAGTTTGAGTGGTAGTTCGAGAAATCATAATAATACGTCAATCAAGTCGTGGGTACCGAAGAAGAAGGACATTCCATACTGGCGCTTGCACTTTCAAGTAAGGATTTGACTTATCTGGCTAAGACGTTTATGTTAACAATTGACTATTTTACATTTACTTTTGTTGTTAATTATATTCAGTCATTTATAAATTATAGATTGGTTATCACGATTTGTTAAAAAACATCCATTAACATACATAAAACATGAAATTAAATTTGGGCGGTGATAGCTTCTACAGTTTTAGTAGTAGCAGCTATCAACGACCCATAGGTCGGTAATGACTATAACGTCATGTTAAGTTTTTTCTTTCTTTTACAATTTATTCTTTAGAAACATAAGTATGTTTATAGATTATTTGAGACCCAAATAATAGTTTTTTTCAAAAAGCTATTAACGACATACACATTTGTACTTAGTTTTCTTCTTTTGACGTTGTAAAGTTTACTAAAATAACAATATTTTTGGAAAACGGATATTGTGTAAGACATTGTTTGTGAAGGAGTTTTACCCATAAAAACTGATTTTATGTCAAAAATTTTGAATATCACGTAATAACAGTGTTTAGTAGCCACAACAATAATAAAATAACAATAATAATGTTGTTTAATATGGGTCGGTCATACATTTTACGTTAGTGCTTACATATTCTTTCAACGACTCATAGAAATCGCTATTACAAACCATGAGAAGGTATGACCGATCGTTCCTAAATAAGTAGGTTATAATATTAAGGATATTATTAAAGCCATACAATTATTACAAACATACAAGTTTTAACAAAAATGTGGCTTTGGTACCAAGAAGAGTTGCCTAATACAGCCTCTTGGGTTGTGCCTCTCTTGCAGCACTGTAGGAAAAAATATCACGACAAAAGTTAAATTTGTTTTACAAGGGGCAAATTTGTTGTTTAACCGCACGTACAAATATTGATACCTACTATCTAATAATGATACTCGAGCAAGCTAAAGACTTCAATATTGATCCATGAGCGTAGCGAGTGGTTCAGAATGTAGCATCTGAGGGTTGCGAGGGTTTCAAGATACGAAGGTTAAACAAATTTTTAAAATTTTTAAAGTAACACAATATATAATTGTTTTGATTTGTGATTTCATTTTGTTTTATTTCTTAGTGGGCATGATAGACGTGACAAATGTTATATGAATAGGTACAAAAGTAGGTAGGAATAGGTACAATAGCATAGGTGCAATAATTTGCATGTTCTGTCTGGAAACCATCTCACGCCATTCATATTAATAGACTCGAAAGGGTTCAAAAGAAATTTATTAGGTCACTTGCATTTCGGACTGGGCACGATTATACTAATTATACGGATGTATGTACACATTTCAAAATGCAAAAGCTAAGTGACCGTCGTGATGCAGTGGACTCGGTTTTGCTTTACAAAATCGTTCATTCAATGCTAGATGCCCCTACCTTGCTTCACAAAATAAGTTTCAGAGTTCCGCGCAGACGAGAGCGCCAATGTCGCAAAAAAGAACTTTTCTCAATTCCCCGCAGTCGGACTTGTTATGCTCGTAATGAGTTTATTAAGCGTGCATGTAAACTGTTTAACACTAACGATAGGCTAAAGAGCATGGATATATTTAACTGTACAACAATTTCACTTAAGCAAGCATTTAGATAATAATTAATATACAAATATATCATACACCTATATATATTATTTGAATGGTTCAAAGCATGCTTTTCTTAATGTTGTATAGGCGCCCACATTTTTACATCTTTGATTTTTTTCCGTTTTGTTTTTCTTTACATGTCAATATAGTATTGATACTCTGTTGGACAAAATTACTTAATGCATTTGATTGAGTACAAAATAATAATAATACTTAATAAAAAACAAACACTGTTATCTTTACAAAACAATTTCTTTTGTATGTAAAGTATTAGCTTCGTAATTTCTTATGTGCAATTAAGGAAACTATAGGTCTGGTTTTTTGTTGCTTATTTTCTGTTATTTCTTGTATATGACTGTTTGTTTCTAAATAAAGAGAAAAAAAATAGAAATGAATCTTCGATGACAATGCTGAACATGTTTTTAATAAATTACCCGTTACCTGTGGACTATGCCACTATACTAGGTGTTGCTGTACTGTGTACTCGCTGGGCGTTCAGGTAATTACTCATACTTATAACACAATCGGTAATAGCTGCTTAAAAATCGTTGATAGCTTCATATGCATTTTTATGGGTCGCTAATGGTAGCAATCGACTCAGTAATTTAAAAATAGATTTTTAATATCATAATGTTTAATTTGAGTACAAGTAACACAATATTTACCTTTTTTTAATTATCATAGTATCACATATAATAGGAAAATAAAATGTTTGAACAACGTGTATACTTAATAATTAGACCCGATTGTAAAATTGCCTTAAGGGGGGCGTTAATAGCTGCGTTTACCCTAGGTATTTGTTGAATTTATAATTTTCTTTCAAAATAAGTGCTTGGTCGTAGAAAAAGTATTGTATGCAACGGTGTTTAACTGAGTCAAAAAATGCTCGTGGCGTCTTTATTAACAATTTTCGGCTTCGCCTCAAATTGTTACCCACGCCACTCGCCTTTTTTGACCTCTTTTAACCACCAGTTTGCATAAAATACTATTATGAAAACGCCTTTTTACAAGACGCCTATTTAGATACATCATTTTCTATTGTTTTTCCGTTTTAAAACTCTCGGGTCTTCCGAGCCCGGTCATTTATAAGGCGTTCGTGGGGATATAGATCCAACACGTAGAGGCCGTTTGGAGATAATTGATGTCATGTAGAGCGCCTGCTGGAACCCATTCATGGGTAGGTACATGAATAGATTATTATTTGAAATATTGTGTGTCTTGCATGTCAAATTAATTATTGACGAAAATAACTAATACGTTACTCGGTAGCATTATTTCTAGTAAGTAGTGTAAATCATTTTCCATTCGTTTACGATATCCAGTTAAATATAAAAAAAAACTCATGGTTGCCCCACATTTCCGTGATAGGCGCTGGAGTCGCTCAGGTTAATTTCACCGCGCTAGCCCTAAGGCGCGATGTCGTTAATTTTGGCCGCCTTTTGATATTAACGAGGAGGCTCGGCGCTATATGTGTTCTATTTACTAGTGATAAACGGCGGTAATGGATATACATAATTATTTCGGTTTACCCTTGTTAAGTCTTCTAACTTTGCGCTTGATTTTAGTAATTAATAGGTTCACTATTGTCTTGCAGACACTTTTTTCGCATATATTTGATTCGTTCTTGGCAGAAGTCACGTTTGGAAGAAACACCTTACGCAGAATAGGTATGCTATGACATCAATCATTTCGCAGATTTTTATAACAACGAATCGTATGTTGTCATAATGTTGATGAGCATAATAATAGTCTTCTAGTCGAATACTACTTTCGCAGATAATATTTGTGCATAATATTTAGGCGGCATAAACTTGTAATTTTCTTTTTCATAGAGAGTCGGATGTGTTAGGGATGCAAGATACCTAACACTCCTCCTCGCTTAGCTCGTCGTCGTACCTAACGATGGCTCTGGGACAGTATTTCCTTTTTGATGGCGTATCATAATTGCAAAATGAACCCTAATAATCGTATAGCATACTACAAAAGCAACTCTTGTAATAGTATGCTCAAAGTATGCTATACGATTATTATGGTTCATAAAATTATGCTAAGTAAATCAAAGTCGACCAAAGTAATGTTCTGTAAAACAGTATTCTGCCGAATGTCTTGAATAATGTCAACTTAGTTTTCTGCAAAATTACCATTTGACCGAAAGTGTTTCTGCGGAACATGTTAACGAAGTGTGTTTCTGACCAAAATTGTTCTGCTAGATGAGGATAATTACCGGAGAAACATTACCAATTTAAATCAATTTACTTCTAAAATAATTACTTGTAGAGTGTAGAGTTACTGGGCAAAGTGGAGAAGGCTGAGCAGGAAAGCGGACCCTGGCGCTAGGCCGGGAAAACGCTAGGTTGAAGAAGAACAAGAGTCTAGAGTTACTACTCTCTTACCGGGGATATACTTTATATAATTTGGAGCATTGTCACCTTTATTCTCTTGAGTCGAACGCTCTCCTACACTGAGTGCCGATACCGGGGGCAATAGCACGAGACATCGAGTGTTATTGAGGTGTTTCTTTATTCAGTAATGGCGACTGCTAATCGGAAACCACTTGGACCTTACTTCGAAAAAGTTTTGGATTCTTGTTCGGCCTTTTTAGGGTTCCGTAGTCAACTAGGAACCCTTATAGTTTCGCCATGTCTGTCTGTCCGACCGTCCGTCCGTCCGTCCGCGGATAATCTCAGTAACCGTTAGCACTAGAAAGCTGAAATTTGGTACCAATATGTATATCAATCACGCCAACAAAGTGCAAAAATAAAAAATGGAAAAAAAATGTTTTATTAGGGTACCCCCCCCCTACACGTAAAGTGGGGACTGATATTTTTTTTCGTTCCAACCCCAACGTGTGATATATTGTTGGATAGGTATTTAAAAATGAATAAGGGTTTACTAAGTTTTTTTTTTGATAATATTAATATTTTCGGAAATAATCGCTCCTAAAGGAAAAAAAAGTGCGTCCCCCCCCTCTAACTTTTGAACCATATGGTTAAAAAATATGAAAAAAATCACAAAGTAAGAACTTTATAAAGACTTTCTAGGAAAATTGTTTTGAACTTGATAGGTTTAGTAGTTTTTGAGAAAAATACGGAAAACTACGGAACCCTACACTGAGCGTGGCCCGACACGCTCTTGGCCGGTTTTTTTTATTTGGAGAACCAATTCGGACTTTAAATAGTTATTTGTTTTACAGGACGACTTTGTTGTTTGAATCTTTAATGCTAAGTAATGTTGTCACGGGCGCGCGGCGTAGGATTTATATTGGCGGACTGTTGAGGACCTCAAGTTGAGGTAACGTACAACTAGCACACCTATCAAATAATTACTTATTGTCGATGGCGCTTACGGCGTTATGAGCGATGTTCGTGTACAAACACGACGCCGCGTGTTTAAGCGCCATCGACAATATGCTTGCTCCCTTTACCCAGATAACGTCACATATCCATAAGTACCCTACTGATACCAATATAAACTTCGTCAATTCAAACTAAGCATGATTTAAATTTAAATTTAATTTTAGTTTAGAACACCTACTGTTAATGTTAGTGTAGTGTTAAGTATTTTATAACCCATATGTTTTAGTGAGAACTTTTAAGGGGGTAGATGTATGTTTACCTATACCCACTTGAATGTTATGTTTTATGTACATTTATTCCTGTTTGTTTCTCCAATAAAGAAAATAAAAAATAAATAAAATATCTACAAAATAAATAAATATAAAAGGAGTTAGTTTTTGTCATAAAATAAAGGCTCACTTTATAACTCGATCCTTTAGTCAACTTTTCAAAGAAATTAGTGTTCCTAATATTTATTTTATGTACTCGTTTGAAAATTAAAGAGGGAGCGCTTGACGTTTAAATTGCATTTTGTAATGAGAGTCATTTTATGTTTTCAAGTGCCAACCTTACGAAAGAGAATTGATTTACAAATTGGATGTAACCATATATTAAATATAAGAAGATACATATCCCATACATTAAAATGCGACCGCTTAAGAACGCGCATACACTAGTCACTACACTACACATAGCGCCACAAAAAATGTCTTGTAGGCTTGTAGCTTTCAATTATACTTGTAGATGGCGTTAAGTGTCACTTTTGACATAGATTTATGGCTCGAAAGTGACACTTAACGCCAATCTACAAATAATCGATGACAACAAGGCATTTTTTGTGGCGCTATGTGTGGTGTAGTGTATGCGCGTTCTTAGGCGGTCGCATTTTAATGTATGGGATGGTATGATCTTCTTATATTTAATCTATGATGTAACTAATATATGAGACGCGTACTTACATATGTTGCAAGCTTTGCTACAAAGCAATCTATACTGAAGTAGGCCATTATTACGGTTTCAAGTCTTATAACAGATATTTGCATGAATATCTCATAGAAGCGATATAACCTAGCAGAATTACTTATCCTCGACATCAATTGAACCCCATACACTTTGGAGTCATGACCTACATTTTGCAATCTACATTATGCTGTAACGTAACGTTTGGCTGTGGAACAACGTTAAAGCGAATTAGCACTAAAATCCCGGCTGCAGAGTTGGCTAATGCCTAGTAGATAATCAAACTAAGCTTTAGACGCTGAACCAGTGCTGGGATAACGCCTATGAGCACAGACATATGTCATAATAGACCACGCAAATGTATCTACTTCGCGGAAGAAACAAGTTATATTTCTGAAAATACATATTATTTGATATAGTGAGTTGTTTTAAACATTTTACGACCGGTCTGGCGCAGTCGGTAGTGACCCTGCCTGCTGCGCCGCGGTCCCGGGTTCGAATCCCGGTTAGGGCATTTATTTGTGTGATGAGCACAAATATTTGTTCCTGAGTCATGGATGTTTTCTATGTATATAATTATTTATATATTATATATATCGTTGTCTGAGTACCCACAACACAAGCCTTCTTGAGCTTACCGTGGGCCTCAGTCAATCTGTGGAAGAATGTCCTATAATATTTATTATTTATTTATTTTATCTGAAAATGTATCCCATGTTAATTGAAATGATATAAAATTCAGTAAGAAGCTGAAAGAAATATCTTACGACGAGGAGAAGACGTGGCCTACGATGGAGTAAGCTCGCCCAAAAGTTACTTGTTCACCTTTGATTTTGAAGATTGATGGGTTATATGAGCTGGGATATATCAGAGCATTTCTTATTTTTTGCCATGAAATTTTTTTTTATTGTTTTAGGGAATTTTTTTATTGGTTTAGTTTTTTATAGGAGGTAGGGCATAGCGAATGATATTCCGCTTTGTGTGGTAGGGCACAGCACAGCGGATATCGTCTCGCTCGAATCTAGAGCAGAGCCCAACTGGGGTAGTACCTCCGCCTTACAGAAGACCGCAGCCAAATATCACTACCCATACCCTACTCATAGTGTTGTGTTCCTGCCGGTGAGTAAGGCTGCCAGAGCTCAACGAGGGTGCGGTGTGCTGATGACGGGAGGACTTACGGAACTAACTTGTTCCGTCTATTGTCCTTTGAGTCGTCGGCAACCCGAACCCTCCTTAGAACTTGTTCACTCCTTTTTGCTGCGTACTTAACACAGCAAAAGGGAATGTACAAGTGTCTAATAGGGTGGCAACGCGCATGTGACACTGTTTGAGTTGCAGGCGTCCATAGGTTACGGTGACCGCTTTCCATCAGGCGGACCGTAGGCTTGTTTGCCACCGACGTAGTATAAAAAAAAAATTAAGTCAATTGTACTCAGAATCACGAGTAATTTCAATCTCACTGGGAGACAAAAAGTGTCCCAGAATTTCCATACATTTTTGTTACTTTCCTCTTTTGTTACCCCATACAAAATGTACGGAAAATGGTAACAAAATAAGAAAAAATTGTATGGGACAATTTTTTTACTACTAGGATTGAAAAGGCTAGTCATTCTGAGTAGAAATAGCATTTTTTTTTTCAAAAATATCACACTTCATAAAAGTGGCAAAAAAAAAGAAATGCTCATCAGACGCCGGCAAGGGATTCCACTCTGGCTGTGCGCAACAGAAAAGAAGAAGTAAAGCGCATCGTGCGTATTGGTGGAATATCTGCCAAGTGAGGATGGAAACCAAACGTGCCTCTAAACTCAAAGTCCGATAATAGAATGTGTTACTGTGAAATAACCGCGTGTAGTTCTAGAGCACTCCCCGAAGTGCAAGCTGTAGGTAAAATACCCATTGGCGATTTTCCACCGATACGCCAAAAACTAGCTTGGTTAATACCGATTTAAATAATATGCAATTTATACGAAATCGTCTACGTCTTTGCCTTTGGCTAGTCTGTGGTCAAGAGTAAGCCCATTTATAATAATAAAAAAAAATAATAGAAATCTTCTTATATAAATGTCTGTGGCCACCAAGCCAGAGTGCTAGGAAGCTACGACAACTGAATTCATTGCTACAGTAGCTCGTAGCTGGGAGCTCTATTGTGTACTCTCATTGATAAAATTAACCTACTTTCTTGAGTTGCGGAACAAGACAAAGTGAAATAAAAACTCGTTTTCACGAGCTGACCTGGCTTTAACGGAAATACATGGCGACTTCGTCCTATTGTTTGTTTTAAAATTAAGTGAGATTTAGTTTGATTTACTTCGGCTCTTAGTCGCTTCGGCATTTATTTACGAACTGAGTTTATATTTGGCCAGATTCACATTCACAATTATGGTACATACCTCGAAAGATGTAGCAAGGAAGTTTTTGTTGTATGTATGTGACTGAGTTGTGTTTTGGTAATATAAATTAGCTAGGTAGATTTAAAATGTGTTTTTTTGTAGGAAAATAATAAGGCCCGGGTATTTTGTCGCTCTGATATGACTGTCTTTCATATAGCATCTCGACTTACTAAAGCCTAACTTTCTAGTTAGGCTTTAGTAAGTCTAGATTGTATGGTTGAGAGAGTCATATATTTCTATATATGACTATTGTCAAGAGAGCGCTGTTATTCTGATGTATGGGTTGACAGTTTAGGATAGTATGAAGAAAATAGTTCTAATACAATTCCGCAACATGGCGCGTAGTTTAAAGAGTAATTTCAATACCAGCATAGGATCCTCATGTAGATTACAGTTTAGGTTTCATAGATCCGTCTCAATTATTACGTTATGTCCCTTACTGTAATTACAATTAATCGCATGGACGTTTCCAGAGGACTACGGTTAGTAACGAGTACCTAGCCAACGGCACAATCGGTTATGGTTCATAAGCAGGGCCCGTAACTTTTATGCCGATGACATAAATTTGACGTCACGCTGCATATAGGATGATTCAAGAGTTTTATTTAATAATTAATCATTATTCATAAATCATTTTAATCATGACTTCAAAACTAATCTATTCATTTGTGAATTAATTAATACCCACTTGATACTTGAAAAGTAAATTAAATTATTTGTTTATTTTTTATACATACATTCTATTAAACAGTTTTGTTACCATATTTCAATAAATTATAAAAACAAAACAAATTGTTTCCTTTTCGTTTCACGTATCGAGTAGGTATTAATTATTCCACGTATGAATAGCTTACTTTTGAAGTCATTTGTAATCGATTAAATTGATTAATGAATAATTATTAATTATTACAATAGAACTATTTGAATCATGCTATATGTAGCGTGACGTCAAATTTATGTCATCGGCAAGAAAGTTACGGGCCCTGTTCATAAGCGTATTATCGTAGCTAGTTATTCCTATAGCCTCTTAGTCTTCTGAATGGCGCGGCAGAGTCAGACTGCGTTTCGACGTGTTCGTCAGGATGGCGTGAGAGATGTCTGAATAGTCACAAAATTTGCACCAAATAACTGTACCTAAACTGTACTAAACTGTACCTATAGCGAAGAAAACTGTACCTCAAGAAATTAAGCATTAAATAGATAGTGACATAGGCACGCCGTTCTGACGTCAGCTTGGCGCGCATAGCCGTGTAGCGCCCCAACGTGTGGGAACTATGTTCTGAAACATATATCAATAAACTGTACCTAAACTTTACCTCACTAAACTGCCAATAATAACATTTAAATCACACGTCAAATCAACAACAACATTTTTTACTGCTCTCATTTATTTAATCCTTGAATGACGTGTATGTTTGCCATGAATTTGCAACAGGCGCTTGTTTTCTCGTAATACATATTTAATAATTACTAGCTTTTGCTCGCGGCTTCGCACGCGCTGAAACTCCGCACTCCGAAGACAGCGCATGTGGAAGGTGTAAAGTCTTCGTTCCTGATTAGCGTACGACGTCCAAGTTTCGGCCCCGTATAAGAGTATGCTGAAGACCTGTGCTGAAGACACAAGTTTGGTAGACAGTAGACAGTCATCTTGGTCTTTGTCGTAAGGTGTTTGTTGTTCCATACTCTTGCACGTAGCCTACCGAACGTCGTGGCCGCCTTGCTGATGCGAATGTTGACCTCTACATCAAGGGAATGGTTGCTCGAGACGGTCGACCCCAAGTAGCAGAACTTATCGACTACGGGTACGCCTTCCAGCGAGATGGACGGCTGGAAAGTGTAACCCTGCGCTATACGGTGGCTGGCCATGTGCAGCGCATGGACGGTGCTCGTTTGCCCAGACGGGCCATGCTGAGCCAAATCGCATCAGGCAAGCGTAATGTAGGACGTCCACTCCTCCGCTTTAAAGAGATGCGTAAAGCGCGATATGGTAGGGTTTAACATTGACTACACCTCGTGGGAAGACCTAGCAGCAAACCGCGACGATTGGAGGTACAGCCTTTTCAGAGGCCGTGAAACCCATGATGGGTCCTGCTTTCAAAACTTAGCCCGAAAACGGGCAATAAGGCACAATGAGGAACGATTTCGTGCGGACTCTCATTTTAGTTTTAATTTTGACAGATGTGGTAGATTTTACGCTGATCACGGATTGGATTATATAGCCACAAGCGGCACTGTCGCTCGATCAGAGATGCTGCTTAAATCATCTGTAAAGATGTACAAGGCCTAATGATGATGATTATATTGTAATAATATTATATGTATTACGAGAAAATAAGCGCCTGTTGCAAATTGATGGCAAACATAGGTACCTGTCATTCAAGGATTAAATAAATGAGAGCAGTAAAAAAATTGGTTGTTGATTTGACCGATATCACACGTGGTTTAAATGTTATTGTTGTTATGTTTCTTAACATAGCTCCCACACGTTGGGGCGATACACGGCTGTGCGCGCCAAGCTGACGTCAGAACGGCGTGTTTATATCACTATCTATTTAATGCTTAATTTCATGAGGTACAGTTTTCTTCGCTATAGGTACAGTTTAGTACAGGTTAGGTACAGTTATTTGGTGCAAATTTTGTAACTATTCAGACATGTCTCACGCCATCCTGACGGACACGTTTCGACCGTCACCGTCAACGATTGTCAGTTCGGCTAGGTGAACAGGCCTGATTTACATATGGTAAACGTTCGTGTATATAATTAATATGTAAGCTACGTGCAGGTTTAATTATAGGTAGAATTCAATAACATGGTCATCAAATTAAAGTGAGGAATATAACGATGACTCTACATACTAATACTAGTACAGTCGACTACAAAGAGATGTATCCACTTTTTCACCTTATTGCATTTTAATAAGTTGAAAAAGGGGATACATCTCTTTGTAGTCGACTGTACATTCAAGCCAGCCTCAAGCTTGAGTTTGTGCATGTTTCAGGCACATGCACAAACTCAACACTCAACACAACTCTTATATTTGGCTGAAAACTACATACACATTTATGTCGGTAAAGTAGAAATTAAATACACATTTATGTCGGTAAAGTATAAGTACCTTTTTAGTTGAAAAGCCAGTTAGGTATGTAGGTACTCAAACAATGAATCGCGATTTGGTAGAAATGTAAAAATAATGCTCAATCAAAGAAATATAATTTCTGCAATAGTTAAGATCTTAAGTCAATAGTTAAATTCAATTTAAATCATTCATCCTCAAGACGTCTACGTTGCATATAAAATGACCAGCCGGGAGCGATCTCTAAAACTTCTAGAAGTGTTTCACATTCCGTAACAAAGTTATTACAATGTTCCTCATTCATTTTATTAATGCTAGGTACTTATTTCCTGAAGCTTTAATATCTGGATTCTTTAACCGTTTTAATATGATCGTTTAAGTATGACAAATTTTATGTAAGTACCTGAAGTGTGATAATTGGAGATATTTAATTATTGCTACTAGATTGATTTGTGTAAGTGCTCCGTGTGGTGACGGGTTAAGAATTTCACCACGCCCTTTCTTCCCGTGGGTGTCGTAGAAGTCGACTGTGGGATATGGGTTAAATTGTGGCGTAGGCGAGAGGCGTGCAACCTGTCACTGCAATGTCACAATTTGTACTTCTTTCAACCCTTTTTTGCCAAGAGTGGCACTGAAATTTGAGTAATTCATGTGCTCTGCCTACCCCTTTATGGGATACAGATGTGATTATATGTAGGTATGTATGTATTGATTTGTAAAAGATTAATCATCGAATTTTTAAAAGAACAGTAATCTCTGCTCGTTTTTAAACCTAGTTTATTAAATAGTTGTAAATTTACAGTTCAGTCACTAATAAATTATGAAGGTAGGTAATTATATGTTATTTTAGTTTAATAACTATTTGGCTTCTGAATCGCGACATTTTTCACTGCAATGCCGACATAAGATTTTTTAAATAGAAAATGAAGTACGATAAATAAATACATTGGCTTTTATTTATTTGTAACACATAATATATATATTCATGGCTGAATAAACAAGCCAACGACTAAAAATACGAGTAGGCGTAAACTAATAAGGCCCTGAATTTTACAGCACGATAGGAAATATCCATACAATCGGGAACAACACGATTTACGATTCCTCGAACCCTTCGATCATATGCACGCAATCTGCACTTAAACCTGTAGCCATCTTATTATAGACCAGGAGACCATCATGAAAAGTCCCGACAAATGAGTACATATCTTATGTGGCGATACATGTCAAATGTCAACGTTTTTATAATAAATCTTTATTGGACAAAAATAACACTAAATATTTTACAACCGAGTATCCGCAACGCAAGCTTCGTCATGAGGTTACAGCCATAAATCAGCAACAGGCGTCGTCCTTACGGCTCAGCCACGACATTGCTCTAAGCGCGACAGCGGCGAGCGGCGGCCATACATTGAAGCGAGACACAGCGATGGGACTTTTCATTCGCACGTATGGCTGCCGCTCGCCGCTGCCGCGCTTAGACCAATGTCGTGGCTGGGCCGTTACACACAAAACATTTCAAACGTTTTTTGGTCACTCATTTATCCACTATTGGCTGACCTCGCTCACTGCAGGTGGATTTACAAGATCGCATTTCTTTATAATTGGGTTATATTTTCCATTATTCTTAATAGTTTATTCGATAAGTTGCATTGCAAATATTTTATGTTTAAGGCTATGTATTTATTCTTTAATAAATTATGAAATAAATCTGCTGCTCCCACTTTTTTTTGGATTTGGAAATTCTTAAGTGATTTCCACTCAGAATCGCGAGTTCTTTCAATCCTAATAAGAGAAAAAAAGTGCACCAAGGTTTTTTCCCATTCCGACTCCGTCAACATTTTTTTTTTAATTTATATGGCGGTAACGGAATGAAAGGTTTGAAAAATGTATGGAAGTCATGGGACATTTTTTTCTCCTATCAGGATCGAAAGATCTCGCGATTCTGAGTATGAATCGCGTAAAAAATACCCATTTTACAAAAAAAGTGGGGTGGACAATTTAGAAAAAAAATGGCCCAGTTAAATTGATAGAGATGCGAATGTACATTGCTTCTGTTAAATAATTCAATACGTATTACCATATTTGATAAAAAATAATTACCTTGCCTTTACCACAGAATATATAATAGTACAAGTACAGAAGGCCCACTACTTTGATGTTCGCGACATGCCGCCTTTTTAAATGCCTACAAAATTATAACAAAGAATTGAGCCGCACGTGCGCGGCGTTCGGCGATAGGGTTGCCTATGGATTAAAACAAATTAATACTCAATAAAATGTTATACTATTATATTCAGGTCTTGGATACTTTCTAGGTATATATATAGTATTTATATATTTTTGTTTAAGTTCCATCATCACAAGCCTTATTGAACCTTTCCGGGGGTCTTAATCAATAGTAGATATGTGTAAAAATGTCCTATGGTATTTATTTTATTCAAGACATTTATTTAAGTAAACATTATTAGCCATTCCACACGAGGACAACGCATATGAACCTTAAAAAAATTCGCAACGTAAAGTAACAATAGAAAGTGCGAACGTGCGTTCCGCGAGAACGCGCGCTACCCCTGATTAGGCCGCGAACTCGCGGCCGCCAGCATGTACTTGTAGCGCGGCGATAGAATCGCGGAGTGAGCCGCCCCTGCCTTTACTAACATCATACATCAACATTATCATACCTGACCCTTTAGCATAACTTGCCTTGTCGCGCGCGAGTCCATACATCAAGCGCGACTTCAAGTATGGACTCGCACGCGACAAGGCAAGTTGTGCTAGAGGGGCTGGGATAACTCGGGGCACTTATACAAAGTGATGTGACAAAATATTTTATCGAAAATTAAATAGAGATATCGATGTTACTGTCAACATTAATATAAATGTTCCACGAAATTAATAGGTAGGTATTATTTATTCTTTCTTCGTTTAAAAGTTAAAACGAGCAGACTTCCGACTGGCTAAGGGCATTGAGTATAAAAATAGGTTAGACTAAAACTAAATGTACCAAGGAAAAAAAAACATAATGAAATACTTTTTTATAGTAAACATACATACAATCACGCCTGTGTCCCATGAAGGGGTAGGCAGAGCACATGAAACTACTCAGGTTTCAGTGCCACTCTTGGCAAATAAGGGGTTGAAAGAAAACGAAACTGTGACATTGCAGTGACGTTACGTGACGTTTTATAGTAAAGTAGTAAGTTATCTCTGAATTTGAACCTTTTTGTAGTAAATGAATAACTATTATGTATATCGACATCTTATTTTATCGATATCCAATCTCTAGAACGTGCACTGAGTTAAAGTGATTATTAGACGCATAACTAATGATATAATAGTTATTTGTTATACAAGGGGGCAAAGTTGTATTTTAACGCCGAGTGTGGAATTGAAAAACGAGCAAGTGAAAGGATTCTATAGTTGAACCACGAGCGAAGCGAGTGGTTCGAGAATAGAATCCTGAACTTGCGAGTTTTTAACACACGAGAAGTGAAATACATTTGCACCCGAGTGTAACACAAAACTTTTCCCCTTACTATAGCGAGGAAACTACAACGCAAAAAATGCGTTTATCACTGCTTCCAATAGTTCCACAGGTGGTAAATCATCTTTATTACAAGATTCACCTACTTTTATCAATTTTAAAGCAGTTAATTTGACTATATTCAAGGTCAAGTTACTTTACCCACTAGTGGATAAAATGCGTTTTTACCCGCTGGTATTAAAGGACAAAACACGTGTTGCCGAACTAGTGAGGGGAAAAAATATATCTAACGCGCTTCCGCATCATTCCGAGCTAGCATCATTCAGAGTACACTAGTTTACGGTGTGGCGTAGCTAATGTCTTTATTATTTAGGTACTTATTTTGTTTACAGTTTATCACTTACTACTCGTAGATACGATCACTTGACTGTCTCAAAGAGGCGGTAAGTATCTACTTATTATCATTGGTGAGTTTGTACAATGCTGTTTCAGGTCTGATGAAATGCACGAATCCCATCGATGGACTGGAGGACAAGTGGGACGACTTCATGGATGACTATATATATTGGGCTAGACCCCAATGCGGGTACCATCATATATCAGCTGTTGGTTGTTTTTGGCAGAAAATGAGTAAAATGAAAACAGCCAATAGGTATAAAATATATTGAATTTTATGCTGGCCTTTGTTTTAAAATCAATTCTTGCGTGCTAATATTTGATTTTGTCAATTTCAATTTACCATGTTAAGGCGAACATAGATATTATAGTTAATATTTACTTTTAACTTTATTACTCTATTATTTCTACAAGTGATGTGAAATATTGTAATGTACACCGGGGCAAATCTCGACTGGGGGATAATTGTGACTAATCCATTTTTTCCATTATTACATTATGATGTTGAGTTCTACATGTATCCACTGAACAGGCCTACCATATAATAACCGGTGGACACTCTATTTATTAATACAAACATTGTAAAACATGGGAAAAATGGACCAGTGACATTCGCCCCCCAGTCGAGATTTGCCCCGCTGTACCTTAGTCATAACCTGCTTGTTATAAACTTTTTTAAATTAATAAAAAAATACAAATATTGAATTATTTAAATATTAAATATCTTTTTAGAGACGTAGCTACAGTCTAATCGAACTACAAATAAAACGTACACTTATCTTTTTTTAATTCGTTTAACAAACACTGAACTACCCGATATTCGTTTTTTATACATGTTTGGAGGTAGACTATTGGGGGTAGATTATTGTTCAATGTTGATTGTATACCGCACGACAAAAAGCGAGAATTTAAAGTGTCATAAAGTCATAACAGCCTTTCCGCATCCACCTCTCGGTCTAAAATCAGACCCACAATATCCAATCCCGTCAAAAGTGTCAAAACTTGCTTACATAACACTAACACTGTTTTGTTAGCCTCTTCAAATACCGTTTACATCGGTGTGGCGTATCGCCTTGCATTAGCAATGGGATGCCAAGCTTAGTAAAATCTCTACTTCATCTTAGAAGCTAGTCCAAGCCAAGGGTTAGTATTAGAATTAAGGTTTAAGTGGTGTAATTTAGTTGGACTTCCATTTAACCGTTTAATTATCATTTGAGAATAATTTGAACATATCGGGTTTGGTCAATGATATTCATAGTCAGTACATACAGTGTGTTACCACCAAGTGGGATCTTTTTAAAGGAACGTAATCTCACATCACATAGTTATTTAACTTAACTTACTTACTTACTTACTGCGATGGCTCAGCGACCCGAAGTGGATCTTGGCCTCCGACACAATATTCCGCCATACGCTCCTATCCTGTGCAATCTGATGCCACTCGGTCACTTGAAGGTCACACAGGTCTTTCTGGACCTCATCGATCCATCGGTACCTGGGCCTTCCGACCGGCCGTTTTTCAGTAGATCGCCACAAGTGAGCTCTTTTAGCCGCACGATCCTCTAACCATGGCCTTAATTTAATTAATAATTAAAAATGTTGACTTTATAACCTTCCTAACAAAAAGATTATTGCCAGTAATGTACAGCACACACACTTGTCAAGTGAGGGCATTGACAGCTCATAAGTATGAGCTATGTGAGTAATGACAATTAATAAGTGCACACGTTACATTGAATGTTGGGATTTCGGAAAATTATTTTTTTAGTTAATTAAAATAACTATGATTTGTTGATATGCCCAAACGATTGCTAAATGACTGTATTATTATTGCTTTTAATAAAGGTCCGGGTGGTGGTAACACACTGATAAAAATATATCATCTACATTGTCTATCGCTCGTATAATAGACAAATATTTGTATGAATCCCTTGCTCCTCTTTCCATCAGTGCGCTGCGCGAAAATCGCGCGATCTTTCTTCATTTTATTTTCAGGGCTAGCACATAATTGATGCGAGATAGTCATCGTCCTTATGCCATAAATACAATTAGAAAAAGACGTGTGTCGTGGTAACGTGTGTGCTAAGTGATGTAATGTGCTAGCCCTGCTGCAGGTGACCTAATTGATTGGTAGTCCTAAATACTGTTGTGCTTAAATACCACCCTGCCGCCGTGTGTATGATATAATTGATATATATTCCGCAGTATGTATATAAAAAAATATTTACATACCAAATTCGTCACAAAAACTAAGCACGCCACGTCACAAAACTTATAAAATTCATGAAAGTCATGCATGTACTTTTTCGCGACTAAATAAATATGTAAATAGTTCATAAGTTACTAATTATTATAGCTCAGTTTCAATGAGAATTGTATCGTTTTTACTACTGAAATATTACAAGGTACAGCACAAAAGATATAAACAAGAATAATAGGTAAAAAAACGCTGGAATAATTAATTATCTCCCAAACCATTCACTTCATAATTTAACATTTTAATTGTCCTCATTATGACAAAGACAATACGAGTAAATAAAAGGACAAAGTTTTCCATACGTGTATTTAATTAAACGGACCCGCATGCATGTGTTTGCATGTTTGCGTCTCTTTGAGCGAATGTTCTCTCTTGCAGCGAATGTTTGCACTCTTTGTTGCTCGCTATACATTGTTAACGAGACGGGTTCTAATTACAAATAAGCGACGGGATTACAAGCACGCATTGGGGAATTAGTTTGAGGAATTAGATGTGCTGGAATAGACATTTTGAAGATTCGCTATTGCGGTTGTGACGCCCAGCGCCCAGTTGGCTACTTCACCACAGTGACCATTGACACTGATAATTCTGTGCCTATTTCTGGATTTATAAATATTAGTAACATTGTTACTCAGCGTCAATATTTCCTCGGCGAAGTGTCATGTACAACGACAATTTGTCACTACTTATTGTGAAATAGGCCATAGGTAATTCAAAGCCATGTTCTTTTACCAACTCCTAAATGGTGACATTTACTCTAAAGATAAGAAAAAACTCAACATATTTATTCAAAAACCATATTAAATAAGATATTAAATTTATTCTTACGTTATTGATCCTAAAAAGTCATGAAAATTAAAATTCCTCGATTCAGTTACTTGTTGAAAGCTACTTAAAATCAGGACGTTAGAGGTTTGTTTCTAAAGATAGACTTGGTGTATACATGTATTATGATACTTACTGTGTATAACGATAGGTACTTCGTCCGATAATCGTAGAAGTTTAAACCATTGTTATTGAAGGCTGTTCCATAAGAAGTAAAAGCAATGTTTATTGCCATATGATAATCGATTCAAATTTATCTTTATTATTATTATTCAGAGCCCACTGTGTGTGTCCCACTGCTGGGCAACGGCCTCCCCTCTCTTTTTCCAATCTTCTCTGTCTAGTGCTATTTCTGGCCAGCCAATCAAAAATGAGTCCAGGTTATCCCGCCATCGCCGGTGTGGTCTGCCGGATCCCCGGTTTGACTCGCGGTTTGAGCGGCTAAGTTGAAGTGGGACTGGGCTGGCCATGTCTGCCGAATGCCGGACGACTTGTGGGCCAAGATAACCACAGAGTGGGAGCCCCACGAGTCAATTTATCTTTAAAAGCATAATATTCAGGTAGATCAGTTCAACAAGATTAAAAAATAGTAGGTACATTACGATACAAGTGCGTAAAAAGGAAGTCCGAAACTAGTGGCGATAAATTAAAACACGACCGAAGGGAGTGTTTTAAATCGATACGAGTTACGAATTTCCTATTCGCACGTGTATTGTATAGTACGACGTTTTTCAGTACAGATGGCGCTCCGAAGTTTCGACCTGGCATATAATGTTTTGTATGTCACATAAATCCGGACAGAAACTAAAATAGTCTACACGCTGAAACGGCAAGACGCCTCATATGCCACATCTAGACGCGAAACCGTTCCAAACAAGACAAAGGGGTCGGGTTTAGATGAAAGATTACTGAACCCCTGTTGATGCCCTTTGAATATGATTACCGAGAAACTACGTGCATGACCCTTTGAGTTGCAATCAAAGAGTTTAGTAACTAAATCACGTCTAGTGGGAGCTTAAACACGTGTTTGACCGCGAACTAAACTAACTAGTAACTCCAAGTTGGGAGACGTCACCTAAGGTTATGTCCTCTTTTGATGCACATTGTATTAGAGTTTATCTCCTATGACAGAATAATATGATGATAATATTTATGTCCAAATGTCAGAAAGTTCAACGTAATTGCGCATTATTCTAATGCCATTAAGACGGTATTAACATTTTTCCCCTCACTAGCTCGGAAACACGTGTTTTGTCCTTTAATATCAGCAGGTAAAAATGCATTTTATTCACTAGTGGGTAAAGTAATTTGACCTTGAATAAAGTCAAATTAACTGCTTTAAAGTTGCTAAAAGTAGGTGAATCTAGTAATAAAAATGATTTACCACCTGTGGAACTACTGGAAGCAGTCATAAACGCCTTTTTTGCGTTGTAGTTTCCTCGCTATAGTGAGGGGAAAAGTTTTGTGTTACACTCGGGTGCAAATGTATTTTACTTCTCGTGTGTTAAAAAACTCGCAAGTTCAGGATTCTATTCCCGAACCACTCGCTTCGCTCGTGGTTCAACTATAGAATCCTTCCACTTGCTCGTTTTTCAATTCCACACTCGGCGTTAAAATACAACTGGGCAAAGTTATACTAACCTTCTATAACAAATAACTATAATATCCTTTACAAAATGGGCTAGGTTTTAAAAAGTTCACATGTGATAAAATGCTCAACTTTACTACTACATATTTAAGAGTGATGAAGAGAAGAATACGTTTAATAGTACCTACTCGTAATATTTGGACTGACTTGAATAATATAATTTATAAAGGGTAGGTACAATAGGCTACTATAGTGATGTGCAAGTTGCGGAAACTTTTCAAAAAAATCTTAAATTTCTTGAAAAATTCACGAAACTTTCACAAAAATAAAGGGAATTTAAATTTATGAAATGGAAAGTTTCCATCCATACAATTGTCCATACAAAGTATGGAAAGTTTCCGAAGTTTTCCTATGTGAAAATTTCAGAATTTTGGAAACTTTCCGTTGGAACATCAGTAGGCTACTAGACTCATATGGAATTGGGCACAATAAATGATTGTCTTCTGTAGTATTTGACATAAATCAACAATATTTATAGATTTTGGGTATCAAAAGTGTATAATGACTGACGTATTTTCGATTAAAAATGTGTGTAATCTTTTATTAATTTTGGCCACCGAAAACGCTGTCAGCGATGTAGAGACGTCATCGAATTCAAACCTTACTGCATGTCAAAACAATCACTGACATATTGAACTTTATGTCTTCACACTTAAAAAGTCAGAAAATGTTGTTTTCGAATAGAATGACCTGATGCACAGATAATCTATAGATTAACATGACTGTGTTATAGTATATTTTAAAAATATTTTTTGCTGTTTTCAAGTTTTAATAAAATATGGTAATATCGTCACTACTTTAAAAAAAACTTGTATCTTCGTCTGTCAATGAAAAGAAAATTGCAGTAAGTATGCATGTAGAGGTAGACTTACTGCGTTTTAACTTTGAGGAGCAGCGTGAGACACGAGATTTTTTCAAAGTAGTGACGATATTTTATTGCGGTTAATTGGACAGTACTTAATCATATAAGACCGACTTCAAAAATAGGTCAAGTAGCCTATACATAAGTACATAATTATACTATCACAGGTGCTATAGGGGAATCTAGAAAACATCCTTCTAAAAATAATAATAATGAGAATTCCTACGATTGCCTAGAATCATGAATACGAGTATAACAAACGTTCATGTTTCAGCAAAACTTTGTTATACATTATTTCCTTTAATAGATGTACCGTGAATTGTTACGCGACAGTACTTCTTACTTAGTACCTATAACTTTGACGAGCAAAATTTATAGTCGCAACTAATAGCTAGAAGCAAGAGGGTCTTCGTTCACCGTGAGTGTACTTACTAAGTGCATGTTAGTAAAGTTGTATCGAAGTCAACTGAGGTCAAGCAGCTTGGATAAGTTTGTTAATTATTTAGTTTGTTAGTTTTTTTGTTCATTTGTTGGATATATGTACCTTCATTATTTAATTTGGAGGTACTCATATGTAAAATTGTTCATGGAAATAATTGGAATGAAACAGAATTGAAAATATTTTTTAAATGTAATTGTATACAAGGTGCTCGCGAGGAACCCATATAACTTTAACGGCATATTCTTGGTCACATTTTAAGACTAAAATGTCATATAAACTTTTCTAGATTTCGTCTAGTTTCAGAGTTATTGCCAATTAAAAAAAAACATTTCCGTATTGTTACTCAGTAGAAAAGGTCTTCTTAACGGCGCTGATGCGCAATTGTGGAGCATAGTCTCACAGTAGTCATTGATAGATGTCAAAAGGTGACAAGAAAAACTTCCAAAAAATTTGGTTTTTAGAAAAATAAATTAAGGAACTCATTTTTATTGCCAACTTTATGGATAAAAATTACTTTTTATGTGAAAATACGTCCAAAAAAGTAAAAAAAAAAAATTTTAAAAATTCATATAACATTTTTTCTTTCTTTTGGCCTCAGAAACGCGTGGTTCAAGTTATGCGGGTTCCTCGCGAGCACCTTGTATATATAAATTCAAGTTGTTGCTTTTAATTGAACAAACATTTGTACAAAGTATCATTTTGTTATTGGGTATTTTAAACATATTTGTTTATTAAAAGACTCAATGAATTGGCGAGTTTTATTGACATGCAAAGTGAGACTCACTAAAAGATATGTATTAGTTATTTTAGTGCTTATTACCTAAACATTTTTTTTCTACGATAACTTGTCTGTCTTTCATAGAACGTAGAACACTACATTTTGTCACCGGCATAAATAAGTGGTG